>NC_088375.1:40662727-40965757 GCF_037993035.2 Macaca fascicularis | reverse complement strand
TAATTGGCTGGAAAGTACAGTATACATTTTTCACTGCCTGCCTTCTTCCTTTCTCTTTCTTTTTCTTTTTATTCCTTTTTATTAGGGAGCAAAACTTCTTTAAATAATTCACCTTTTTAGGTAACAGATAGTGCTATCTGATCAGTTAGTGGCCTTCAGAAGCATATGCCCCATGTTAGATATTTAACACAGTTATTTAACATTATTGCAAATTTATAGTCATGCGGAAAAAAAGATGATATAGGGACTACATTTGCATTTGGCTTTTGTTTTGGTAGTCCTCAAATCCTGCAGCTACGCTGCAGATATTTCAGGTGAACAACCATTTTCTTTTTAGGATAATCTTTTGATATGAGCTACTTGTCCAAGCAGCCATGATAGGGGTAACTAAAAGTATCATGTTGTGCAACCCTTACTATTCTTCCAGTTTCTGACCCTGTTTTTCATGGTGGAACCAAATTTTGAGTGTGTTTGGGGGTATTAAAAGTGGGACGGTGCCCCTTAAAACCCTCGCCAAAGAGGTGGGTAGAGCAGACCTGTTTTTTGGCCCCAGGTGAGTATATCAGAATGGTCCTATGACTCAAGCTGAGCTAATAGGATTCTCTTTCTGTGATTTGAACCAAGACACGGAAACTGAGGTGAGCAGATGTTGGGAACTGGAGGTCATGTTTAAGTCTGTGCCATAGTTTAGGCCGTGAAAATTCAAATCATTTTAATGGAGCAGCAGGAACCAAGAAACTTTCAGAGAAGGATAATGCTAATGCATGGCATAGATAACAGATTATGTGGAGGGAGGGAGTAAGTAGGAGGGAGGGAGTGAGAGAGAAAGAGCGAAGTTTAGAAGCTTCTAGATGCCAACAAGGCCAGGTTGGATTCAGAGAGTATTTAGCTCCCATCTCTCACCCTCAAGACAGCATTTCCCACATTCTCCTTAGTTCCTAGAAGCCACAGCCTAAATGTCCTGAATTTATCCAGGATCACATTTCCCTTGGAATGCCTTCCTTTTTTTTCATCAGTTTCTACACTCCCACAAAAATTAATAAATCTCAGTTTACTTCCTATAAGGTGCTGGACCTGCAGATATTAAGAAGACATTTTCAGATTATAACTCGATGTCTACACTACATATTTTCTTCTTACAGCAACACTGTATTTATTGTCAAGCTTCTCTACCTTCTATTACAAGCCCAGTCTGAGAAATTCAGATGAAGTTGGCTTTTCTTCCTATTCCCCTCCCCTTTCAAGCCTAGTGTAGGCAAGTGACCCAGGTTTGGCCAACCAGTTCCTCTTTCTAGTCACAGTGATTGATAAGAATGGGCACATGATCAGTGTAGGCCTAATCAGAGTCTTCATTGAGACTTTTATTGGCATTCTGGGCAAAGATCCTGTCTTTCAGTGGGATTATGACCTGTAAGGACAATGTTGTTTAGGGCTGCCAGCAGCCACCTTGTTTCAATATGGAGAGCACTCATCTGTGAATAAAAGGAATCATAGAGGAAAGTAAAATAGGAGGTGGTGAGAGAAAGAAACAGGATCTTGATGATATTATCAGAATTCATGGATATAGTAGTCCCTAAAACCGAATCTACCCATTAGACTTCCCAATCAAATAGGTCAATAAATTTCCTCCTTGACTTAAACCCCAGTTTGAATAGGGTTTCCGTTATTGTTTCTGAAACAATCCTGAGTAATACAAGCAACTTATAAAATTTAAAAGTGGGCCGGGTGTGGTGGCTTATGCTTGTAATCCCCACACTTTGGGAGGCCGAGGTGAGTGGATCACTTGAGGTCGGGAGTTCGAGACCAGCCTGGCCAACACGGTGAAACCCTGTCTCGCTAAAAATACAAAAATTAGCCTGGCATGGTGGTGGGCACCTGTAATCCCAGCTACTTGAGAGGCTGAGGCAGGAGAATCCCTTGAACCAGGGAGATGGAAGTTGCACTGATCCAAGATGGTGCCACTGCACTCGGTCTGGGTGACAATGCGAGACTCTGTCTTAAAAAAAAAAAAAAAAAAAAAAGGAAAGCACACAGTTACTAACCTTGAATTATTCCAACTCCAGCCATAGAAGGAATCTGGGTTGTGAAAATTGAGACCAGCAGGTCTGATTGGTGCAAATGTTTCTTGTGCCTTCATTTCGTCTGAAATTAGTTTAGTTATTATGGGAGAGTTGTTTGGAGTAGCTCAGCTGAGACACTGTTATTTTTTACATCTGATAAATTTGGGAGTCATGGGATTGAAATTCCAAGTTAGATCTGACTTAACTACATTGTGAAGTATTGACCTAATGGAAAAAGTATTTTGTATTTTAATCTCCCTATCCTTTATTTAATACTCCCTTGAGCCAAATGTGTTTTTCATTTGGGTGACTTAAAGGAAGGAGGCAGAGATATTCTCAGATGTCATTTCAGGGAATGATTTTACTTCTTAATCAATTATACCCTTTTCAAGTCTGTTAGTACTGATTTTTCTGTCTCCTATTTTTGCTCTTGGGAAAACTTTATAAGTAGTAAGATTTTCAGTCTCAAGAAAATAATTGAAAATATAAAATTTTCAATTTGAACCACCTCCCCCAGTATCTGAAAGAAGCCATGATGAACAAATGAGCAAATATCTGAGTTAGCTGAATAAATTTATTATTTTTAATGGTATGCAATGCTTATTGGTTACAGAAACCTGTGTACTTTCTTTCACTGTGGTGCCGGAAGTATTGCTATGCTTATAATTGATAATTAGGTTTTAAAATTTGGGAACATAAATTGGGTGAGACAGCTCATGCCTATAATACCAGTACTTTGGGAGACCCAGGTGAGAGGATTGCTTGAGGCCAGGAGTTCAAGACCAACCAGAGCAACATAGCAAGACCCCAGCTCTTAAAAAAATGGGGAATGTATTTCAATTGTGAATTATTATTTGAATAATTACATAAATTATAAGTCTGAGTGAAATTTTGGTGACTTAAAGCTGCAAGAAGGAGGATTTTGATCTAGGGACATTGTTTATTCCACGGACATAAAAATGTTTGCTTGTGAGGAAAAGAAAGAGAGAAATGCCAATCATTTTAGCTCTATCCTAATGATATCTATCTTGAAGAAAAGTGAAGAAAGCAAAAGAGAGAAAAATATAGAAATGTGGAAAATTTTCTTCCCAAAGAAGCAGGGTTTTCTTAGGATAATATTTTTAATGGAAATACATGAAATAAATATTCAATAGCTGACTTGATTCTAGAAACTGAAGGACTTGACTCCAGGAATATAGGTGTGTCTTTTTGTTCTTCCTATGAAAGATGATCCCTAATATTACTTTGTTGTTTGTTTGTTTGTTTTGAGACAGAGTCTTGCTGTGTAGCCCAGGTTGGCGTGAAGTGGCACAGCCTCCCGAGTAGCTGGGATTACAGGCATGCGCCACCACACCCAGCTAATTTTTGTATTTTTAGTAGAGATGGGGTTACACCATGTTGGCCAGGCTGGTCTCAAACTCTTGACCTCAAGTGATCTGCCCACCTCAACCTCCCAAAGTGCTGGGATTACAGGTGTGAGTCACTGCACCCAGCCCCTAATATTACTTTGGAAGCCAGCTATATAAACATGAAATGGTTTTACCCTAATTTGTGATGAAAATGTATAATCAATCTTGTCTAGGTAAATAGGGAAACAGGTGAGCTTACATGCCTATGAGCATATATACCCACTTTGTTAGACTTCACATATGCACATCTCTCTCAGACCCAATAGACACTTAAGCCTGCCCCTTCATAACAGGTATTTATGGCATGGAAAGTTCTGGTTTGGTCTGTCTGCCTTGAGCTATTGGAAAACTGAACTGGCTCGAGTGAACTGGAAGGTTTAGGCAGTGGGAGAATGACTCTACTTCCTTCTTTATAGCCTAATTTCCAGCTGTCAGAAAGTTGAAATATTGGAAAAAATATTACCTAAGTTAAAATAAGCATCCCTGAGAATAAATCACTATATATATTAAGGTGCATCTATTGTGCAAGACTTGATATTCTTACATCTTATAAACCAGGTTTTACTGAAAACAAACTCATTATTGGTATGTTTTTGGCAATTTGTTTTCATTGGTTGATATTTAGACTATTGGAATATCCCCAAAGCCATTACTCTCTAAGATTGCGACTTCCAGAAACATTCTTGACAAATGCATCAGTAGAAACCACTGAACACTTAAAAACAATTGGTGTTTGTATTTAGCAACTGTGAAGTTTAACCTAAAGTTGGTGATATGCTTTTTTAACAAAGCTCTTTACTCACACATGGTTTATTTTATTTTATTTTATTTCATTTCATTTTATTGATACAGAGTCTCGTTGTTGCCCAGGGTGGAGTGCAGTGGCATGATCTCAGCTCACTGCAACCTCTGTCTCCCAGGTTCAAGCGATTCTTGTGCCTCAGCCTCCCAAATAGCTGGGACTACAGTCATGTGCCTCCATGCCCGGATAATTTTTGTATTTGTAATAGAAACAGAGTTTCACCATGTTGGCCAGGCTGGTCTCGAACACCTGGTCTCAAGTGATCCTCCCACTTTAGCCTCCCAAAGTGTTGGGATTACAGGCGTGAGCCACCATGCCCGGCCCACACGTGGTTTTATTTGATCTGTATAGCAAACCCGTAAAGTACACCTCCTAGTAATAACTAAACTAATTTCAGTGAAAATGGAAGCATAAGAAAAATTTGCACCAATTAGACTTGCTAGTCTCAGTTTTCATACCCATATTCACTCTATTGCTGGAGTTGAAGTGCCTCAAGATTGGCAACTGTGCACTTCTAGAGGTTGTAACTTTCTTGTATTACTTAGGACTATTTCAGAAGAAAGTAACAATAACCCTATTGAAATTAGAGTTTGCTTATTGTATGGCTTTGGGCAAGTCATTTATTGCTAAGCCTTTATCATGTCAACTGGAACTAAGCCAAATAAGGAATTTATTGATTTATTTAATTGGGAAGTCTAATGGATAGATCTAGCTTTAGGAACAGCTATATTCAACAGAAATTATTCCTTACTGGAGCCTGGGAAGTCCAAGATTAAGGCATCAGCAGATTTGGTGTGTGGTGAGGGCTTGGTGCCTGGTTGACAGATGTGTCATCACATGGTAAAAAGAACAAATGAGCTCCCTTGAGCCTCTTTTAATCCCATTTATGAGGGCTTCCAGCTCATTATCTAGTCCTTCTCAAAGGCTCTATGCATGAGTATGTTCTTGCTCTGCTCTAAAGAAATATCTGAGACTAGGTAATTTATAAAGAAAAGAGATTTGACTGGCTCATGGTTCTGCAGCTTGTACAGAACGCATAGCGGCTTCTAGGGAGGCCTCAGGAAGCTTTTACTCATGGTGGAAGGCAAGGGGGAAGCAGGCAGGTCTTACATGGCTGGAGCATGAGGAGTGGGTGGAGGGAGGTGCCACACACTTTTAAACGACTAGATATCATAACAACTCACTATCAAGACAACAGCTCCATGGGAGATAGTGTTAAACCATGACCCAATCACCTCCTACTAGGCACCACCTCCAATGTGGGATTATATTCAACATGAGATTTGGGTGAGGACACAGATCCAAACCATATCACCCTACCTCTTAAGACCATGACATAGGGGATTAGGTTTCAACATATGAATTTTGGGGGAAACAAGCATTCAGACCTTAGCACATGGTAAGGTATCTCTTAGTCTGTTCTCCAATCTCTGCTGAGAAGTCCTGTTCTCTCAGTTATAAACTTTCATTTATTGATCATCTACTATATGCTAGGTGTTCTACATACATTACCTCTAATCTTCACATCTCTGCAGCTTGGTGGGTATTGTTATCCTCATTTTACAAATGTGGCCAGTATAACATAGCAGTGAAACAAGATGAGAGAGTAGCCAGGTGTCAAGAGTAGAGCCTTCAATCAAAACTGTCAGGGTTTGAATCTGGTTCCATACGTGCTAGTAGTCTGAACCCAGACCAGTTACTTAATTTCCCTGTGCCCCTGTAGGCTTATCTCTAAGATAGAATAAAATCATACAAACTCACAGAGTTATTGTGAGTGTTAAATGAGTTAACATCTGTAAACATTTTATAGTGCTTGGGCTTCCAGTAACACCCAATGAATGTTAACTACTATTATTAATTTGGTGTGCCCCAGGGTTGAACCTGAGGACCTCCTTTTCACTCTGTTTCTCCCTACGTAACCTCATCTAGTCCCATTACTTTAAATATAAACTATACTGAAGACTCCAAATTTATATCTCCTGCCAAACACACTTTTCTTTTTTTTTTTTTTTTTTGAGACGGAGTCTGGCTCTGTCGCCCGGGCTGGAGTGCAGTGGCCGGATCTCAGCTCACTGCAAGCTCCGCCTCCCGGGTTTACGCCATTCTCCTGCCTCAGCCTCCCGAGTAGCTGGGACTACAGGCGCCCACCACCTCGCCCCGCTAGTTTTTTGTATTTTTTAGTAGAGACTGGGTTTCACCGTGTTAGCCAGGATGGTCTCGATCTTCTGACCTCGTGATCCGCCCGTCTCGGCCTCCCAAAGTGCTGGGATTACAGGCTTGAGCCAGCGCGCCCGGCAAAACACACTTTTCAAACGTTGAGTCAGCTCATGTCACTTCTCCACTCAAAACCCTTGAATGACTTCCCATCCCTTCTCAGTGAAAAAACCAGAGCCTTAATCAAGACCTGCAAGGCCCTGTATGATCTGTCCTACTTTTTGGACCTGTCTTTGAGTGCTTTCCACATTCTTTGTTTTCTCCAGTCACCTTGGTGTGCTTGTCAAACACCCCCAAGCACTCTTAGTCTTCTGACCCTTTATACTGGCAGTCCTGCCTGGTATATTCTTCCCTAGATATTCAAGTGACACATGCCTTCACTTCATTTAGGTCCCTGTTCGAGTACTGTCTTATCAGAGAGGCCATCTTTGACCACTGCAATAAAAGATGATTTTCTTTCTTTCTCTTTTCTTCACATTCTGCTTTATTTTTCTTTATGGTACTTTTTACCATTATGTTTATTCATTTGTTTACAGTCTGTTGATTTCTTCTGGAATGTGAGCTGTATTAAATTAGGGACTCTGTTTTGTTCACAGCCCCTAAATCAGTGCTTGGTGCATGGCTGACACTCAATAAATATTTATCGCTTAACTATAATTATGTCAATTGCCTAGCTAGTGAGTGTCAGAGTTTCGTACCCGAGTCAGCCTCCCTTTACAAGCTCTTGCTCTTTTTACACCACTAATCTGCATATCATATTAGGGAAGATACAAACCCCATTATGAATATACATCAGTTCTTAGGAGTCTTCTATTTAAACTAGAAATTTTATGCATATTAGGGTTGATTTGCTATTCATCACAATTTAACAAATATTTACTCCACACCTACTACATGCTCTTGGATAAGAAAAAACACAGTGACCAACTCATTAATATGGCATGGAAATTTATCCAAGAAACTGGAAGCCCAGGATAGGTACATATTTGTACTTGTCAATCTCTAAGTTAAGAATTATTGACTCTGGCTGGGTCAGTGGCTCACGCCTTTAATTTCAACACTTTGGGAGGCTGCTGTGGGTGGATTGCTTGAGGTCAGGAGTTCAAGACCAACCTGGGCAATATAGTGAAACCCCGTCTCTACAAAAAACATGAAAAATTAGCTGGGCATGGTGGCAAACACCTGTAGTCCCAGCTACTTGGGAGGCTGAAGTGGGAGGATTGCTTGAGTCCAGGAAGTCGAGGCTGTGGTGAGCTGAGATCATGCCACTGCATTCCAGCCTGGATGACAGAGTGAGATCCTGTCTCAAAAAAAAAAAAAAAAAAAAAAAAAAAAAGAATTATCCTCTATATTCAGTTCATCTGCAAATAATTATTGATTCTTTCTGTTGCATAAGCATAGAACATCTGTCTTCCTCTACTATTCTCAATTTCAGTCTACATATTGTTTAAGCCAAATTTCAAAATCTATAAAACGTATCCTGAGACCATTTACTTCTCATTGCTCCCGTCTCTATAAACCCTAGTCTCAGGACAACTCCACTTGCCTAAGTGAGCATATTTTCCTAAATGCTTTCCTTGTCTTCCCATTTGGCCTCCCTTTCCACCCAGCAACCAGACAGATCTTATAAAAATGTAAATTACATATTATTCCTCTGCTTAAAAGCTTCAGTGGCTTCCTTTTGTTATTATTCCACTTAGAAAAGTGTCTAACTCTTGCCCTAGCCTACAAGCCCCATTTGATCTGGCCCTGATCACCTGCTGCTCAGTCTTCTATCATTTTTCCCTTTGCCCATATTTTCTAGCCACACTGGCCTTTCATTTCTATGAGCACAGTAAGCCCTTCCCTGTCCCTGAATATGTGGGCTAGCAACTACTCTTGTCGCTCAGGTTTCACTGAAATGTCACCTCCCCAGAGGGCCTTCTCAGACTACTTGATTCATCTCCTCTTCTCCACTCACTCTCTGCTCTGTGAGAGAGTAAATTGCATTCACTTACTGTGCATTGCACAATTGCCATCTAATATTTATTGTCTATCTTCCTCCAGTAAAATGAAGACAGTGACTTTGCTTCACCAGCATGGTTTATAGCAATACTTGACACACAGTGAGTCCTCAAGAAACATTTGTTAAATGGTCTTTGTCTCAACTTTGGTAGATTATGGAGGATCCCCATCATTTTCTTTGTTTTTCAAGATGGATTCTCGCTCTGTCACCCAGGCTGGAGTGCAGTGGCGCGATCGCAGCTCACTACAACCTCGCCTCCCGGGTTCAAGCAATTCTCCTGCCTCAGCCTCCCGAGTAACTGGGATTACAGGCACACGCCATCATGCCTGGCTAGTTTTTGTATTTGTTTTTTAGTAGAGACAAGGTTTCACTATGCTGGCCAGGCTGGTCTCGAACTCCTGACCTCGTGATCCACCCGCCTTGGCCTCCCAAAGTGCTGAGATTACAGGCATGAGCCACCGCACCCGGCGGATCCCCATAATTTTCTAATACAGTTTTAGTAACTCTGCCCCCTTCATGTTCTCTCAAATGGATAGCATTGCTTCACCCACAAAAAGGATCAGTATAGCAGAGGAAAGGTTGAGATCACCCCTATCTCTCTGCGGCAACAGATCAAGATTTGGACTCAATAGTTTGGAATCATCAGATAAGGGAAAAAGGAAAGGCAGAAATGAATGCTACTGAAATAAACAATGGTCATTTCTCACTTAAAATTTTGAGGAAGAGAGAAAGAAAAAAATATCTTAAGATGAAACATTTTTTAACTTGGAGATGTTAGAGAAAGTAGGGCGGACAGAAAAATGTTAGACTGAGGAGGAAAACTGAATCAAGATGAGGCAAGAGGCAGAAAGAGCCCACACCATGCTGTGAGCTTTTGGTTCCGAGCTTGGGTACCACGTCTTGCCTTCTGGATAAACTCTAAGGAAGAGAGTGATGAAGTGAAGCGGGCTGGGGGGATAGAAAGGATGGGGTGGGGCACCAGGACGAGAGACGGCAAGGAAGCTAGAACGAAAAGAGAGGGACCGAGGAGAGAAGAGAGCAGAGCAATACAAAAGCAGCCTCGGAGCTTGCCGGAGCTGCAAGCGTTAAGGGGAGGCGGAGAGTGACGCGGTTTGCGTCTGGAGCGGCTCCTTGGAGTCCACAGCATCCACCGCCGGAGCCTCGCCTTCCTTTCTCCCTCTGCAGACACAACGAGACACAAAAAGAGAGGCAACCCCTAGACCACCGCGAGGGACCCACTTGCACCATGACCGAGACCACCAAGACCCACGTTATCTTGCTTGCCTGCGGCAGCTTCAATCCCATCACCAAAGGGCACATTCAGATGTTTGGTGAGTCCTCCCGCCCACCTCTGGAAGCCGCTTCCGCTCCTCTCCTTTCCCAGGCACCTGTGTTTTCCAGGGCGATCGAACGGGAAGGCGTGTGCCCCATTCGGAGGGGTGCGCCGGCTGATCCAGCTGGTGGAGGTCGGCCCCTTTATTTTGGACTCGGGGGAGGGGAGGCAGACTGCGTTTCCGAGGCGTCACTTGCTGGGGCCAAGACCCGGCTTCCAGGGGGCCAAAGGTGGGGGATGGGAGAGGACTAGAGACAAGTGTCATTTGGGGCTGGGCAGGGGTTCGAGATACCAGAACTGGAGTGCGGCGGTGTGGTGGTTCGGCTACCAGGCTGGCGAGGACCGGGATGGGGGCAGAGGTTGGGGCGCCGAGTAGGGGGAGGAGGAGGCTGGAGATAACGTGCTGTTTGTTTAGGATGGGCCGAAATCTCCAAGGAGTTAAATCATGTATGTGCCTCGGATTCACAAACACACTCGCGCCCAACACACCAGTGACAGGGGCTGGGGCTTCAAGATTAATTTCAGATTTGGCTGGTGGTTCTGGGCGGCCCAGGGACGAGTGTTTGGGAATTGTGGGCCGTGTATTGCCCGTGCGAGGTGGATGCTGAGCGAATAGGGAGGGGGCCCTTTTCCGCCTAGGTTCGGCCTTAGGAACCCGCTGCCTAGGACAGGGAGGGGGCCGGGTGGCGGCTGCGGGAGGCCCTGCGGGAGCCGGAGCCGAAGGATCGGGGCCCAAGTTGGCTGAGGCTCTGCCCAGGGTGGCCATGGCACGCGGAAGGTTTGAGGCGTCTAGTGTGTGTATGAATGTGCGAATGAGTGTGTGTGAGTATATGCGTGTGCGTGTTGGGGGGAGGGGACTCATCATCGCGCGTTTGTTTCTTAGAAGCTTTGGGGCGTGGAGCCAGAGAGAGCGAGCGGGGGCATCTGGCTGGCTGGTTCGGGGTCCAGGAGCCGCAGGGGAAAGGTGATCGATGGATGCCTGTTGGAGGTCTCGCGCCACCGGTGGGAAACCACGCGGCTTCGCAGCTGCTAGTAGGACTCAAAGGAGCGGGGCATGAGCGTTTGGACACGGAAAGAGGGACGCGGAGGTCACTTTAGAAGCACGAATTGAGAAGTTAGAAGTTGGGGGTGCTTTTTCTTGAAACTGAGAGAAGCGAGGAGTAGGGAAGAATGAGTGGGCTGGGATGGATGAGAGAGCGGGTGGGAGGCCCTGACCTGGCCCGCCAGCGAGGCGCTCTCCAGAGGCGGCGGTGCTGAAATGCAGGGCGCGCCGGAGCTGGATGCGGGCACACGTGTTTATCCGGAGCTTGAGGATTGCGCGAGCCCTCCTGGGGAGGTTTAATGAGAACCACATTACAGCAGTAAAGACAGGGCGAGGTGGTTTAGGCTAAAAATATTCATCTTTAAACTTAAAAGGTGCGCTGAACTGGGATCGCTTGTTAAAAACCTCATGGAAAGAATATAGAACTACTTTGAGCAGAGGGCAAATCGGGTAGGCATATCTACACCATAGAAGGAGGGAGGCTGAGAAACAGCCATCCCTTCTTCACCATTCGTTCAGCTTTTAAAAGTCTTTTATTAAGAACCAATGCCAACTTGCCTGTTAAATAAGGACTTCTGTTCAAGCATCAGGGTAGACAAGAGCATCTCATCAGTCTTCTAAGGAATGTCAGTGCCCAGTGCCCTTTGATGCTGGTGTCTTCATCCCTTTCCTTCTTTTCCTGTCTGTCCATATGTCCTCTGGCAATTTATGTTGATGCACTTTACTCCTCTCCCTTGACCAGGCAATGATGGGTTTTCCTTTGGAACCAAGAGAAAGGAGGAGTAGGGAAGAGCCACTGGGCTGAGGATGAAACTCTGTGACTCTAAGAATCTTTGGTGACTCAGTGGGTACTACTCCTTTCTTCCTGGAGCTATGAAATCCCACTTATTTTAGATTACAAGAGAAACGGATTTGGATTGAGAACCAAAAATTCTGTCCTGCAACTGAAGATTCTTTGTTAACAGTAATAAAGGCTTTTGTTAAGCAAACACTGACCTGCCAATTCTCCATGAGCTTCAAGGATAGACTATGTGGAAATAGGCCTGAGTTGCAGTGGAAGGGTTTAGATATAGAAAGGTGAAAAGGAGACTTTTGGCAGTAGCGATTATTTACTTAGTGTAAGAACTGAGGACCAGGGCAGAATGTCAACAAAGTCCTTTGCATGTCCATTAAAGTATAATTCAGAGAGCAACACAAAAAAAGGATATGATATGTTCACTCACTATGGCTTTAAGGAGCTTATTACCTAATGAAGAATTTAGCACATAAACAAGTAAAAATGAAGCAAGAATAAGAACACAAATACACATTAAACTATTTTTGGTAGAATCTCTTATGTGAATCTTTGAGCTCTGGATAAATTTTATAATTTATTTTTGTAGAGCAGTTCTGGTTAACAAAACTTTTTCATCTACGTTAAGTTACTTATTCCTATTAACAACCTTATAAGAAATACATTATTACCTCTATTTTACAAATAAGAAACTGACAGAAGCCAAGTGACTTTCTCATGAACACACATGGAGAATAGGTGGCACTGAGACTTCAGCCTCATGTTCCTGATTCCTCTTGTAAAGGCCTTCATACTGCAACAAAGGCTGCAGGAAGTGCCCACTCATCTTCTGACTGCATAATTCCATGAACACTCTATTTTCATGAACCATAAACTAACAGAATTAAGTTGACCATCAACTAAGCGAGATTCCTATATATGCATTTCCTTAAGATCTTTGTCTCATCTCTAAAGAAACCAGTTATTTATTAACTATTTCCTCCTTTCAAATGGCTTTTAAAATTTTCTCTCTGACAACACAGAAATAATTAATACAACTAAATTATCAAACTTTTGGCCAGGCGTGGTGGCTCACTCCTACAATCCCAGCACTTTGGGAGGCGAAGATGGGCATATCACATGAGCTCAGGAGTTTGAGACCAGACTGGACAACCTGGTGAAGCCCCATCTCTACAAAAAATATAAAAATTAGCCAGGTATGGTGGTGCATGCCTGTAGTCCTAGCTACTCTAGAGGCTGAAGTGGGAGGATGGCTGAGGTGGGAGCCTGGGAGGCAGAGGTCACAGTATGCCGAGATAGCACACTGCACTCTATTCTAGGTAATACAGCCAGATTCTGTCTTTAAAAATTTTTTTTCAAACTTTCTTTAAGGTGACTGAAATTTGTAATAAATTTTTTTAAAAAACAGACACAAATAGGACTTTGAAATTAGACATTTTAAATAGAGCTCCTGTATCTTGAAATTCAATTTCTTACCAAAGGAAAAAGAGAAAGACTATAAACAAAAAGAGAAGTGGCATTCAAAACTAAAGACTCACTCTTCATTTTTGTAAAGTAGCACTTGTACAATTCTCAATATTTGTAAAATTTTTTAGAATGAAATTTTCTTTTACTCTGAAAGGGAAGCTGATATTATTTCTCCTATTTGAAGCTATAGAAACATGCAGGAAAAAATAATATTTGTGAGAGATATTTGACACTTGTATACTCAACTGTAACTAAAATGCTTTCAGGATGAGTAAAAGTTTTTGGCAAAGTAAACCCATAAATGAATGATGTCATATCTCATGGGTCTGCCTCATTACATAAGAAGATAATGTGGAAGTTTTAAAAAATGTAACTGCTTAGTTTTTAAGTATGTAGAGATTATAATTTAATGTGGCTTTCTTTACATTTATAGCTATATTTGTCAATAAATCTACCACTGGGAAGTCAGAGAGAAAGTTTAAATAGAAAAGTAAGAAAATATAGCTCAGATTAATTTGGCTACTAAAAAAAAACCAGAGGAATTGGGGGATTTCATCACAGCAGAAATATTTCTAGCTATTTTTTGTATTTTTTCTGTTTTAATTTGTAGATATAGGGTCTTGCTCCGTTGCCCAGGCTGGAGAGCAGCAGCAGGGTCATGGCTTCCTGCAGCCTCAAACTCCTGTTTCTGCTAACTGTGGATTAAATCCAGGTCTACCTGACTCCAAAAACTATTTTCTTTTTACCGCGCTCTGATATTGTCTCCCAAAATTACCAAAGTCTAACATCTTTCCTCCCTTTAAGCCAGTCAGAGGTCTAATGCCTGACAGAGAGGGATGACCAGGTGGCAAGGAGTCAGTCATTCAGGTCAGGTGGTTAATACCAGGGAGAGCTTTCTGAAATAAGCTTCAGTGAGAACAATTGGAATTGGAAACTTATGGCAGCCGCTATTTTTGAAAATTAATATTTCTTTGAAAAGTCATATTTCTTCAAAAAGATCCACAATACTGATAACTCAAATGGTACAAGATCTACTATAATCATTCTCCATGTACCCGAGCCTGTGGCATAGTAGAATTGCATGCTTAGGCTGGGTGCATGCTCACGGCCACCGCCTTCCTCCACAGCAATGGTCCCTCCACCAGCATCCAGGAGAATGTGACCAAAAAGAGGAGGGCATGTTGGCTGTGACAGCCAGAAATGACCAAATTCAGTTCTCTTTCTGGGCTCAAGCGGACCTTTCACCTCAGCCTCCTGTGCAGTTAGGACTACAGGCACCATGGGCACACCCTAGTGGCTAATGAAAAAAAATTCTTTTAGAGACAGGGTCTTGCTATTTTGCTGAGGCTGGTCTCCAACTCCTGACCTCAAGCAATCCTCCCACATCAGCCTCTCAAGTAACTGGGGTTATAGATGTGAGCCACTGCATCCAGCTGTATCCTACTTTTTAATAATTGTAAAATAAATGGATTTTCCAGTTTTTCTATTTCAAATTTTTTTTTTCTTTTTGCTTTGAGCTGGATCATTTGAAGAGATGTAATCCAATTTTGTTCTTCTTAAAGGGTAATGAAGAGAGCCTTCTACTTGTTGCAGAATTGGAGATGCAGCCCCTATAGAACTGCTATAAATCAAGAAGCTGTTGAATGTGATCAAAATTCTTATATTATAAAAGTTATTAAGCACATGTGGTACTCTTTTCCTTTGTACCACTATCTAATTTGATCCTATCCTGCAAGGTAAACTGAATAATAGTATCCACTTTTACGATTGATAAGGCAGAGGTACATGTGTAAGTCACTGGGTCGAATTCATCAGCAAAAATCAGTATAGAACCTCTTTCTTGATATCTAGACTCTCTCACTCATGACGCTTCTTTTTTATTTCCTTATAATTGCAATAGCACCTATGAAAGAAGAAGCCATTTGAACTTAGCTGTCAACAAAGGGTCATGAGAACCTTACAAATTTTTTTCCTTGGCAACACAGACCTCCAACAAAATATATCCAACAAAGATATCTGTGTCTAACCCAAAAGGTCTTTCTTTTCTTAATACTCTTATGTTTTTCATTTAACTTTGTCATTAGAACGGGCTTTCCATAACTCCTCCAACTTCCTCCTTTCTTCCCACTCTTCTGTTACCTCAGCTAACACCTATTCATTCTTTGGATTTTAGCTTCAACGATAGTTTCTCAGGGAACCTCCACTGACTCCTAAATTAAGTCTGGCTACCCTGACATTTGTTCCCACATCACCTTATGTTTTCCAGGCCATAACTTTCATCTCATGTGTTTTATGGCTGTTTCCCATGGTAGACCTTAAGCTTTTTGAAGACAGAAACAATGCCTGGTGTCATCACTGATATATTTCCCAGTACCTAGCATGTAGTAGGATCTCCATAATAGTTGTTGAATAAATTTTTTAAATGAATGTATAGAATCTTGTTCCAGGCAGAGGAATCAGCCATGTACAAAGGCTAGGGTGAAGAGATAGAGACATAGAATAATAGAACAAGGAAAAGTTCAGGATGGCTCAAGGAGAAGGGGAGTGAGAGGTGAGACTAGAGAGGGGTAGTTGAATGTCTGAACAATTACGAAGGCTCCTAAGTCATTTTAAAGATTTTAGACTTTATCCCAATGACAATGAGAAGACATTGCATTGTTTTTAAAGTAAAGGGGTAACATAGCCATATCTTTAAATTATGATTTAATTAAATATTTAATATAGATTGGTGAAGGGCAAGAATGTGGTGACCAGTTAGGCATGTGTTTCAGCAATAAAGGATTCAACCCAAAGAAGATGGTCACCTGGCCCAGGCTGGTGGTTTCTGGGATGGAGAATGTGTATCTGAACGTTATTTAGGAGGTAAAAGAGATCTTCATTTGGCCGGGTGCGGTGGCTCACGCCTGTAACTGCAGCACTTGGAGAGGCTGAGGCAGGCAGATCACGAGGAGAGGAGATCGAGACCATCCTGGCTAACACAGTGAAACCCCGTCTCTACTCAAAATACAAAAAATTATCTGGGCGTGGTGGCATGTGCTTGTAGTACCAGCTACTTGGGAGGCTGAGACAGGAGAATCGCTTGAACCCGGGAGGGAGAGGTTGCAGTGAGCTGAGATCGCACCACTGCACTCCAGCCTGAGTGACAGAGCAAGACTACATCTCAAAAAAAAAAAAAAAAAAAAAAAAAGAGAGAGAGAGAGAGAGATCTTCATTTCGTGATGTGATGAGTGTGTGATGGTGAAGTAGTCCAGGGTAATTTGCAGGTTTCTATCCAAGGTGGATGAATAGAAAATGCTGGAGGAGAAGCAGGTTTAGGGGTTGGTGGGGAAAGTAAAGATTCGTACTTCTTACTTGAAAATTTTGGTAATATGTGTTCTAACCAAGCACTGATGTGACAGAATACCTAAATGCAAAGTTTCTTTGTGACCTGGGATGTCTGAGTCTTATAATGAAAGTTCCCAGTAGATTCCAGTTAGATTATTAAAATTTATTCATGCAAGAAAGATATAAAATTTATTAACAGTATGGAAATAAAATGCAAAAAGAAAGGTTTTCTGCTTTTTAAAAAAATATATATAAAATGGAAGATAATCAATATCCTAAATTTGACTCTTTTTAATGTTGAGGCTGTAAAATTAGGAATAACTGATAGTAGTTCACAAAACCACTTTTGACTTGCCCACCACTCTGATGATGGCTGTGACATTACGCTTAAGTAGATGCTTGGGGTTGGGCATGTGGTTGATGCCTATAATCTCAATACTTTGGGATCACTTGAGCCCAGCAGTTTGAGACCAGCCTGGGCAACATGGTGAAACCCCATCTCTACTAAAAATATAAAAATTAGCTGGACATGGTGGCACGTGCCCATAGTCCTAGCTGCATGGGAGGCTGAGGTGGAAGGATCGCTTGAGCAATGGGAGGCTGACATGGAAGGATCGTCAGACCAAGGAGGTCAAGGCTGCAGTGAGTCATGATGATACCACTGCACTCCAGCCTGGGCAACAGAGTGAGACCCTGTCTCAAAGGAAAAAAAAAAAAAGTAGCCAGGCGCAGCGGCTCCTGCCTGTAATCCCAGCACTTTAGGAGGTTGAAAGGGACCGATCTTGAGGTTAGGAGTTCAAGACCAACCTGGTCAACATGATGAAACCCCATCTCTACTAAAAATACAAAAATTAGCCAGGGGTGGTGGCAGGCACCTGTAATCCCAGCTACTTGGGAGGCTGAGGCAGGAGAATTGCTTGAATCCGGGAGGTGGAAGTTGTAGTGAACCAAGATCTCGCCACAGCACTCCAGCCTGGGCAATAGAGCAAGACACCTTCTCAAAAAAAAAAAAAAAAAAAAAAAAAAAGAGGTAGATGCTTGGGAATCCTACCTAATTTGTTGGTAAGTTGAAGGTACACAAGTGGTAACTCATGGATCACTCAAGGTGGTTTCACTAGCAGGAGCAGTGTCTGCTCATGACACAAGAATAATGGGCTGAAAAAGAAAATGTAGACATTTGTGTTCACACAAACTGTTGACTCAGTTTACTTTTTTCTGCTGCACTGACTAACTGAACCTCATGTGAAAACAACCTAACCATGAGAGGCAAATCTTCTGTCTAGAATGTATTCCAAACTAAGCAATATGGTCTAATGAAGAACAGAGCTGATGTCCTAAGAGTCTTGAAATATTTATTTCAGTTTCTCTTCTCTTTTTGTTTTACTTGTTCCTATTCTATATTTCTAAGCCTTTCTGCTTAGAACTATCAGAATTAAGATAATTCAATTATTTCTCAAATCATTTGAATTATTGCTTAGTAGGAACATCCTTTGAAATGTTATGGGTGCCAGAGAAACATTTCTATATAAACTTCCAATTTTAGATTAAGTCAAATGAACAGCCTAAAGTGTGAAGGCAAACTAAAAAGCATAACCTGCCAACATTCAAGTTTGAACCCCTCTGTTTCAAAGATATCCACAGACACAAGAGGCAAATGAAAAAGTAGACAGATAATATATTTATTTTGTTATTTTTCTATCGATAGGCAATAGTTTAAAAGTAATCCATGCATGACTGGAAGAGAGAATGAAAATCCAGTTTTGAAAGTGTTTCTTTGAAAAACTTCAAGTCTTAATTTTTCTATATAATTGTCTTCTTGGTCACCAGTACAGTGTCCTGAATGTGGTGGTGGTTTAGTTAATGTTTCATGATGCTGTAAAATACACTTTCTAGCACAGTTCTTGTTCACGCTTGGTTCTTGGATCATCCTGAATTGCTCAAAAAGATCCTAACTACACTAAGGAATGAAAAAATATTTTTTCAGGCAGGGTGTGGTAGCACATGCCTATAATCCCAGTGCTTTGAAGTCTAAAGCAGGAGAATTGCTTGCGCCTAGGAGTTCAAGGTTGTAGTGAGCCATTATCACAGCACTGCACTCCATCCTGGGCAACCGAGCAAGATCTTGTCTTAAAAACATTTTTTTAGCCGGGTGTGGTGGCTCATGCCTGTAATCCCAGCACTTTGGGAGGCCGAGACGGGCGGATCAGAAGGTCAGGAGATCAAGACCATCCTGACTAACACGGTGAAACCCCGTCTCTACTAAAAATACACAAAAAACTAGCCGGGCGTAGTGGTGGGTGCCTGTAGTCCCAGCTATGCGCGAGGCTGAGGCAGGAGAACGGCGGGAACCCGGGAGGCGGAGCTTGTAGTGAGCCGAGATTGCGCCACTGCGCTCCAGCCTGGGCGGTTGAGCAATACTCCGTTTCAAAAAAAAAAAAAAAAAAAAATTTAAACATATTCAATACACAAAATTTTAGTTAAACAAAGGCATTTAAAATAATTCTTTAGGATTCAATGTTATAGACTAAGACCTGAGATATAGGAGTTCATTTGATAGAGAATTACATAACTTTATTTATGGATATGTTCCATATCTCAATATATGTCAATGCAGCATCAGTTTACAGGGAGGGAAGTTTTCCACTTCCAGAGATCTTCCAATTATAAGCACTCAATTGCATGGAACACATTTGCTTTTTTTGGATAGTTTGGCAGCTAGCCTCAGAAGTCTTTTAGCTTAAAAAGATCTTTCAGTGGCTTACGTGGTATGACCAAGGCCATCCTCCTGGTATTGGCTCCTTCCTCTTTTTACATCTTCCAGTGTCTCCATGATTTGTAAACTCTGCAGCAAAGGCAAATATTATAACCACTACCCGCATCATCATCTTCCCCATTATCATCCTGATCATGAAGCCACTTTATTTGAGCTTATTTAAACCATACTGCCATTAAGCTGTTTTTTATTAAATTTAATGCGTAATTCTCTTTAGCATTATACAAGTAAGCCAGCCAGGAAAATTATTTTGATCATGGCAATAAGAGGTTAAGAGGAGGAAGTAGCGAGGGAGCAAGACTCTGAGGCTAACCCCTGGAAGTGATGGCAGCTAAATAGCAGTCTTTTTCTGTTTTTTCTCCTACATCAAATTGCCTCCACATGAGTAGACATGCTGCAACATATTGACCTCATTTAATATTTACCAGGCAGTAGAAGAGACAGTAAAGCATATTCCCTAGATAAGACTAAATGCTTATAGTTTTATTCTTGTTCCAGTTTCTTAGGCCAAAAACCTTGGACTAATGCTTAATTATTCCCTGTTTTGTATACATTATTTATGTCCAAATGTTTTGGAATCTCTTTATCTTCAAAATATAACTAAGACCAACCACCTCTCTCCATCTACATCCCTGGTGCAAGCCACTGTTATCTTTCATTTGAATTATTGCAATAGCCTCTTAACTGGTCTCTTTGCTTCCACTCTTGGTTGCAACACTCAATTCTTAACAAATAATCAGAGTGATCCTTTAGGCCGGACATGGTGGCTCACACCTGTAATCCCAGCACTTTGGGAGGCCGAGGCAGGTGGATCATGAGGTCACGAGATCGAGATCATCTTGGCTAACAAGGTGAAACCTCATCTCTACTAAAAATACAAAAAATTAGCCAGGCATGGTGGCACGTGCCTGTAGTCCCAGCTACTTGGGAGGCTGAGGCAGAAGAATCACTTGAACCTGGGAGGCGGAGGTTGCAGTGAGCCAAAATTGCACCACTGCACTCCAGCCTGGGCCACAGAGCGAGACTCCGTCTCAGTAAACAAATAAACAAAAAAAAAAACAGAGCGATCCTTTCAAAATGTAAGCCAAATCTAAGTCAGATCATGTTGCTCCTTTGCTCCAAATCCTCCATAGCTCCATATCTCACTCAATCAAAGTCAAAGTCATCATCATGGCCTATAGACCTCCATGATCAGCCACCCTGCCCCCACCTCCACCCTAACACATCACTTCCACTTCATTCTTAGCTAACCTCACGGAACGTCCTTGCTTTGGCCTTAGAGTCTTTGTGCTGAATGTTTCCTCTGCCTGGAATGCCCTTCCCCATGTAGCCCATGTCTCATTCGCTCCCCTCCTCCAATTCTCTGCTCAAATGTAACCTTCTCCTCATCGTCCACTTGGCAGATCCTACTCCCCTGATCATATAATTTAAAATCGCACCTCACACACTCCCAGTCCCTCTTATTCTGCTCTACTTATATCTTTTCTCTCTTGTGCTTATCACATTTAAACTAAGGATGTTATTTCTTGTTTTCTTATGCTTATTATTCAATGCCTGTCTCCCCAGCTAGAGCTCCTCAAGAGCAGAGATCTTTGTTTACTCTGCTCATTAATGTATCTCAGGCTCCTAGGACAGTGCCTGCCACACAGTGAGTGCTCATTAAACGTTTCTTGAGGCCAGGTGTGGTGGCTCATGCCTGTAATCCCAGCACTTTGGGAGGCTGAAGTGGCTACATCACTGGAGGTCAGGAGTTTCATACCAGCCTGCAACATGGGGAAACCCTGTCTCTACTAAAAATTCCAAAAAATTTTCCAGCGTGGTGGTGCATGCCTGTAATCCTAGCTACTCAGGAGGCTGAGGTGGGACGACAGGAGGTGGAGGTTGCACTGAGCCTAGATCACGCCACTGCACTATAGTCTGGGTGACAGAACGAGACTCCATCTAAAAAAAAAATGTTTTTTGAATGAGTAATGAGTGACATGTTAGATTCCTCATCTCAAGTCTATGGTAGACTTACTGGCAGGAAGGGTAGAGTCAGGAGGGCTCTATGGCTATTGATCTCTAGCAGAGATAACAAACTAAACAAAGCAATTGAAGTGAAAAGTGTTACCAAAGAGGTGAGAATGAGGTAAAGTAGGAGCATGGAGGAAATTACCACTCTGGACATGGTAGATGGGCCATTAGAGCAGGTGTTAGTGAGAGTTTGAGTTTGAAAGTTAAAGCTGCCGAGTGGACAGAATAGAAAAAGGCATTCTTGGCTGGGCGTGGTGGCTCATACCTGTAATCCCAGCACTTTGGGAGGCCAAGGTGGGAGGATTGCTTGAGCCCAGGATTTGGAGACCAGCCTGGGCTTTATAATGAGACCCCATCTCTACAAAAATTTAAAAAATTAGCTGGGTGTGGTGGCATGTGCCTGTAGTCCCAGCTACTTGGGAGGCTGAGTTGGAGGGATCACTTGAGCCCAGAAGTTCAGGACCAGCCTGGGCAACAAAGCGAGACTTCATCTCTTAAAAAAAAAAAAAAAGGAAATTAAAAAAAAGAGAGAGAGAGAGAATGACATTCTGGGAAGAGAGCGGGATATGTGTGGAAGCCTCAACAGCATGGCACATTAAGGAATTTCCAGGGAACTTGCTAGAGTGCAGGTGGGCAAGGGAGGGAAGGACAGGAGATGAGAGAGCCAGAAAACAGGTTGGGAGGGGGACAGTGCCAAGGGTTCAGATCTGACCCAGCATTTTTTTTAGCAGGCCTCAAAAGGTGATGGACAAAGGAGTACACGGCAGATGTTGGACCTGCATCCCAAATGTCAATGTTCCCTTTGTTAGCAGTTCAGTAGGGAGCTGCCATTGTGATTTTATCTAAACATTTTGAAGTTATTATTTCTGTATCACTCTTTGAAATGAAGAGGATTTTTTCTTTTTCTTTCTTTTCGTGATTTTATTTATTTACTTATTTTTTATTTTTATTTTTTGAGATGGGGTCTCACTCTGCTGCCCAGGCTGGAGTGCAGTGGTGCTGTCTCAGCTCACTGCAATCTCCGCCTCCCAGGTTAAAGTGATTCTCATGCCTCAGCCTCCAGAGTAGCTGGGACTACAGGCGTCCGCCATCATGCTCGGATAATTTTTTTTTTTGTATTATTTTTATAGACACAGGATTTTACCGTGTTGCCCAAGCTGGTCTTGAACTCCTGACCTCAGGTGATCCGCCTGCCTCAGCCTCCCAAAGTGCTGAGATTACAGGGGTGTGCCACCATGCCCAGCCACGATTTTATTATTTTCTGAAATGGAACCATTATACATTGCATAAAGTATATCTGTCGATGAAATACACAAGTGAGAAATTATATTGCTGTACAACCCACCAAAATAACAACAAATAAGCAAAAAAGTCACTCCCGTGATTTGTTCTTGCCTAGGATCTAGATTTTACTGTGCTTCACTGGAATGCCCCTGTTGCTCAAGTATTCCCAGATTTGGTGAACTCGGTTCACCCTAGTTTTATCTTCCATGATTTTGTGGGATTTGGATATGTGCCTGCTTTCTTCTCCACAGGCTTAATTGTCTGAAAAGTAAGCACTGTGGCGATCCTGTCTTTTGACACTTGTTTTTAGCTCTAATCCTGGAGGTCTTGATCAAGTGTATTTCTGTTCTTATAAAACTATGGTTCTGGCTGGGCAGTGGCTCACACCTGTAATCTCAGCACTTTGGGAGGCTGAGGTGGGAGGATCCCTTGAGGCCAAGGGTTCAAGACCAGCCTGGGCAGCATAGGGAGATCCCATCTCTACAGCAAATTTAAAAATTAGCCAAGTGTGGTAGTGTGCATCTGTAGTCCTAGCTACTCTGGAGGTTGAGGTGGGAAGATGGCTTGCGCCCATGAGGTTGAGGTTGCAGTGAGTCATGATCATGCCACTGTGCTCCAGCCTGGGTGACAGAGAGAGACTCTGTCTTAAGAAAACAAAAACAAAAATATATCATTCTCCATGACTATTGAAATTATTTACCATTTAAAAGACTCAATAAAGTGACACGATGGTAAGAGGTTGGGTTTTCTGATGCTTTATTTATTTTTTAAATTTAAATTTAATTTATTATTATTTTTTATTTTTAGAGACAAGGTCTCACTATGTTGCCCCATCTGGCCTCAAATTCCTGGGCTAAAGTGATCCTCCTGTCTCAGCCTCCCAAAGTGCTAGGATTACAGGTGTCAGCCACTGTGCCCAGCCAATGCTTTATTCTTCAACATTTTTCCAACCCTTCATCTTAGTGCCCACAGAGAGGTGGAATACTTCCTCCACGGAGCACTGAGATGAAACTACATCCATGACTATTCATATTCCTTTTCGAATATTTATGTGCAGATATTTAGCAAATATTTAGCAGTGCATAGCTCATCACATGAACTACAAGATCTTTAAAAGAAGACTTTTTTTTTAAAAAAGAGACCTGTCGTTCATGTTAAATTAAAATTAAGACAATAAATATTATACATATAAATTCAAGCCATAATTGCTTCATTTTCCATGAACCAATCTTGCTAAGCACTATTTAAAAATTATTTACTTGTTATACCCCAGGGAATCAAAATTTATAGATAATGTATCAGGTTCTCTTGCTGTTAACAATGTTGACAAAAAAATAGGTAAAGGCCCCAGTTTTTCCTACCACTCCATTTTTTCTGTTTATATGGAAATTAATAAACTGAATGGCTGTTGATCTGGGAATATACTTAGTCTCCTGGAGGCTTATCTTTCTCATTTGTAAAATAGCGTGATTGATATAACTCAAGGTTGACAAACTATGGACTGCAGGCCGTATGTGGCCAGCTACCTGATTTTGTGAGGCCTGCGAGCTAAGGATGGCTTTTTACATTTTTAAATGGCTGGAAAAAAATGTAAAATCACAATAATATTTTGTGACACATATAAATTTCATAAAATAAAATTTTAGTATTCATAAAGTTTTATTGGCACATAGCCACTCTCATTTCACGTATGTATTATCTCTGGATGTTTTTACACTGAAACAACAGAGGTGAGTGGTTGTGACAGAAACTTTATGGACTGCAAAATCAAAAGTATTTACTCTCTGGACATTTACAGAAAGCTTGCCAACCCCTGGTATAACCTACCTCTGGGTGTTGGAATGGAAATATCTAAAATGTTCTTAAAATAGGAAGTACTGTTGAAGTCCATTACCCAGAGGAACTGTTTGATGAACAATTTTCAGTCTAAACTAAATCTCTAAAAAGACTCATTTAAGCAGCAAATGTACTTTCAATTTCATAACTGTAATTTTTCTGGCTGACTGTGTAAATGGCCATGTTCATGGCGGGGATGATTTTCTGGTGTTTGGTTTACAGTGGACATTGATTCACCACACTCTGGCTAACGTTGGACATTTATCTGCTGTTGAACATTAGGTATATTTTCTCAGAACACATTTATCCTTTTCTTGTTTCATAGCTACCTCCTTCTTTAAATTTAATACCTTATATACCTTATATTTGAGGATTAGAAAATTAGCACTCCAATTGCATCAGGCTTTTACATGGTGCTCGGGCAGTCATATCTAGTTTTTCTGCAGCACCTCACTTCCCTCCGAACATTGATAGCACTTGGTTTGTACCTCTCTTATAGCACTTAGCACATTGTGCTGTGGGTTGTAGCTATTTCTGTCCATGCCTCATATTATCCATCAGATATAAGCTCTAGGCAAGGTCATGTGGGTTTTTTTGTATCTCCTAGGGTGCCTAGCACCGTGTTCTAGGAACATGGAGATACTTTAAATATTTAGCAAATGAATGAATGATTAAACTGTTAGGAATATTCAAAATCTCAACATCTAGGCAAAATAGATGATCAGAAAAAAAGGCAAGCATTTAGGAACCAGAAAATACAGGAAAACAGAGATTCAAGCAAGACAGGACTGAAAAAACAGGACAGATAGCAAACACGAGGTGCCAGTGACTTAGGGACTTCAAAATCAAGATAATTCTTGCCTCAAGATGGAAAAGCTCATGCTTCTTCCCAGATATCCACAGTGGGAACTGCAAGTCACGTTTGGGAGCTATGAAGTGTGCAACTTGGCAGGAGTGAAAAATACGGAGTCAAGTGTCCACTGGACACTTCAGGCAGGTGCATGGGACATGCAGGAACGATTTTTCAGTGAGGCAAAAGTAGGTTTAAGAGTGGCAGATCAAGCCAGGTGCGGAGGCTCACACCTATGATTCCAGCACTTTGGGAGGCTGAGGCTGGTGGATCACTAGGTCAGGAGTTCGAGACCAACCTGACCAACATGGTGAAACCCCATCTGTACTAAAAATACAAAAATTAGCCAGGCCTGGCAACACACGCCTGTAATCCCAGCTACTCAGGAGGCTGAGGCAGGAGAATCGCTTGAACCCAGGAAGTGGAGGTTGCAGTGAGCTGAGATCTCACTACTGCACTCTAGCCTAGGTGACAGAGCAAGACTCTGTCTCAAAAAGAAAAAAAAAAAAGGAATGACAGAGCAGTTGAGTTTCTTTTTTATTCAGTCGCAGTTTGAAAAAAGTTTTGGGCACATGGCACCTAGTGAAGTGAAGCTTTGTAAACTACTTACTGTACTTTGAGCAGACCAAACAAAAACCATTGGTTTATCAATTAAGTTTGCATCTTCAGAAATCACAGAATCTCTGTTTGAAGCAGATTTCAAAATTGTGCAGATAGTCTTCCAGTTCTGAAATCCCTTTTAAAACATCTTTACAAGTATCTGTCCAATCTCTTCTTGAGATCTTTCAGGTCCAGAGAATGCACTATTTTCCAAAGCAGCCAAATAGCATTTGGCACAATTGCACTTTTTTCAAGATTGTCCCTTCTATCAAGCTGACACTGGGCTTCTGAGACTCCCATGTGTTGGACCTAGTTCTTTTCCTCAAGATCCATGCAGCAAGTTTAATCTATCTTCCACTGAGAGACATTCAAATAGGTGGAGACAGCTACTCTGTCCCAGCACCCTTCTCTTTTGGCTTCACAAGCTCTAGTTCTTTTTATCTGGATGTCATTACATTCCCAGTCTTCATAGCATTCTGTCTTATCTCCTTTAAACATACCTTCATTGTCTACATCCCTCTATTCAATTCAATTTGTGATGCTGCATTCTGATGTGGCCTGATTGTGCTGTCTTATCTATCATTGAACTTAGCATAGCGAGTAATCCCTTTATTTATGGCACTCTCTCTCTTCCTAAATGAATCAAGTTAGGTAAGCTATAGCTACTTGCATGTTAAAATGTCCTGACATTCTGAAAAATTTGTCATTTGGTGGAGTAACTGCTAAGCTATTCCAATTTATTAAAAAGTCTGACTGGTGTATTGTCAAGATGTGGTACCTACCAGAACTTTGGGGGTCAGAGCACATACTTAGTTGTGTGAGATGTCAACCACACACTGGGAATAACATCCTGCCTTTGGAATAGCAAAGACACTTTGCACGTTCCCAGGCAGGGCTGAGACTAAGCGTTTCTGAATTCTGGAATTATCAAGTTTGTTTTTAGATATTTCACTGAAAGGGCTGTTATTTTTAAAACAAGTTCTCTTGGAGTGAGACCTTGTCTCTACAAAAAACAAAAAACAATAAAACTAAAAAGAGTTCTGTTGAAAGCTCCAATCAACTCTTGTCCATGTCTTAAAGTCTCAGTTTTGTCAAGCTCCTCCCTCCTGGCCATGTGGTAGACGCTTCCCTGTTCCCAGGGCTCCCATGTAAGCGGCTAAATGACCTTGTTCCCTGCAATGATGACTTTGTCCCAACAGAGGTGGATAGTGTCATATTTACATTGGTTGAAGTGGAATCTTTTAAAAACCAAATAATAAAAAAGCCATTTTTTCTTATGAAAAATTCTAAACATATGCAAAAATAAACAGAACAATACAACAATGAACTTGATGTACTTATCACCCAGCTGCAATAATTATCAATTCCGTCCTCATTTTGATGTGCTGATACCCCTACCCACTTCCCGATCCTTGCCCTATATTATTTTGAAGCAAATCCTAGAATCCTATTGTCTCGAAGGTGAGATCCTTTCTTTCATTATTATTATTTTTTTAAGACAGAGTCTTGCTCTGTCACCCAGGCTGGAGTGCAGTGGTGCCATCACAGCTCACTGCAGCCTTGACCTCCTGGGCTCACGTGAGCCTTCCACCTCAGCCTTCTAAGTAGTTGGGACTACAGGCACATTCAACCAAGTCTGGCTAATTTTTGTATTTTTTGTAGAGATGCGGTTTCACCATGTTGCCCAGGCTGGTCTCAAACTCCTGGGCCCAAATGATCATCCCACCTCGTCCTTCCAAAGTCCTGGGATTACAGGCTTAAGCTACCGCGCCTGGCCTGAGATCCTTTTAGTTGGTACATAATTTCTTTTCTGTCTATCTGACCTGCATTTACAGACAGGATGTTTTTCCTCCCCATTTTGCATTTGTTTGCTTGACCATTTGGGTTGCAGACAGGACTGGTAAGGGAAGATGTCTAATTCCAATCTTTGAGCAGATATAATAATGCTTCCACTCTAGACCAACAGCGGGTGACAATTTAGCATTGACATTGCCTGTAAAGCATTGTCTTTCACATCTTTCTCATATCATGAGGGGCCTCCAAGGCTTCCCTCCAGAGTAGAGCTCCTACTGGACACAATGGGCCATTCTTCCCGTGAAATGGAGCATTTAGTTCTCTATCTTTTCAAAGCCATGAATGTCTGTGTTAGAAGATGTTCCTATATCAGTGGTTTTCAACTTGGAGCCCCTCAACAGCCAGCGTTTCTCATCAGTCAGAAAAAGGGTCTGGGAAATGCTTCCAGTATTTCTAAGCATATGCATTCCCCCTCAATATGGCACAGGCTAACTAAGTATAATATTACATTTCTAAGACTGGGTACAGTGGCTCACGCCTATAATCCCAGCACTTTGGGAGGCCAAGGCGGGTGGATTACCTGAGGTCAGGAGTTCAAGGTCAGCTTGGCCAACATGGTGAAACCCCGTCTCTACTAAAATACAAAAATTAGCCGAGTGTGCACCTGTGGTCTCAGCTACTCAGGAGGCTAAGGCAGGAGAATCACTTGAACCTGGGAGGCAGAGATTGCAGTAAGCTGAGATTGCGCCACCATACTCCAGCCTGGGCAACAATGTGAGACTCCATCTCAAAAAAAAAAAAAAAAAAAAATTACATTTCTGGGCTTTTGCCTGAATTATTATCAGTTTGGTGAGATAAACTCCTGCTGATCAGGAGTACTAATGGGTAGTTATAGATATCTTTGATGAACAAAAATAGGGACCTTTTTTCTTCTATTTCTTCGCAAGAGGAGAAAAATAATTAAACAAATCCTGTTTGGTGACAAGGTTGTCTCCTGTAATAGCATTTGAATTCTTGGCTTCTGTCTGGCCTGACTTTAACCCCCCGTAAAGAATTGAAATAAAGTCCTTCTTACTGATTCCCTAATCCTTCTCTTATGCTGCATTAAATCAACTTTTCAATGTGTATTGTCATGCAATTTTGTTATCATTTGCATTTAAATGTAGTGAATAAAGAACTCCCTGCTGAACCCCTTGTGGAATGTTTAAACCCAACATCCCAGTTTGCCCAGTAAATCATATGGCTATGAATATTCATTAAAAAGGCCTGAACAACTTCTCCATGTGGAATTTGCCCTTCGCACTGCACTTGCTTTGTTACGATTGGTTCTTTGTGGTTTCATCTGTTGTTGTACTGAGCTCTCACAGTGGATGGAAGGAATGGTGGGGAGGTGGGTAAGGGCAGTTTCCTGAGTGGGGACTCCCCATGGCTACTGAGATGCTTTAGTGCCATTTTTTGGGGGGGGGAGTTATTCTTCTTCACTTGTCCCTTCCCCCAACTTAATAGAACCCACAGTAATTTACACACACACATTTCTTTTACATGCAAATTGACTTATTTCAGGCTATTGCGATTAAACATTTTTTTGTTGTTGTTTAAAGAAACTGAGAAACGACATGTTTCTGCAGTCTTGAAAAGTTTGGGAGGGAGGAAATAGGAATAAGATTTGATGTTGTTTGGCTGGGCGCAGTGGCTCATGCCTGTAATCCTAGCACTTTGGGAGGCCGAGGCCAGTGGATCACCTGAGGTCAGGAGTAGGAGACCCGCCTAGCCAACATGGTGAAACCCCGTCTCTACTAAAAATACAAAAATTAGCTGGGCGTGGTGGTGGGCATCTGTAATCCCAGCTACTCAGGAGGCTGAGGCAGGAGAATTGCTTGAACCTGGGAGGCGAGATCAAGTCCTTGTACTCCACCCTGGGTGACAAGAGCGAAACTCCATCTCGGAAAAAAAAAAAAAAATATATATATATATATATGATGTTGTTTATGCATGACATGATGTTTTACTGCATGACAGCAGCTTTGGGGTAAAGTCCAATCTGCAGAGATTAAAGGAATGGGCAAGAGGAAAGAAAAACCAACTTGTCAATTAGGTGATACTCAGCTTCCTTTCCCCTCCCTTTTTGAATTATCCCCAGAGGTTACCTGTCCAAAGACCTTTGTGGGAAATTACAGATACTCCTCCTGCCTTGAGGGAGTGGAACAGGGAGCAGCAGTGGCCTGACATTCTGAAAAAATTTTTTGGCCTGTGTTGTGAGTAACTCTGAGTATCCCCTCCGATAAATAATCACTATAAATTAATATGTGAACTAATATTTATCAAGCATGTTAACAAAAAAACAATCAAATGGGTCAGAATCTAGTTTAAAGAGAGTTTATTCGAGTGCAGAGTTTGAGGATAGCCACCTGGAATGCACAGATTTCCGAAAATGGAAGTCAGTATTCTGAAGCATAGAAGTTTGAAAATCATTTATACAGACAAATTTTAGGGAAGGCTAACAAAATTTCAACATCTTTCTATATAAGTCTTAATGCATAGTTACAACTACTGGATTAGTAAAGATGGTCTTATTCTTTTAGGAAAGATAATATTTGACTTTCCACACTGAAGATTTGACAGTCGTAGGGTCTTTGGCACCACCTGAGTCTGAGTTAGGTTCAGGACAATAAAGGAGGCAGTTAATCTATAACAAAGATCAACTATTTGAAGGGAAGGAGGTCTGATCTCTGGTCTCTCCCAGTCATTTAAGAACAAGAACAAAGAAGAAGAGAGTCAGCCTATAATCTAAGATATAGAAGTTGCAAACATGCTATGTGACTCAGTCTCTAGGGCTTAACTACCCTCTTAGCATTTTTTTAAAATTATACTTTAAGTTCTAGGGTACATGTGCACAACGTGCAGTTTTGTTACATCTGTATACATTTCTTCACAAGGCCTGTCATGGGGTGGGGTGAGGGGGGAGGGATAGCATTAGGAGATATACCTAATGTAAATGAAGAGTCAATGGGTGCAGTCACCCCATGACAGGCCCCAGTGTGTGATGTTCCCGATCCTGTGTACAAGTGATCTCATTGTTCAGTTCCCACCTATGAGTGAGAACATGCAGTGTTTGGTTTTCCGTCCTTGTGATAGTTTGCTGAGAATGATGGTTTCCAGCTTCATCTGTGTCCCTACAAAGGACATGAATTCATCCTTTTTTATGGCTGCATAGTATTCCATGGTATATATATGCCACATTTTCTTAATCCAGTCTATCATTGATGGACATTTGGGTTGGTTCCAAGTCTTTGCTATTGTGAATAGTGCTGCAATAAACATACGTGTCCATGTGTCTTTATAGTAGCATGATTTATATTCCTTTGGGTATATACCCAGTAATGGGATTGCTGGGTCAAATGGTATTTCTGGTTCTAGATCCTTGAGGAATCGCCACACTGTCTTCCACAATGGTTGAACTAATTTACAGTCCCACCAACAGTGTAAAAGTTTTCCTATTTCTCCACATCCTCTCCAGCACCTGTTGTTTCCTGACTTTTTAATGATCGCCATTCTAACTGGTGTGAGATGGTCTCTCATTGTGGTTATGATTTGCGTTTCTCTGATGGCCAGTGATGATGAGCATTTTTTCATGTGTCTGTTGGCTGCATAAATGTCTTCTTTTGAGAAGTGTCTGTTCATATCTGTTGCCTACTTTTTGATGGGGTTGTTTGATTTTTTCTTGTAAATTTGTTTACGTTCTTTGTAGATTCTGGATATTAGCCCTTTGTCAGATGGGTAGATTGTAAAAATTTTCTTCCATTCTGTAGGTTGCCTTTCACTCTGATGGTAGTTTCTTTTGCTGTGCAGAAGCTCTTTAGTTTAATTAGATCCCATTTGTCAATTTTGGCTTTTGTTGCCATTGCTTTTCGTGTTTTAGTCATGAAGTGCTTGCCCATGCCTATGTCCTGAATGGTATTGCCTAGGTTTTGTTCTAGGGTTTTTATGGTGTTAGGTCTAACATTTAAATCTTTAATCTATCTTGAATTTACTTTTGTATAAGGTGTAAGGAAGGGATCCAGTTTCAGCTTTCTACATATGGCAAGCCAGTTTTCCCAGCACCATTTATTAAATAGGGAATCCTTTCCCCATTTCTTGTTTTTGTCAGGTTTGTCAAAGATCAGACGGCTGTAGATGTGTGGTATTATTTCTGAGGGCTGTGTTCTGTTGCATTGGTCTATATCTCTGTTTTGGTACCAGTACCATGCTGTTTTGGTTACTGTAGCCTTGTAGTATAGTTTGAAGTTAGGTAGCATGATGCCTCCAGCTTTGTTCTTTTGGCTTAGGATTGTCTTGGCAATGCAGGCTCTTTTTTGGTTCCATATGAACTTTAAAGTAGTTTTTCCAATTCTGTGGAGAAAGTCATTGGTAGCTTGGTGGGAGTGGCATTGAATCTATAAATTACCTTAAGTAGTATGGCCATTTTCACAATATTGATTTTTCCTATCCATGAGCATGGATTGTTCTTCCATTTGTTTGTGTCCTCTTATTTCATTGAGCAGTGGTTTTTAGTTCTCCTTGAAGAGGTCCTTCACATCCCTTGTAAGTTGGATTCCTAGGTATTTTATTCTCTTTGAAGCTATTGTGAATGGGAGTTCACTCATGATTTGGCTCTCTGTTTGCCTGTTATTGGTGTATAGGAATGCTTGTGATTTTTGCACATTGATTTTGTATCCTGAGACTTTGCTGAAGTTGCTTATCAGCTTAAGGAGATTTTGGGCTGAGACAATGGGGTTTTCTAAATATACAATCATGTCATCTGCAAAGAGGGACAATTTGACTTCTTCTTTTCCTAACTGAATACTCTTTATTTCTTTCTCCTGCCTGATTGCCCTAGCCAGAACTTCCATCACTATGTTGAATAGGAGTGGTGAGAGAGGGCATCCCTGTCTTGTGCCAGTTTTCAAAGGGAATGTTTCCAGTTTTTGCCCATTCAGTATGATATTGGCTGTGGGTTTGTCATAAATAGCTCTTATTATTTTGAGATACATCCCATCAATACCTAGTTTATTGAGAGTTTTTAGCACGAAGGGCTGTTGAATTTTGTTTTTGTTTTTGTTTTTTTTTTTTTTGAGATGGAGTCTCGCTCTGTCGCCCAGGCTGGAGTGCAGTGGCCAGATCTCAGCTCACTGCAAGCTCCGCCTCCCGGGTTCACGCCATTCTCCTGCCTCAGCCTCCCGAGTAGCTGGGACCACAGGTGCCACCACCTCGCCCAGCTAATTTTTTGTGTTTTTAGTAGAGACGGGGTTTCGCCGTGTTAGCCAGGATGGTCTCGATCTCCTGACCTTGTGATCCGCCCGTCTCGGCCTCCCAAAGTGCTGGGATTGCAGGCTTGAGCCACCGCGCCCGGCCGGGCTGTTGAATTTTGTTGAAGGTGTTTCCTGCATCTATTGAGATAATCATGTGGTTTTTGTCTTGGGTTCTGTTTGTATGCTGGATTATATTTATTGATTTGCATATGTTTAACCAGCCTTGAATCCCAGGGATGAAGCCAAATTGACAATGGTGGGAATCAAATTGCTTTTTGATGTGCTGCTGGATTTGGTTTTCCCATATTTTATTGAGGATTTTTGCATCCATGTTCATCAGGGATATTGGTCTAAAATTCTTTTTTTTTGTTGTGTCTCTGCCAGGCTTTGGTATCAGGATGATGCTGGCCTCATAAAATGAGTTAGAGAGGATTCCCTCTTTTTCTATTGATTGGAATAGTTTCAGAAGGAATGGTACCAGCTCCTCTTTGTACCTCTGGTAGAATTCGGCTGTGAATCTGTCTGGTCCTGGACTTTTTTTGGTTGGTAGGCTGTTAATTATTGCCTCAGTTTCAGAGCCTGTTATTGGTCTATTCAGGGATTCAACTTCTTCCTGGTTTAGTCTTGGGAGGGTGTATGTGTCCAGGAATTTATCCATTTCTTCTAGATTTTCTAGTTTATTTGCATAGAGGTGTTTATAGTATTCTCTGATGGTAGTTTGTATTTCGGTGGAATTGGTGGTGATATCCTCTTTATCATTTTTTATTGCATCTGTTTGATTCTTCTGTCTTTTCTTCTTTATTAGTCTTGCTAGCAGTCTATCAGTTTTGTTGATCTTTTTAAAAAAACCAGCTCCTGGATTCATTGATTTTTTTGGAGGGTTTTTTGTGTCTCTATCTCCTTCAGTTCTGCTCTGATCTTAGTTATTTCTTGCCTTCTGCTAGCTTTTGAATGTGTTTGCTCTTGCTTCTCTAGTTCTTTCAATTGTGATGTTAGGGTGTCAATTTTAGATCTTTCCTTCTTTCTCTTGTGGGCATTTAGTGCTATAAATTTCCCTCTACACATGGCTTTAAATGTGTCCCAGAGATTCTGGTATGTTGTATCTTTGTTCTCATTGGTTTCAAAGAACATCTTTATTTCTGCCTTCATTTCATTATGTACCCAGTAGTCATTCAGGAGCAGGTTGTTCAGTTTCCATGCAGTTGAGCAGTTTTGAGTGAGTTTCTTAATCCTTAGTTCCAGTTTGATTGCACTGTGGTCTGAGAGACAGTTTGTTATAATTTCTGTTCTTTTACGTATGCTGAGGAGTGCTTTACTTCCAACTATATGATGAATTTTGGAATAAGTGGGATATGGTGCTGAGAAGAATGTATATTCTGTTGATTTGGGGTGGAGAGTTCTGTAGATGTCTATTAGGTCTGCTTGGTGCAGAGCTGAGTTCAATTCCTGGATATCCTTGTTAACTTTCTGTCTCGTTGATCTGTCTAATGTTGATAGTGGGGTGTTAAAGTCTCCCATTGTTATTTTGTGGGAGTCTAAGTCTCTTTGTTGGTCTCTGAGGACTTGCTTTATGAATCTGGGTGCTCTTGTGTTGGGTGCGTATGTATTTAGGATAGTTAGCTCTTCTTGTTGAATTGATCCCTTCACCATTATATAATGGCCTTCTTTGTCTCTTTTGACCTTTGTTGGTTTAATGTCTGTTTTATCAGAGACTAGGATTACAACTCCAGCTCTTTTTTTGTTTTCCATTTGCTTGGTAGATCTTCCTCCATCCCTTTATTTTGAGCCTATGTGTGTCTCTGCTTGTGAGATGGGTCTCCTGAATACAGCACACTGATGGTTCTTGACTCTTTATTCAATTTGCCAGTCTGTGTCTTTTAATTGGAGCATTTAACCCATTTAGAATTAAGGTTAATATTGTTATGTGTGAATTTGATGCTGTTATTATGATGTTAGCTGGTTATTTTGCTCATTAGTTGATGCAGTTTCTTCCTAGCATCAATGGTCTTTACAATTTGTCACGTTTTTGCAGTGGCAGGTACCGGTTGCTCCTTTTCATGTTTGGTGCTTCCTTCAGGAACTCTTGTGAGGCAGGCCTGGTGGTGACAAAATTGCTCAGAATTTGGTTGTCTGTAAAGGATTTTATTTCTCCTTCACTTACGAAGGTTAGTTTGGCTGGATATGAAATTCTGGGTTGAAAATTCTTTTCTTCAAGAATGTTGAATATTGGCCCCTACTCTCTTCTGGCTTGTAGAGTTTCTGCCAAGATATCCACTATTAGTCTGATGGATTTCCCTTTGTGGGTAACCCAACTTTTCTGTCTGTCTGCCCTTCACATTTTTTCTTCATTTCAACTTTGGTGAATCTGACAATTATGTGTCTTGGAGTTGCTCTTCTCAAGGAGTATGTTTGTAGTGTTCTCTGTATTTCCTGAATTTGAATGTTGGCCTGCCTTGTAGGTTGGGGAAGTTCTCCTGGATAATATCCTGAAGAGTGTTTTCCAACTTGGTTCCATTCTCCCCGTTACTTTCAGGTACACCAATCAGACGTAGATTTGGTCTTTTCACATAGTCCCATATTTCTTGGAGGCTTTGTTCATTTCTTTTTACTCTTTTTTCTCTAAACCTCTCTTCTTGCTTCATTTCATTCATTTGATCTTCAATCACTGATACCCTTTCTTCCACTTGATCAAATCGGCTACTGAAGCTTGTGCATGCTTCGTGTAGTTCTCATGCCATGGTTTTCAGCTCCTCAGGTCATTTAAGTTCTCCTCTACACTGTTTATTCTAGTTAACCATTCATCTAATCTTTTTTCAAGGGTTTTAGCTTCTTTGCGATGGGTTCAAACATCCTCCTTTAGCTCAGAGAAGTTTGTTATTACCGATTGTCTGAAACCTTCTTCTCTCAACTCGTCAAAGTCATTCTCCATCCAGCTTTGTTCCATTGCTGGCAAGGAGCTGCGTTCCTTTGAAGGAGAAGAGGCGCTCTGATTTTTAGAATTTTCAGCTTTTCTGCTCTGGTTTCTCCCCATCTTTGTGGTTTTATCTACCTTTGGTCTTTGATGATGGTGATATACAGATGGAGTTTTGGTGTGGATGTCCTTTCTGTTTGTTAGTTTTCCTTCTAACAGTCAGGACTCTCAGCTGCAGGTCTGTTGGAGTTTGCTGGAGGTCCACTCCAGACTCTGTTTGCCAGGCTATCACCAGCGGAGGCTGCAGAACAGCAAATATTGCAGAACGGCAAATGTTGCTGCCTGATCCTTCCTCTGGAAGCTTCATCTCAGAGGGGCACCTGGCTGTATGAGGTGTCAGTCAGCCCCTACTGGGAGGTGCCTACCAGTTACGCTACTCGGGGTCAGGGAACCACTTGAGGAGGCAGTCTGTCTGTTCTCAGATCTCAAATTCCATGCTGGGAGAACCACTACTCTCTTCAAAGCTATCAGACAGGGATGTTTAAGTCTGCAGAAGTTTCTACTGCCTTTTGTTCAGCTGTGCCCTGCCCCCAGAAGTGGAGTCTAGAGGCAGACAGGCCTCTTTGAGCTGTGGTGGACTCCACTCAGTTCAAGCTTCCCAACCGCTTTGTTTACCTACTCAAACCTCAGCAATGGCAGCCACCCCTCCCCCAGCCTCATTGCTGCCTTGCAGTTCGATCTCAGGCTGCTGTGCTAGCAGTGAGTGAGGCTCCGTGGGCATGGGACCCTCAGAGTCAGGCACAGGATATAATCTCCTGGTGTGCTGTTTGCTAAGACTGTTGGAAAAGTGCAGTATTAGGGTGAGAGTGTCCTGATTTTCCAGGTACCGTCTGTCACGGCTTCCCTTGGGTAGGAAAGGGAATTCCCCAACCCCTCATGCTTCCCGGGTGAGGTGATGCCCCACCTTGCTTTGGCTCATGCTCCATGGGCTGCACCCACTGTCCGACAAGCCCCAGTGAGATGAACCCAGTACCTCCGAAGGAAATGCAGAAATCACCCACCTTCTGTGTCGCTCACACTGGGTGCTGTAGACTGGAACTGTTCCTATTCGGCCATCTTGGAACCTGGTAGTCCCTCTTAGCATATTATACATTTAGAGGGTCCTGAAATTTTCTTTTCTTTTACAAGCACTTACTATGTGCTAGGAGCTGTTTTAAGTGATTTCCTTTTCTTACCTCATTTAATCCTTACAACAATCCCATTATCATCCCCATTCAGCCAATGATCAGAGAGGTTAGGCAACTTGTGTCAAGTTGATACCAGTGGGATAGGAGAGGTCCGCAAACACTAGCAGAACCTCAACCCTGGCTGGTATCCAGGGTCTTGACACTGTCATGAGAGGGAATTCAAGGATGGGTTGGAAAACAGTGAAAATATGGAGATTATTGCAAAGTAAAAAGTATACACTCAAGAAAGGGAAGTGCAGGCATATTTTCTGTTCTCCTGATACCACCCTTGTCTCAACACCACACAGCAAGTGTTTGGTGGGCAGAAATGTAGACCCATGTGCTTTGACTCTGGAGGTCACAGTTTTGACTATTGCAAGATTCTGCCTTGCTCATTTGTTGAGTGTGAAGGTGTTAGCAGCAGAATGTATCCGAGTCACATGGTACCAAAATATGTTAGTGGCAGCAAATTCATACAGGTCTGCAGCAACCTCAATTCTTGCCTTATCAGAAGAAAGAACTCGACTGAGGGGCATAAGGCAGAGTAATAGACTGAGACAAGTCTTAGAGCAGGGGAAAGTTTATTTAAAAGCTTTAGAGCAGAAGTGAAAGGAAGTAAAGTACACCTGGAAGAGGGCCAAGGGGGTGACTTGAAAGATTAAGTGTGTGGTTTGACCTTTTGACTTTGGGTTTCATATGTTGGCATGCTCCCAAGGTCTTGCATTCCTTCTCCCGGATTCTTCTCTTGGGGCAGGCTGTCCGTATGTGCAGTGGCCTGACTAGCATTTGGGAGGGGAGCATGTGCAGTGTGCTTACTGGAGTTATATGCACGCTCACTTGAGGCATTCTTCCCTTACCAGTCAAATGTCCTGAGGTCATATACCAGTTAAACTCCACCGTTTTGCCTCTTAGTGCACATGCTTGAGCTCACTCACCCAACTCCTGAGATCTTATTGGGAAGCTGCTGATCACCAGCTTCAGGTGTTTTCTGTCTATTGGGAGACTGCCTTTCCCTGTTGCTGGCTGCAACCAATTATTATTTTAGAGAGACAGTTAACAACCACCTGACAATCACCTGACGGTTGTCTGACATTCCTGGTAGGGCAGGGGGAGACCTCTCTTGCCCTGCTCATGCCTACCTACCTACTATAATAAAGGAACTCTCAGCATTGTGTTAGGGGTTGTGACAATGCAAAGACAGAAGATAGCCTCCTCTGGCCCTTATGTCTACCAAGTAAGCTAGTGCCAGGGTTTGTTTGCAGAGAGGCTGGCACTGCTCTGGGGATCTTGCTGAAGGCATCCAAGTGTGGTAGGGCCAGAGGACTCTGCAGGCCACCAAGGAGACCTGTGGACAAACCCAGAGGGAAGTGACAGGAGCAAAAGGAAGGGGTCAACAGCAAACTAGGAGTCACTGCTGGGAAACTAGGAGTCACTGGGACCAAATCTAGAAGGGTCTGGGTGATGAGGATGAACATTGTGAAGAAGCCACACTCACCTTTACGCCAAAGGTACAGGATCAGAGTAGACAGATACAAATATGAAATTCTCCCCCCTTCTTTTGCATTGCAGTTGGCAGGAATGTCTACAGATTATTATTCAATAGCCTCCCTTCTCCCAACACACTGTAAAAAGTGTAATACCTGCTTTATTGGGCTGTTGTAAGACTTAAACGAAATAATGTGACCATATGGTAAAGGCACCTGCTTGGACCTCTTGGCTCTCACCTTGAGTCCCAGTGCTTCAATTCACCCCCTGCAAAATCATGGCTCCAGCCCCTATGTATTGACAAGTGATGTAAATTTCACTAAATATTTTATAAGGAGATGGCAGGTGTTATAGTGTACATCACCCACCATTTCCAAATATCCCACTCAACTCTAGGGAGAGGACATTTTGTTCTTCTCTTAATGGGAGTGGGTTCATCTCTCTTCCTCCTGAAAACTCCTCTTGGCCATGTCCTTTCTACAAAATGCCCTGGCTTCCCCTGCCACCTACTTAGCTTCCTTGACCCACCTCTATCACCTTTTCTACCACTCTAAATCCCTTGATTTGGCTGCAAATCAAGGGATTTAGAGTGGTAGAAAAGGTAATAGAGGCTGGCCTGCCCTGCTCAGCAAGCAAAAGCCACCACTGTTAATTAAACTCTGGTCAGATGTAGTTCTCCAAGCATGCCTCTGCATATGTATAAGGGTTATAGACCATCCTTTCACATATGGAGTTTTTAGCACATACTTCAGAGTAAGTGATGGATAAATGGGAGCAATATTAGCAGTTGTTGCTAGTGTCTGTCCCATGATATCTTTCCTGGGCCAGTATGCAGTCACCCCTGAATGTCTGGTTGCCCATGGTAGTGAAGGGCTGGGAGAGTGGCTGAAAAGCAAAGGAGGGTTGGTAACTGTCATCCTGGGATATTGTGGGCTGGCTGGATCTCTGAGAGGCCTGCAGACATGTGGACATTGTCAATGAGCATCCAGAAATCACTAAAGGGGCAGCCTCCTGCCAAAGACAGTTTGCTCCTCTCTTTTTTGTAACCACTGGTGGCTTCACTTTTGAGCCCCTGGTGGGTTCTGCAGTGGAAGGCTAGAGGAGGCTATGCCCCTAATCTCACTGTAGAAGAGGCAACTTGAGGTTGGGCACGGTGGCTCATGCCTGTAATCCCAGCACTTTGGGAGGCCAAGACGAGTGGATCACAAGGTTAGGAGATCAAGACCATCCTGGCTAACACAGTGAAACCCCGTCTCTACTAAATATACAAAAAAGAAAAATTAGCCAGGTGTGGTGGCAGGCACCTGTAGTCCCAGCTACTCGGGAGGCTGAGGCAGGAGACTAGCGTGAACCCGGGAGGCGGAGCCTGCAGTGAGCAGAGATTGCACCACTGCACTCCAGCCTGGGCGACAGAGCGAGACTCTGTCTAAAAAAAAAAACAAAAACGAGTCAACTTTAGCCACTGCTGGAAGGATCTGGGGCTGACAGGTGACTCCCATCCTCTGTGAGGGCTGGCAAAAGAACCATGGTTTTGGGCCAGATTGTTGCTCCTGTCCTTACCCCATTGCCTTTTCTCATCCTCACAGAGCCTTCCACTGCAAATAATGGAGACTTAGGGTAGAGAGAAGCTCTACAGAATAGAAAATAATCAAATTTGCAGTTGGAAAAGAAGTCATCAATTTGCTTATTGGATACTTTTGATGACAAGGTGCTCATTTCCAGCCTGTTTCACTGCTGGGCAGCTTCATTTATTAGAAAGCTCTTTTGTCATGAATAAAATCAGTGCTCTTACAACTTAATGTTTGTCTTAGCACTATCTTCTGAAACCCTTGACCAGGCTCTGCTTTGTTTTGCTTTATTATCATCTATCATCCCCATTCCCTGACACCTAGACTGAGAATCTTGAACATCTTTGATACCCAAATGCATGATAATACAATTTGTAGCATCCCCAGCCAGTAATTAGAGGCACTGTCCATCCTGTTACCAGTTGAAAATTTGTGGGTAACATGTTAATAACTTATTAGTAGGCATCTCAAACATAGCTCACTTGCTATGCTTCTCATCAACCTCTATCCCTTTTCCCTTCGTAGCACTATCATCCTCTGACTTATTTTAGGTGATTCGTTTATTTGTTTATTGTCTATCTCTTCTCTGAGAACATAAAGTTCATAAGAGCATAACCTGTCCCTGTCTGTGTTGTCCTGAACAGTATCCCATTTAGAGAACAATATTGAATCTGGGAAGTACTCAGTTAATATTTTTTGAATAAATCAAGAGCCAAGGCCCTGCGCAGTGGCTCACACCTGTAATCCCAGCACTTTGGGAGGCGAGGCGGGAGGATCACCTGAGGTCAGGAGTTCGAGACCAGCCTGGCCAACATGGTGAAACCCCGTCTTTACCAAAAATACAAAAATTAGCCCTGGTGGTGTGTGCCTATAATCCCAGCTACTCGGGAGGCTGAGGCAGGAGAATCACTTGAACCCGGGAGGCGGAGGTTGCGGTGAGCCAGGATCACGCCACTGCATTCCAGCCTAGGTGACAGAGCGAGACTCCGTCTCTAAATAAATAAATAGCCACATTAGGATAGTGAAGTTTCCAGATTCTGTCAGTATTCACTCAAGCACTCCAGAGAAGGGCAAGCTGTTTTTTTAAGCCGACAGTGTAGTAGCCATGGTCCTTGAGTGAGGGGACTTAGGATTTACTCCAAGGCTCATCCCAAGTTTGCATTCATCATCTGGGTGACCTTGAAGCTGGGCGTTTAACCGTTCTGAGGCTTAGCATCCTCATCTGTAAAATGTGATTGGCACCGTCGGCCCTATTTAACTCACAGGGTTGTCCTGAGGTTGAAATATGACTGTATAAGAGAAAGAATTTTGTAAGCTGGAAAACTGTAACATGTAAACATGAATTATGATGATGATGACAATTGAAGTTATATAATCTTGATAAAGTAAAAGTGTATTTAGTCTGAGAAGGAATTTATCTTCCACTCGAGGTGAATTAATTCCTGGAGCAGCTAGGAATCATGCGATCTCCAGAGATGCTCTCTGTGAGTTTGCTCACCAACACCACCACCACTTGAGTGCCTGCTATGTTAAGACAGTCACAGAGAATAAAACAGACAGAATCCCTGCCCTCATGTGTTTACAGTCTAGAGGAGGCAGAAAGACAATCAACTAAATAAATAAGGAAATGATATAGTACATTAGGGTTACAAGTATCAGGAATTAAAAACGAAATAAAATGGATAGAGGAATAGTGAGTATGGGGTTGGGGGATTGCAATTGCAAAAGGTGATTGGGGGAATCACATTGAGGTGATTCCTGAGCAAGGACTTGAAGGAGATGGAGGATTTAGCCATATGAAGAATGCTTCTGGGAAAGCATTCCCAGCAAAGGGAACAGCAGGTGCAAAGGCCGGCAGCTGAGCACTTCCCTCTCATATCCAAGAAACCAATGAGGCTAGTATGTTTGGAGTGGAGGAAGAGAGAGGGGGTGATAGATGGGATTAGGGAGATAGTGGATGCCCAACTTGTGTAGGGCCTTATATAACATTGTGAGGACTTGGGCTTTTACTCCAATGGAGAAAGGGAGCCATTTGAAGGTCTTGAAGAGAAGTGTTACATGATTTGACATTCATTATATTTGTTCTGGCTGCATTGAGGAGAATAGACCATAGGGGTTGAGAATAACAATAGGGCAACTAGTTAGGAAGTTACTGCATGTAATCTATAGGAGAGGTGATGGTGGTTTGAACCAGGGAGGTAGAGGTTAAAAGTAATAGGGTATCAGATATATTTTGTAGGAAGTATCAGTAGGATTTGCTGTTGAACCGGCTTTGGTGAGAGAGAAAAAGGAATTAAGAATGAGCCAAAGTTTTTGGCCTGAGCCCTTGGAAGAATGGAGTTGCCATTTATTGGTATGGGGTATCTGTGAGTAGAGCAGGTTTGGGAGGAAATGTCAGGAGCTCGGTCTTGGACATGTTGCTTCTGAAGGGATGATTAGACATTCAAGTGGAGATGTTGAGTAAGCATAGTTCAGCCTGAGCCAAAAATAAAAATATATAAATAAATAAATAAAGTCAGGAGGCATCAGCATAGAGTTGGTATTTAAAGCCATGGGACTGACTGAGAATACCAAGGGAGTGAGTGCATTAGAGAAGAGGTCAAGGACTGAATCCTGGGGCACTGCCATATTTGGGGACTGGGGAGATGGGGAAGAAGCAGCAATGCTAACAGTGAAAGAGTAGCCAGGGAGACACAGTAAAATCAGGAGAGAGTGGTGTCCTCGAAGTCAGGTGCCATCAGTGTTTAGGGGGCACAATCAATCATGTCAGACATTTCTGAGAGGACAATTAAGGTGAGCATGCAGAATTGATTGTTGGAGTGAACTGAAGTGGAAGCCCACTTTGAAGGCTTTGACAAGAACAGATTTTCTGGAATGGAGGGGGCAGAAGCTGGACTGGAGTGAGTGTAAGAAATTAAAAGAGTGTAATGGAGAGCTTCTGTTTAAACATTATTTTGAGGAGTATTATTCTAAAGAGGAGCAGAGATAAGGTATGGCAGGAAGATACAGGTCAAGAGAAGGTCTTTGTTTTTTGCTTATTTTTTTTTTTAAGATGAGAGAAATAACAGCCTGTTTTTATGCAGATGGGAATCATCCAAAAGATATGGAAGAACGGATGGTACAAGACTGAGAAGGGAGAAGTCTCGAAAGAATGTCCAAGCATGTTAGAGTAGGTTATAGGTATTGGGTCAAGTCAAAATGGAGGAGTTGGCCTTGCCTAGAAGCACCAACAATTCATCCATATGTAGAAGAGAAGTAGAGAATACAGAGTTAAAGACAGGTAGGTGGATAGAGGTGGTGGGAACATGGAGAAATTCCCTTCTGAGAGCTTCTGTTTCCTCAGTGAAATAGGGAGAAAGGTCATCCTTGCAGAGTAAGGACAAGGATGGGAGGAAGCAATGGGATTTGAAGAGAGAAGCCTGCAAAAGCAGCAGAGCCAGAGCCTAAGTGATGTGATGTGGAGGCATTGCTCCAAGGCCTTTGGCATTAGTTCCAGTGAGGGAACTCTTCCATGCTCATTGATGCCGCGAAATACCAGGTGGCCCTATCCCTCCTTCAAACCTTCTTGGTCAGGTCTGTGTGAATTTTTTGGCATAAGTTTTGCCTGAAACTCATGTGCATCACCCCAAATGATTTCAGGCTGTGGAGGCTATCAGAACTGTCATGATATTTTCAGAAATTGACTTCATAAAAAGAAAAAAAATGTTTTGCTCTGACCCAAGCTGACCTTCAAAATGTTCCAAATGCATGCAGCATCACATGATTGTATTTCACCGTCACATCATTAGTTAGGGAGTCCATTCTGGCCTGAAAGAGGAATTACTTGTTTCTTTCATTCTAGACAAATGTGCTGTCCTTTACATTTCTCCCCGGCAAAAACTACTTTGGTTTACCTCATTCACCATAATGAATGAATTATGCAATTCATGCATCCAAAGCGTGAATTATTTTGTGTTTTTTCAATTGTAAGTGCTCCCTTGTAAACAGCAGCCAAGAGTCTTCAATTTGGGTTTTAAGTATAATTTGTATAACTACCATCAGAATCAAGTAGCCAACGAGTATGTGTAAGACAATTATGATGTACTCACCTAGAAATCACAATGTGTGGTGATAGCATACTCGGCATTAACAAAGTGCTGATGAAGACAGGATGGGATGCCTTCTCAGGCTCAGCTCTATTATCATAAGGAAACTGAGGACTGAGGGCAAGGAGACAAGATTAGGGTGTGAAGGTAACTTTGACTGTTGACATTTCCTCACTGTAAGCACTAAGTGAGCACTTAATTCATTAAGATCTGTGTGTCTCATTTTCCAAGGCTGACTGGTACCATGGGCATTTTTGAGTATCTGTTTTAACAGTGATGTTCATGCAGCTCACCCTATTCAGTAATTTCTGATTTGTAAACACACAGAAAAAACAGCAGTGTTCCCCACCTTCCCGTATTACTGCTGCCCACAGCAGTGTAGTTAATGCCCTGTGTAGTTAATGCCTTCCAAACCCCTGGCACCACAGAAACAATGTTCTATATTGTGATGAGTTTCTATTGCACTATCCTGTAAAACCTTTGGTTCAGGGGTCCTTTTAGATAGTTAAGAGTTCATTTTAAGGACAAAGAGAGAACTAACATCTTTTCCTTCCTTCCTTCCTTCCTTCCTTCCTTCCTTCCTTCCTTCCTTCCTTCCTTCCTTCCTTCCTTCCTTCCTTCCTTCCCTCCCTCCCTCCCTCCCTCCTTCCCTCCTTTCTTTCTTTTTTCTTTCTTTCTCTTTCTTTCTTTGTTTCTTTCTTCTTTCTTTCTCTTTCTTTCTCTTTCTTTCTTTCTTCTGTCTCTCTTTCTTTCTTTCTTTCTTTCCTTTTTTTTTTTTTTTTTAGACAGGGTCTTGCTCTGTTGCCCAGGCTGGAGTGCAGTGGCATGATCTCAGCTCACTGCAGGCTCAACCTCCTGGGCTCAAGCAATCCTCCCACCTCAGCCTCCCAAGTAACTGGGACTACAGTCATGTGCCCCATGCCCAGCTAATCTAACCTCTTTAATACCTACTTTGCACAAGGTGCTTTTGCCTGTTTTGTCCCATTTAATTCTCAAAACAGCCCTGTCAAGTTGGTTTTATCCCCACATTTATAAGATGAGAAGACCTAGGTGGCGAGAGGTTATGTAATCTGACTGAGATACAGCAACTACAAAATAGTAAAGCTTAGCTTCAAATTCAATTCTTGGTATGTGACAGAACAAATAAAAATATTTTTAAAAGAGAAAATTATTTTTAATTTCCATGCTTCCTCCTGGAAGATGGATCCCAAGGGAATGTGTCCTTTGCTCAACAGAGATGACAGGTGCGAGAAGGTGAACTGGAGACTCTATATTACTCTGCAGAATAATAAAGGGGATATAGAGATTCAGGAGGAATGTTAGCTGGGGACCTGCAGTGCTGGAGGAGTGACACTGTGAGAGGGTGGAGGGATGGCCAGCTGGCAGGCGAGGAGCTGGCTGGGGACAGAGATGCCCGATGGAGATTTAGGGAAGAGTAAAGTGCTGTGCTCTGCGTAAGGCTGACGCTCTCCTCCATTCCCTAACTCCTTCCTGAAATCAAGAGTGAAACTCTTTCTTTTCCTTGTGCTCCATGACGTGTGTTTGCTTTGAGGGTAATGGAATCACGTTGGTACACTTACTCAAGGTTGGCTGGCAAGAACAAAGGCTGCCCACAAGGGTCTGCTGAGGATCTTCAAAGCCCATTCTTTTTCAAGAACTCATGAATATTTACTGAGTTATTTTTGTGTGCCAGGCATTGTTCTAGGGCACCAGAAATACATGGGTAAACAAGAATGAAGTCTGCCTTTATGTAGTTTATAGTTGGGGGAGACTGACAACAAGAAAACAAAGAAATGCTACGAAGAAAAATATAATGGAGAATTATTTTATATATAATATATAATATAATATAATGGAAAATTATTTAATACAATAATTACAAGGTGCAACATTGAGTTCTAGATATTGTAGCAGGTGAACTGAACATAGGTCCTCAAAGACCATATGGTTCATAAGGGAGATGTGACAAGTTTATTAGTAATTTTAGAAGTGATGAGTTACCTACAATGCCATGAAACTTCCGATGCATTTGGCAGGGTGTTTTTCTTTAGGACCCTGAAATTGGCCCAGAGTGGGAAGAAAACTCTGGAAGGGCCCCACTCTGCCCCCAGTTTGCTACATCCCTGCCTGCTTAAGGTTTCACCTTTTTTTCCCCAAATAAATGTGTGCTCCTCCATCTTCCTCAGTTTACCAGGCTGTTTTCCTGCTCATGGCTCGTCTTTTTTTCTGGTAGTCCTCACTAAGGTAGGAGAGTGTGATGGTTAGGTCCATGGTTTCTCAGCTCTGTCACTTGTAGCTGGACCACTTTGGGTAAGTTACGGAACCTGGGCTGTCGTTTCTTTATCTATTAAACTGCAGATATCATTGTACCTGCTTTGTGAGGTTCTTGTGAAGATCAAATGAATTAATTTATATAAAGTAATTAGAAGAGCGCCTGGCACATAGCAAATTTCTAGTTAGATTAGCTATTATTAACATTATTCTGGTGTTCTCTAAGGGTTTATTATTATTATTTGGACTGACCTCACTCACTAGTACCTTAAGACCACCCGGCTGAGAATCTACCTGTTGACTCCCAATCAAACAGGAAGGCCACCAGTGTCGATCCTTCGGCACTTCAGATTTGGAATTACAAAAAAGAGACTTAACTCTACATGAGACATATGAAAACACCAAAGAAGTGGTATTTGAGATGGACCTTGGAGATGGGGAGGATGCAGACATTTGGTGGGGAAGAGGAGGGGAAAGCCATTTTATTAGAGAGAATACCATGAGCAAAAGGACAGCAGCTGGGCATCTAGGGCCAGCACTGAAATATTGTTTGGTTTGATTTGTCTCAACATTGAATGCACAAGGTTAAGACCAAGAGATAGATGTGGAAACATAGTAGGTTAGTTGACAAATTGTGGAAGCATGTGAATGTTAAGGTTATTGGTGTTAGACCTTGTAGGCAAATTGAAAACTATTGTGGAATTTTAAGGATCCAGATTTGTTCTCTGCTATAAAGTAGGTGTGTGGGGTATAAGGGCTGTTTACCTCGATGTTAAATGACCCAAAGCTACTGTAATTTTCTGAATTCTTCAATTTTTTTTTCTTACTAGTCTTATCTATCCATTAGGTGCTGTACAGGGTTTGGGCAATGAATTAATTTTATATTCCAAATCAAGGGTCATTCACATTTTCTCAATAAAAACAGGAAAAAAAAAAAAAAAAAAACAGGATTTTTCCATCATAGAAATATAAACTTATAGTTGTAGATGAAATTTTAAAATAACATTTAATTCATGAATACAACTACTTATACAGATTTAGAATTATACTCTATAATTTATATTATTTATAAATATAAATTAATATATTTATATATTATATTATTATTTCTTTTCTTCATGCATATTTTATCAAACAATTTCTTCAAACTAATCACAAGTATTTTCAACATCAATGTCTCTGTTATCATTAAACTAAATTTTTAAATCATCAAAACATTTTTTAATAGTTTTCCAGAGCACATCTTTGCATTTAACTAAGTAGTTTGATATAAAGTATTTCTTGCATCTCTGTATAATAAAATTTTATGATTACTCTAAGTGTCCTAACTATGCATCCATTTGTATAATGTAAGAACAGTTTTGATTTTTTCATTTATCCTATAGCTAGTTATAATATATATAATTATAATACAATATATAAATATATATATTAATATGTAATATATATTGTATATAATACATAATATAATATATAAAACTATATATTATATTGCTTTTATAATTGTTAAATAATTTTTCATTTTGTGCAAAATGTTGACACAAGAATGTCAAGTGAAAAAGGCAGAATACGTAACTATAGATAGTATGACCTCAACTATGAAAAAATAATATCCAAACTAATTACTTTGCTTTTTAAAAGTGCTCTTTTAAAAATTCATATATAATGACCAGCCTTTGCTATTGTGAGGTTATTTCCCCAAAAATAATTATTATGTTTATGTCAAATTTCTTTGCTTTTGCTTTTTACCAGTTTCATGAGATGTTTTCTATAAACACTCAAACTTAGCATAAATAGCATTTGTTTTAGGTGAGTATAACTTCCCGCAAATAGTACATTGCTATTCAAAATAAGGTAATCGAAAGGGCACCTCAAGATATTGGAAACTTTGTAAGGGTTTATACATGAGATAACTCTCTCTTTCCTGAGGGAGTTTTTTTGGTGGGGGACACCTTACCTTATATTTGGATATATATGGCCTTCTAAATCTCTCAAAGGTATCTTGTGATACCTTTGCTCACAGATCTTCTGTGACTTTTAATCTTCTCGAAGTGGATATAAGTTTTGCTTAAAAGATAGTCCTTCAGGTAACAAAATATATTTAAATACTATGCTGTAGTAGAGTTAAACAAACAAAAACAAACACAAAAAAGTTTGAGTCCCCTAGCACAGTCCTCTCAAACAGCATCCGGTCTCAATTTTTACGTCTCTTCTCTGGAACTCCCTGACATTGTAGCCTAGTTCCCTTCTATGCTCTCAGCATCCAGGCCTCATCCCCTCAGACCCTCATCAATGACTCATAGGCTCTGATTTGCCTGTCTGTCTTTCTAGGTAGACACGTGGCATCCTGAGGACAGGCACTGTGTCTTGGTCTGAGAGAGGAATGATCAAATAAGAGTCACATGTCCTCATATGACAGGGAATCATTCCAATATCTTAGAGAGTTGGGGCAAATTTCAAATGATGCCATAAGCAGACTTTAATGTTTGTTGATTCCAATTATGTACACACATTCAGATAGTTCCCATCTGTTGCCTAAAAGTATGGGTGGCCAAATCTCATATGTGAGGTGACGAAGGGAGGACAGGCAATGCCTATAGTTTAAATGTGGAGGATTCTCTGGAAAAAAAAAAAAAAACAAACCCAGGCTCTGTCTGTTTATATCACATGGCTTTGGTTTTGTGATGGTGCCAGGCCACACCCCTGTCTTCACAGAATGTATGTAAGTTCAGCAGGTCTACAGACGGGTAATCTGCTTTGGTTATGTTTTATCTCAATTAGACCTGTGCCTGCTGTCTTTCAAGATTATCTTCCATAGGTGTATTTTTAGATTGTTAGATAGCTGGTGAATATTTTTCCAGGAATTTCTGGTATCTGTGAGTTTTAGGCTATTGCTTCAGCCAACTTCAGCCATTGTCAAACAGCTCACATTTTCTAAACAGGCAGGCACACATATATATCTATGGATGTTCATTTTGCCAATGTTTTTGCTGCATCTATTCTATATTTTGTTGGTTTTTTTCTAGAGACAGAGTCTCACTCTGTCACCTAAATTGGAGCACAGTGGCTCCATCATGGCTCACTGTGACCTGAAACACCTGGGCTCAAGTGATCATCCCGCCTGAGCCTGCCAGGTTGTGCCAGTTAATTTTTTTTAATTTTTTAATTTTTTTTTTTTTTTTTTTTTTTTGTAGAGACAGGGTCTCACTAAGTTGCTCAGGCTGGTCTCAAACTATTGACTTCAAGTGACTCTCACCCCACCCCAGACTCCCAAAACACTGGGACTACAGGTGTGAGCCACCACACCCAATCCTATTCCATATTTTGTAATGGTCTTGGTCACAGTATATACACAACATCCTGCCCAACACTCTACTCAGTTATACCTAGTGACTGGCTGGGCACCAAATATACCACAGACATTAATCTTCAATGCTTTCTCTCACATTTGTGTTACTCTCTGCCGGGAATATTAACACTTCCTACCTCAAGGCAATGAGAGATATCTTTGAGTAAAGATGTGAATTGGGAAGTTATTACAGGCCCAGAATGATATGGTTTAGATCTGTGTCCCCATCATAATCTCACGTCGAATTGGATTCCCCAATGTTGGAGAAGGGGCCTAGTGGAAGGTGATTGGATCATGGGGGCAGACTCTCCCCTTGCTGTTCTTATGATTGTGAGTGAGTTCTCACAAGATCTGCTTGTTTAAAAGTGTGTACTGGCTGGGCTCAGTGGCTCATGCCTGTAATCCCAGCAGTTTGGGAGGCCAAGGCAAGCAGATCACTTGAGGCCAGGAGTTCAAGACCAGCCTGGTCAACATGGAAACCCTGTCTCTCCTAAAAATACAAAAATTAGCTGGGCATGGTGATGCATGCCTGTAATCCCAGCTACTTGGAAGGCTGAGGCAGGAGAATCACTTGAATCTGGAGGCAGAGATTGCAGTGAGCTGAGATTGTGCCACTGCACTCCATCCTGGGTGACAGAGTGAGACTTTGTCTCAGAAAAATAAAAAATAAAAGTGTGTAGCACCTCCTTGTTCACTGTCTTTCTCCTGCTCCAGCCACGTGAGAGGTGCCTTGCTTCCCCTTCACCTTCCACCATGATTGCAAGTTTCTCTTTGGTCATGCTTCCTATAGAGCCTGTGGAACCATGAGCCAATAAAACCTCTTTTCTTTATAAACTGCCCAGTCTCAGGTAGCTCTTTATAGCAATGCGAGAATGGACTAATACAGAAAATTTGTGCTGAGAAGTGCGATATTGCTATAAAGATAACTGAAAATGTGGAAGCAACTTTGGAACTGGGCAACAGGCTAAGTCTGGAAGAGTCTGGAGGGCTCAGAAGATGGTAGGACGATGAGGGAGAGTTTGGAACTTCCTAGAGACTTGTTAAATTGTTGTGACCAAAATACTCATAGTGATATGGTCAATGAAGTCCAGGCTGAGGAGATCTCAGATGGAGATGAGGAACTTATTGGGAACTGGAGCAAAGGTAACTTTTGTTACACATTATCAAAGAGATTGGAGGCATTGGGCCCCTGCCCTAGGGATTTGTGGAACTTTGAACTTGAGAGTGATGATTTAGGGTATCTGGTGGAAGAAATTTTTAAGCAGTAAAACATTCAAGAGGTAGCCTGGCTGCATCTAACAGCATATGGTCATAGGCATAAGCAAAGAGGTTATCTGAAACTGGAATTTATATTTAAAAGGGAAGCAAAGCATAAAAGTTTAGAAAATTTGTAACCTGATCATGTAGTAGGAAAGAAAAACTCATTTTGTGGGGAGGAATTCAAGCCAGCTGCAGAAATTTACACGAGTAATGAGAAGTCTAATGTTAGTAGCCAAGACAATGGGAAAATTTCCTTGAAAGCATTCCAGAGACCTTGGTGGAAACCTCTTGCATTACAAACCTGGAGGCCTAGGAGGAAAGAATGGTTTCATGTGCTGGGCCCAGGGCCCTGCTGCCCTGCACAACCTCAGGACACTGCTCCCTGTGTCCCAGCCACTCTAGCTCCAGCCCTAGATAAAAGGGCCCCCGATATGTCTCAGGCTGCTGCTCCAGAGAGTACAAGCCCCCGATATGTCTCAGGCAGCTTCAAGTGGTGTTAAGCCTGAAGGTGCATAGAGGACAAGAGTTGAGGCTTGGGAGCCTCTGCCTAGATTTCAGAGGATATACAGACATGCAAGGATGTCCAGGCAGAAGTCTGCTGCAGGGGCAGAGCCCTCATGGAGAACCTTTACTATGGCAATGTGGAGGAGAAATGTGGGATTGGAGACCCCATACAGAGTCACTACTGGGGCATTGTCTAATGGTGCTGTGAGAAGAGGGCCACCATCCTCCAGGCTCCAGGCATCTGGAAAAGCTGCAGGCACTCAACATTAGCCTGTGAAAGCAGCTGAGGAGGTTGTACCCTGCAGAGCTAAAGGAGCAGAGATGCCCAAGGCCTTGGAAGCCTGCTCCTGACTGATGGATGGGCTGGATATGAGACATGGAGTCAAAGGAAATTATTTTAGAGCTTTCAGATTTAATGATTGCCCTGCTGGGTTTCAGACTTGCATGGGGCATATAGACCTTTGTTTTGGATGATTTCTCCTTTTTGGAATGAGAGTATTTGCCCAATGCCTATACCCTCATTGTATCTTGGAAGTAACTAACTATAAACTTGTTTTTTATTTACAGGCTCATAGGTGGAAGGGACTTGCCTTGTCTCAGATGAGACTTTGGAATGTGGGCTTTTGAGTTAATGCTGAAATGAGTTAAGACTGGGGGATTATCAAAAAGTGATGATTATATTTTGCAATGTGAGAAGGACATGAGATTTTGGAGGGGAAGGGGTGGAATAATATGGTTTGGATTTGTGTCCCTGCCCAAATCTCATGTTGAGTTGTAATCCCCAGTGTTGGAGGAAGGGCCTGGTGGGAGATGACTGGATCATGGGGGCAGATTTCCCCCTTGCTGTTCTCATGACAGTAAGTGAGTTCTCATGAGATCTGGTTGTTTAAAATTATGTAGCACCTCCCACTTTGCTCTCTTTCTCCTGCTCCAGCCATGTAAGATGAGCCTGCTTCCCCCTCACCTTCCACCATTATTGTAAGTTTCCTGAGGCTTCCTCAGTCATGCTTCCTGTGCAGTGTATGAAACTGTGAGCCAATAAAACCTCTTTTCTTTACAAACTACTCAGTCTCAGGTAGTTCTTTATGACAATGTGAGAATGGACTACATAGAGTAATCAACATCAGAGCGTAATGCAACAGAGTGTGGACTCTGGAATCAGATGCCTGGTTTGGATCTGGTTCTGTTCTTTACCAGCTATGTGATCTCGAACCAGATTGTTATTCTCTCTGCTCTGATTGTCTCATCTGTTAAATGCGTATATAATAACTTGTAGCTCATAGTAATTCTGTGAGGAATAATGAGTTAAAATAAGTAAAGTGCTTAGAATAGTGCCTCACAGAGTAACTGTTATTTTAGTTATTAGTTACCATTTTACTCTTTTATTTTTTATTTTATTTATTTACTTTTTAGAAAGAATCTTGCTTTTTTTGGCCAGGCTGGAGTGCACTAGCATGATCTCGGCTCACTGCAACCTCTGATTCCTAGGCTCAAGCAATTCTTCTGCCTCAGCTTCCCTAGTAACTGGTATTACAGGTGCACACCACCATGCCCAGCTAATTTTTTTGTATTTTTAGTAGAGATGAGATTTCACTTTGTTGGCCAGGCTGGTCTTGAACTCCTGACCTCAAGTTATCTGTTGGCCTCAGCCTCCCAAAGTGCTGGGATTACAGGCATGAGCCACTGTGCCTGGCCTTATTTATTTATTTTTTATTGAGGTAAAATAGTACCCATTATTATTGTAGGCACTATTGGCTCTGGTTACAGGGACTAACTGGAAAGGGAGTGACTACCATGACCAGCCCAAAAAGAGGTTGGTTTTTGATTGGTAACCTGCACTTTCTCTGCTTGCAAAGGTTGAGAGAGGGAAGACCCAAAGGCCTGCCAATCTTCTGTCCAGAACAGGAGTCATGGGGATGCCCATCCTCCTGGTCATATATGTAATTAGTCTGTCTCCCACACACCTTCACAACCATTCTTTGACCCTTCCTAGAGATTTTCTGCCACAGTTCAGCTCGTTCCGTCTCTCCCTCATTCTCACAGTGATTGATCCAGGTCCTCATTATATCATCCCCGGACCACTGAAGAAGCCTTTCCACTGACCCCTCTACCTCCAGGCCCTCATCCACTCCTCACACTGCCTTCAGATTGACCTTTCTAAAACACAAGTCCCATTATGTCTCTTCTCTACTGAAAACCTCCTCTGGCTCCCAATTACCTGTACAACAATGTGGAAAGATGTTGTTTTGTTTTGAGAACCTCCTACAAGTTGACAAGAAGCTCATTTCTCCATATTTCTTTTCCTCCCACGTTCTACTCCAGCTGAACTGAAACAGTGCCTACCTCTCTTGCTTCATGCTTTTATTCAAGCTATTTCCCTTTCTAACTCACCTTTCCTACCACATTGAGCTGTCGAATTTCCATTTTTTAAATTGAAGGAGAGATATTACTTTTTAAAATGAGAACTATTTTCCAAGAGCTGCACCCCTTCTGATACCATTATCTGTCCAGTCAGAATTTTTACCTTCTCTCATATTCCCATAGTCATTCGTTTGTGTCTCTATGATAATGCTTAGCACAGATTGTCTCGTGATATTTATGTTTACTTATTTCAAAATTGCCTTTATATGGATAACAAAAATTATATGGTAATATTTGTCAAAATGTATCAATCTATACACTTAAGATGGATTCATTTTATTGCATGCAAATCATGCCTCAATAAAATTGGTTTTAAAAGAAAAACTACAGCAAAACCATAGCAAAATAAAAAATAAACAGATGAGAAAATTGAGATGAAGGAAAATAAGGGTAGGAAAGTAAAATAAATTCAGGGGTAAGGTTAGTATTAAAAAATGCATGCCATAAGTTTCCATGGTCTAAAGACATTTTTCCTGAGCTTCCCAGCTGCCAAAGGAAATAGAGAATTATGATCAGAGAAAATAGAGACTTTCCTAGTTCTGAAACCTGAACAAAATCTCTCTCATGAGCCCTTATGAAGAGAACACTGTGATGTGAGGGATAGCTTTCTCAACAATAACCCTATGGTAAACCCAGTAGGGAATTGTATAGGTTGTTTCTCATAATATCTCTCAGTTCAAGTTTCTGGCAGAACATTGAAGTACAATTAAGAAAACAGTTCCATGAAGGACTAAAATATTACGGTTCAAGTGCACAGCTTTCTAATGGTTTCATGGAATTAGAAAGAAAAGTTTAAACTAACTATAGAAATGGGTGGTCTGTTTATCTTTCAAGCAATCCCTTGACTTAATATGACTGTATCATGAATATATCTTTTGTTACTATTTGAGAGAGTTCAAGGCTACAGAGTCTATGACCAAATCCTGGAGTGTGATGACTGTTACCAATTAAGGATAGATCTTCGTTTTTGAAGTTCTGTTGTTTGGTGCATACGCATTTAGGATTGTTATGTCTTCTTGGTGACTTGAATACTTTGTTTTTATATGTCTCTCTTTATACTTGATAATATTCCTTGTTCTGAAGTCCACTTTGCCTGAAATTAACTATTCCAGCTTTCTTTTAGTTCGAATTTTCATGTATTATATTTCTCCAACCTTTTACTTTTAACCTATCTATGTCTTTATATTAAAAGTGGGATTCATGACTGGGCATGATGGCTCAAGCCTATAATATCAACCCTTTGGGAGGCTGAGGTGAGAGGATTGCTTGAGCCCAGGAGTTCGAGCCTGGGCAGTATAGGAAGACCTCATCTCTACAAAAAATAAATAATTAGCTGGGCATGATGGCCGTGGGCAGAAGTTGCAATGAACCAAGATTGTGTTATTGCACTCCAGCCTGGTCGACAAGAGTGACACTCTGTCTAAAAATAATAATAATAAAATAAATTAAAATAGAATCATAAAAAGTTTCAATTAAACCTAGACTCCATCTTAAAAAACAAAAAACAAAAATTAGCTGGGTGTGGTGGTGCACACCTGTAATCCCAGCTACTCGGGAGGCTGAGGCAGGAGAATTGCTTGAACCCAGAAGGCAGAGGTTACAGTGAGCCAAGATAGCGCCACTGCACTCCAGCCTGGGTGATAAGAGTGAGACTCTGTCTAAAAATAATAATAATAATAATAAAATAAAAATAGAATCATAAAAAGTTTCAGTTAAACCTAGAGAAGACAGAAAAAGAAAATGGAAGCAAAGAAAAACTAGAACAAATAGAAATCATTAAGCAAGGTATCAAGTTTTAATCCAATCGTACCAATAATCATTTAAAATGTGAATGGTCTAAACACACCAGTTAAAAAGCAGATATTGGCCAGGCGTGGTGGCTCATGCTTGTAATCCCAGCACTTTGGGAGGCCAAGGCAGACAGATTGCTTAAGGCCAGAAGTTCAAGACCAGCCTAGCCAACATAGTGAAACCCCACCTCTACTAAATATACAAAAATTAGCCAGGCGTGGTGGCACATGCCTGTAATCCCAGCTTCTTGGGAGGCTGAGGCAGGAGAATCACTTGAACCCGGGAGGAGGTTGCAGTGAGTGATCTCAATCACACCACTGCACTCCAGCCTGGGTGATAGAGTGAGACTCTGTCTCAAAAAAAAAAAAAAAAAAAAAAGTGTATATATATAGAGAGAGAGAGAGAGAGCAGATATTGTCAGATTGGATTTTTAAAAAGATCCAATTTGATGCTATCTTCAAAAACCTCATTATTTATTTATTTAAGACTATATCTCACTCTGTCACCCAGGCTGGAATGCAGTGGCATGATCATGGCTTATTGTAGCCTCAACCTCCTGGGCTAAAGCAATCCTCCTGCCTCAACCTCCCTAGTAGCTGGGATTACAGACTCCCACCACCATGCCCAGCTCATTTTTTTGTATTTTTAGTAGAGATGGGGTTTCACCATGTTAGCAAGGCTGGTCTCTAACTCCTGACCTCAGGTGACCCACCCACCTTGGCCTCCCAAAGTGCTGGGATTATAGGTGTGAGCCACCGCACCCGGCCTATTTTTACCTTTTTAAAATCGACTTTATTATTATGTTATAAATTTTGTTTCAATTTTGATCATTTCTATTGACCTATCTTCAAGTTTACTGATTTACTGATTCTTCCATCAGCAATGTTAAGTTTACTGATGAACCCACTGATAACATTTTCTTTCTGTTTCTGTGTTTTTGATTTCTAGTATTTCCATTTAATTTTTTCTTATAGTTTTCAACTACCTGATGAAATTACCTATCTGATCCTTGTTTGCTTTTTTCATTAGAGTTTTTTTTAACATATAAATCATAGTTATTTTGAATTTCTAATCTGATAGCTCCAACAACCGTGTCATTTATGAATCCTGTTTTAGTGATTCTCTTCAGACTTTGTTTTCCTTTGCCTTTTTGTTGCCTTGTACTTTTTGTTGTTATTGTTGAAAACTAGACATGTTGTATAGGACAGTAGATAATGAGGAGAATATTTTTCATTCTTGAAGCGAATCCATTTTTCCTTTTGGTAGATCCTTAGTGTAGAGAGTTTATGCTAATTTAGTCAGAGGTTGGACTGGGTTTGAAGTCCATGTTGCTGTTACCCTTAGTGCACCAAAGTCTTCCAATTCCTTTAACAGTAACTTGTATTTATGGTGTAGACTAATTTAAAAGAGAATTTTTGTCAATGTCTGTACTCTGCATGACTTCTAATATTTCTGCTTGGATTTGAGTCTCCCTTTGCACGGCTCCCGAGACAGAACTGCCTTTTGCCACACTCCCAGTTGCATTCCAGTGATGTTTTCACTTGATGCTTGACAGCATGGAGGTGGTGGGTATGGGGAGGGTCCCTTCTCTGATGTTCTGATTAAGCCTCAGTTGTAGGCAGTCACTGTCAATCTGGAACTCAGGGTTGTGGCTCTCTCAGGTGTTCTTACCCCTTCTCCAGATGTAATGCTGCAGCCAGCATGAATTCCTATCTCTTTACCACAGGTAGGGAGTTCCTTTTCCTCCCTATTCCCTTATCCCAGCTTTCGTGAATTTCTACCACTGCCTTCAGACTATAGCTGTGTCGCGCTTCCTGCTGAATATTTCCTTCCTTGAGGAAGACAGGGGAGATGAAATTCCAGCAGTTGCTGTTCTCCTCTCTCACCCAGAACCAAGAGGGGAACTTTCTCCTTGATCTTCCCTGGAAGCCCTTGGGGTTCCTGAAGAAAAATTCACAAGGAGAACCAGATTTCTGATAGTTAACTGAGCAGAGTTGAACTCCTCTCAAGAAAATTAAACTCTCAAACAGTTCTCAGGCCCAAGGAGATGGGCACTCTACCTCTGCATGAAGGGGCTGCTGGAGCCCCTATAGATAGGGCCATGATATTTAATGGAAAACAGGCTTGTCTTCACTCTACCTACCACACAGTCAAATGCATCTTCAAGATCATAAAGTTCTATATAGGGAAATGGTGAATTCCAGGTTTGAATTTCATGGGACAGCAAAATTAAAATAAAAAATAATTGGGAGGATCAACGTTAGATTCTCAACTTTTTAGTTTTCAAACCAAAAATCACTCATCTGTCATCACATCATGGCAATACGAAAGGACACACCCACCCACCCACCAAAGTACAAAGGATATACTCTTGGAATAGTGAACAATCCTTTACTTGGAATAAATTTAGCCCTCAATAAAGTGAAGTCAAGTTTTTCTGCTCCTCATCGTAGATCAATGGATGCTTAGTTATGGACCAGCACAAGTCCTCAGCCAGCACTCATAAGGCACTGCTGTAGAACTTGGCTGTTTTTTCACGTAGCTCTATCTTCTATATTTTTGTTGTAACCTCCTGGAAAGGAGAATCATGTCATATTCACCTCTGTTTCTCCAATTTGACCCTCAAATGTGACCCACTTAATAGGTTCTCAGCTAATGAGATTAACAATGAATGATATTAATTATTAATACCATTAATTGATTATATCAGTACATTAATAGTAATAACATACGTAGGTTGTTCTCATAAATGTTAGCTGAACGGAACTGGATGCCAAGATATCACGACCTCTTCAGCACTCTTAGGTCTTCCCCAGTACCCCCTAGGCCCACCTGGAAGGATGGGAATTTAATTTTTTTACCTTTCATCTTAATAGCATTTAGTGAGTGACCACTTTGAGTGAGGTGTTTCTTTTCAGATGTGGTGGGAGATGAAAAGGATACACAAGACAAGAGTTTTGCCCTTAAGTGGTTTATAATTATCTACACAGCACTGGTGGTTCTAATACCAGAGTGTGACCAGTAACCTAATTGTGAACACAGAGTGCCAAGAGAACAGAGGAGAAAGTGTTCACGTGCCCATTGACTCATAAGTACTCTGAAAGGCTTTGTTCTGGACTTAGGTGGAGGGAGGAGAATAAATGTGGACTCTTCTTTCAATGGATAGTAGTCAAGAAGTAATGCCACCAAGGTGTAAGAAAATAATGGAGGGATTGGAAAGAGCATGGTGGTCAAGGAATTGAGAGGGGAGCAACTACTTCTTCCAGGAGATCGGGGAGGCTGCACATGGTCAGAGAATTAATGCTGACTTGGGGAAATCCAAGAAGTTTTCATAGAGAAAGTGAGTTGAGACTTGAGTTGTCTTTGAAACTGTGTAGAACTTGGATATATGTGTGTGGAAGAGAGGAATTTGCCACAGGAAACAGCCTGGGCAAAGGCATAGGGGAGGGAAAACACAAGTCAGTCTCAGGAAGTGAAAAGCACTGAAGAGTAACTGGGGAGTAGGGTGTGGAGTTGGCGGACAATGGAGTAGAAGATGTAGCTGAAGAGGCTGGCCAGAACCAGACTATGGTTGGCACAGAGCAGGTGCTCAATAAATATTTGTTAAATGATTGGATAGATAAAGGGAAGCACTGGCCATGGGTTGTATTGTTTGTTTATTTATTTGTTTTAGTAGTTAATGGCGAAGAATTCTGAATAGAAAGGTGGTAAGATCCTATTATGATGGCAGGTCTGTGGAGGACAAAGGAGAGATAAAGCCGATGGGGGTAGGGGCATGAGTTAGGAAGCTGTGGCGGTTGTCCTAAGAGGACTCCCTGCCCCCAGTCCTGAAAGACCTGATTCTCTGCCTCCATGAAAAATCAGGCTGGAATGTTTCCCTCTTTTGAAACATTTATGGATCAATGAATGTCAACACTCGAGCTAAATGTAGAGCGTGTTTAGACACACTCTAGGAACATCAACACACATCCTATTCCTAGGGAGGAGACTAAAGTCTTCCAGTTGCATTGTGCCAGGGTCAGTCTCACTATAAGGGAGCATCTGGGGAAATGACACTTAGTGTGGCTGTCAGCCCTGAAGACTGTCTAAGCCTCTGAAACTCCTAAGCTTGATAGTTCTCATTATGGCTTCCTAGAGAGAAAATGGAAAGTCATCTGATGTTCCTCTCTTAGCACTCCTCATCTACTTGGTATTGATATTAATAAACAATGAAATCACAGGATACAGATTAAGTAAATCTATTTTCCTTGCATGTGGTACAACACAGTTTGAAAATAAAAACAAATCAAATGATCTGAAAGCAAAACGAATGTAAATTAAGATCTGGAGAAATTTGTCAGTATTCAGCATTTATTTTGCTTTCATCTCCCCTTTAAATCAAACTAAACCATTTTCTGAAGCTCGGATGTGAATCACAGCCCCTTCTGGAATGAATGAGTATGACTCTGGCCTAGTTTAAGCAGCTGATCCCCCATAAGTGGGGAGAGAAAGGCTCTTCTCAAAGGGGTAGAAGGCTCTGAGGCCAGCGGTCTCTTGAGGACAGATGGCCTGGTCTGGAATTGCACAGGTGAGGCGCCCAAAGCCAAGGGGGTGCAAGCAGATTCCTGAAGTCTATCTTTCCTTTGGAGAAACCATCACTTTTGTGCCTTTTGTCTGTTGGCAATGCTTCTTGTTAAAATAAATGGTGCCACAGTATACTGGTTGAGTGCAGACTTCGGGATAGAGGGAATTGGTTCAGACCCTCAACCCTACATGGATGACCTTGGAACAGTTACTTACATTCTCTGAACTTCAGATTCCTCACCTAAAATTTGGGGACAGCAACACCTGAGTTATTGTATCCAATATCTGAGTTATTGCATAAGAGTTACATGAAATAATATACAAAATGTATTTAGCAAAGTGACACATAATGATTGCTCAATAAAAGGTAGCAGTTCTTAATTATTAATAAAGTTCAACTGGCGAGGTGCAGTGGCTCACGCCTGTAATCCCAGCACTTTGGGAGGCCAAGGCGAGCAGATCACTTGAGGTCAGGAGTTTGAGACCAGCCTGGCCAACATGGTAAAACCTCATCTTTACTAAAAAATACAAGAATTAGCTGGGGGTGGTTGTGCATGCCTGTAGTTCCAGCTTCTTTGGAGGCTGAGGCAGGAGAATCACTTGAACCCAGGAGGCGGAGGTTGCAGTGAGCCGAGATGGCACCACTGCACTCCAGCCTGGGCAACAGGGTGAGACTCTGTCTCAAAAAAAAAAAAAAAAAGAATAAAGTTCAACCATCTCAACAGAAGTGGCAGAAGCTTTAGAATAAGTGCAGACCCTTGCTGTAGACACTTGTTTTTCCTTGGTGACTCCATGGAATTTCATGGATATTCTGAGGCTTTTCCCCCAGTGGTTATTACAGAAGGAGTCAACAGCCCTGTCAGGCCTGGTGCTGCCCCATGACAGTCAGACCCTGTTACATTTCTGCTTATTCTCTCTCCACGGGGTCGTGGAAAGGAGAAGAGAGAAGGATTTGGTGGTGCATGACTCCCCATGTAAAGGACCCTTTTGCAATCAGGCCCCTCAGATAGGACCTTAGGTTTCTGACCACATAGAGAATACTGACTTTTATAGAGAGCCAGACATTTTATTCTGCAATGTTGCCCTACCTTTTCATGTTAAAGTACTAGGAAATGACAACTTGAAGAGCACGCTGGACTGAATAGAGAAGCTACTCTCAGCTGGAGGGAATGGCTTGGGCCTCTCTCACCACCTAGGGCTGACTACCTCAGTAACGCGGCTCACTTGGCCCCATTCCGAGGGCCCTTTGGCCCAATAGCTTGTTTAGAGTCTGTCAGCTGCAGGGGTGAGACAACTGGGCCTGGACTTGATAGCCTCCCTGGGGGAGCCGGCCCCTCCCACGTGGAGCCTAGAAGATGAAAGACACTTGGCCCCTCCAATTCACAAGAAGAATCCATGGAGAATCTCTCACCTCCAGGCCCTGGGAGATTAACCTTTGATGTTGGCTCCTGACCCAATTTCCAGGCTGACCTGCACACATGGCATCAGAGCTGAATTCTTTTTGATGTCGTACAGTATCTTATCTCTATAACAACATGCCTTGAAGCCCAGTTGTCCAGCTTGGTCACCTTCCAGGATCACACTTTTGGATTTTGCTTTCCAAAATCTCCTTGGAAATCATCTAGCCTTGAAAGTAAAGAGAGGGGGCATTTTTGCTGTTTTGTTTGCAGAAACAAAACGTGGGAAGAGGTCAAGGAACCAAGCAATTGGTTCTGAACTTTAGTTTCATTGAACATTGGGATCTATTATATTTTGAGGAACAGGAAGAACCTGGGAGCCATACAGGTGGCTAACACAGATAATCATTAAATTTCTGCATTTGGAGGCTGAGGCTTTTTCTGTCTCACTCTTCCCAGCTCTGCTTTGGTGTCTTGCTTTCACTCCCTTGCTCAATCTCTATTTTTTTACTGTTCTCTCTGACTTTTCCTGTCGCTTTCTGTGGTGTGGAGTCTATTTCTCTGTAGTCATTGTTTCTGTTTCCACCTTCTTGGTTTCTTTTCTGTGTCTCTGTTTTTCTGGTTTGATGGATATCCTCTGCTTCTAATTTTTTTCACTAGGCAATGCCAGGCAGCACAGTTCCTTGAGAGGCATGCCTTGTTTCTGGAACCCTTACTTGTTTCAAACATCCTCCTGAAGCAGCCCCTGTTTTCTAGAAGAGCGGACATAGGTCATCTTTTGTTTATTTCATGTTGCTCCCTGCAAAGAGGAGAAGATATGGCCAGGTAAAGGGACTTGTGCCTATAATCCTAGCACTTTGGGAGGCTAAGGCAGGAGGATCACCTGAGCCCCAGAGTTCGAGACCAGCCTAGGCAATGTGTTGAGACTCATCTCTACAAAAAGTTAAAAAAATTAGCTGGCCGTGGTGGTGCATACCTGTGGTCCCAGCTACTCACAAGGCTGAGGCAGAAGGATTGCTTGAGCCCAGGAGATCGAGGCTGCAGTGAGCCATGATTGCAACACCGCACTCCAGCCTGGGTGACAGAGCAAGACCCTGTCTCAAAACAAACAAACAAACAAACAAATAGAAACAGAAAAGAAAAGAAGGTACTTGGGAAGCACAGCAGCTTCCTCTCTTTGCCTTCCAGCCAGCAGTAGAGCCAGCAGAGCTCAGAACACCCTGGAGTTTCAGGCCCTTCAAACTCCTTTAAAAAAAAAAAAGTTTCTTAAGAGAAGTTTTAGTTTCACAGTAAAATTGAGAGAAGGTACAGAGATTTCCCATAGACTCCCACCTTCACACATGCATAGCCTTGCCCATTATCAACATCCCTCACCAGAGGGGTACATTAGTTACAGCTGATGGAGCTGCATCCACACACCACTCAGAGGCCATGGTTTACACCAGGGCTCACTCGGGGTGTTGTGCATCCCATGGTTTTGGACAATGTCTATTGACACGTAACCACCTCCACAGTATCACATAGAGCAGTTGCATTGCCCTAACCATCCTCTGTGCTCTGCCTGTTCGTCCTTCCCTCCCCTCAACCCCTGGCAACCACTGGTCTTTTTACAGTGTCCACAGTTTTGCCTTTTTCAAAATGTCCCATTGTTGGAATCATACAGTATATAGCCTTTTTCAGATCAGCTTCCTTCACTTAGTAATCAACTTCTTCTGGGATGAAGAGTTTTATAAAGTGCGTCTAATGCCCCAGGTGGCTGAAAGTATCAATCAAAATCAGTGTCCACATACACGACTCCTGCCCCTGGCCTCTTTTTTTCACCTGTAGGGGGTGTGGGGGAATCCATCCTGAAATATTTGTCCAGGTCATTTGTTTGCTTTTCCTAAGTAAAAACACGTGGGGCACTGTGGTCAGGCACCATGCATTTACTCACTCAGTCATTGGTTCAACATGCATTTACCACACCCTCCCCAGCATCCTCAACCCTCCCTGAGGCTCTGGGGCTATAGTAGGAGAGCACTGGGACAGGCAGGAGCTGTCCAGCCTGCCCGCCGGCCAAGGGACAGAAGTTCAGGCAGCAGCTTGGCTTTTACAGCATCAGTATTACTGGGAGCCCACCAGCGACCCGTTCTAACTGTCCTGCCAATACTTGAGATGCAAGAGGTATGCATATTTTTCTGGGGATTTTATTTCATTCCCCCAGAATCAATGGATCCCAACCAGTCCTTCCCCTCAACCCTGTCTCTTCCTCATGCCCCAGCACACCTGATATGAAGAGCACTCCTAGGCTGGCTGGGTTCCAGGGCATTCACAGAGGTTTTGCAGTTTCCTTCTAGGGTGAAGTGGAGAAGTGGGACAGGAGTTCACAATTATTGAGTTTCTGCTGTTTGCCAGACACTCTGCCTGAAGATTTCACGACTTCATTTCATTTAACCCTTATTCTCAGCATACCAGTAAGATAGATAACACCATCCCCACATGAATGAAGCGGAAATGGAAACTCAGGAAAGGGCGGACATTTAGCACATCACAGAATTGTACCTGGAACCAGGTCTGTCTGGTACCAGAACTCAAATTTTTGCAACCGCAGCCTGTGTGTGTGTGTGTGTTTTGTGTGTGTGCATGTGTGTGTGTATATATGTGGTGGGAGTTGGTAGTAGTGGTAGGAAGTAATAGGAGGGATGAACACAGCAGTAGAAATCATCCCAGGCTCTTTTTCTCCACCTTGGGTCCTGGAAGGAGGAGCCCTTTGCCACCCTTCTGCTTCTGATCAGGTTGCAGCCGTGTGTTGGGAATGCAGGTGGCATTAAGGAAAAGAGGCACTATTTCCTCTTCTCAGAGGGTCCTCTGTTCTCTTTAGCATGGCCTAGCGGGTTCCAGAGCCAGACTTCCTGAGTGCTAATCCCAGCTCTTCTGTTTGCTAGTGGTGTGTCCGTGGGCAATTTATTTAAACTGTCGGTGCTTCCGTTTCCTCTTTTGCAATGGCGATAATAAGAAGAGTACCATCCTCATTCCTAGAATAGACAAATTTATTAAGACAGAAAGTAGCATGGTGGTTGTCAGGGACCAGGAGGAGGTTAGTGTTTAATGAGGAGTTAAAGGAATGAGGAGTTCGTGTTTAATAGGTAAAAAGTTTCAGTTTGAGAATATTAAAAAGTGCTGAAAATGGATGACAGTGATGGCTGCTCAACTGTGGGAATGTACTTAATGCCACCGAACTGTTTGCTTAATGATAGTTAAAATGTTGAGTTTTATTGTTATGAATATTTACCACAATTGGAAAAAAGAATAGGCTAGGTGTGTTAGCTCGTGCCTGTAATCTCAGCACTTAGGGGGGCCGAGGTATGTGGATCATGAGGTCAGGAGATGGAGACCATCCTGGCTAACGTGGTGAAACCCCGTCTCTACTAAAAATACAAAAAAAATTAGCTGGGCGTGGTGGTGTGTGCCCATAGTCCCAGTTACTTGGGAGGCTGAAACAGGAGAATGGCTTGAACCCAGGAGGCAGAGGTTGCAGTGGGCCAAGATCGCGCCACTGCACTCCAGCCTGGCAACAGAGCAAGACCCCATCAAAAATAAATAAATAAAAAAGAAAAGAAAAGAAAAGAAAAGAAAAAAGAATACCTTCCTCAAAGGATTTGGGGAGGCGAGAATGAGATTATGCATTTTAAGCACTTAAGACTGAACCTGGCTCATATTAAATGCTCCATAAATGTGAGCTCTTATATGCTCCAACTTTCATCTCTTCCAGAGAAGTCCCGGAAGCCAGGGGCAGAGCTGTGTAGTGCACACCTGTCACTGGCTCAGAGTTGCCGTGAGAAGGGTCTCACAGCCAGGACCTGGAAGTCTTCCCTGTGCTTGTGATTAGGCAGCTGTCAGGAGAGGGACTGGTGACTGTGCATTTTAATAGAAGAGCTCTCCCTGCCCATGTTGAGCAGCAAGGTTATAAATGGAACACTGCTTGCTAAATTGCCCCATTTTGCACAGACTAACTTCATGAGTTGCCGGCTCTGATGTGTGGCTGAATTTGATGGTTAAGCAAGAACAAAAGAACTATGAACCTACTGGGGAATACATCCAATTAAATGGTATCAACGCAGGATAACTGAGAAGAGAATTGTGTGTTAATGTTTTCACCAGCCTTGCCAACAAATATTTATGGAGTGTCAATAGGGAGGGGAGAAGGTGCTTAGAAGGTGCTAAAGCAAAGTGCTTAGAGTTCAGATCAGGAACAGCAAGCGGCATGTTATGGGACAAAGGAGGGAAGGCAGACACACACGGTCAATCTGGGGACAGAATTAGCACCCCTGTAAGGGGTTGAGCTCCTTCAGATCTTCGGACTTCCGTTATGTAACTCTCCCAAAACACCCAATTCTGTTCAGATCAACGGCATTTATTGTGTGGTGTGTAGAGGCCTCAGGAGCTCAGAAGAGATGAGACAGAGCAACCAGGGGCAGGGAGCAGTCAAGAGAAAAGACTTCTCTGTCCTTATTCTGGCCTCCAGGAATCCTCTCTAGTCCACTGCAGCCATGATGCTGCCCCTTAATTCTGAACCCAGAGGACCCCGTGACTCTGCAGGGACTTGCTCTTCAAGGCCCCCCGAGCTAATGGCTCTAAGACTTGCCATCTGTTCTAGCACTTCTCAAGCTCTCTGTGGTGAAAGACCAGGTTTTTATTTTGATTTCTTTTCAGTTTCCAATCCACTGTGGGATCAATACTTTTATATAATAAATATTATTTACTAAATTTGTTTAGTAAATAAATGAGAAAATGAAATAAGAAACAAAGAGATACAAAACACAAGACCACGTTTAATTATCACATTCAGCAGACATACATAGACCTACCAAAATCACTACAGAAGTTTCTAGATGCTTACTCTCCACTTCTTTGCTTATTGAGTTGCAGACTAGTAACAGAATAGCTTGTGCCATGCTGGGGGACCTCATTCTGAATAGCTGTGCTCTAGACCTCTGGTATCTAAAATGGTGTGCCAAGACAATCCACTGGGCACAGGAAGAAAATATTGACACTTCTATTTATATTGTTATTGCATCCTCATTTAATTTTTATCTTTGTGTATATTTGCAATATACACAGCACAATAGTAAAATAAGACACATATAAAATTTATGGATTAGTAAATTATATATGACAAGTTGTGCCCAAAATATTTTTACTGAAAGAGTTATGTGGTCAATAATGTGTTGAAATCTGTTGCCCTTGACTACTCATGTAAAAGTTACTGCTATGCCTCTTTGGAATATCTCTCTAATTGCATGGGCCTCTGTTATTTAAGATTTCATATAGTTATGCCTGACCTAAAATTATAATAAAACTATAAGTTATTTGCAGAACTGTGTCTTATTTATGCTTATTTATTTATTTATTTATTTTGAGATGGAGTTTCGCTCTTGTTGCCCAGGCTGGAGTGCAATGGCATGATCTCGGCTCACTGCAACCTTTGCTTCCTGGGTTCAAGCGATTCTCCTGCCTCAGCCTACTGGGTAGCTGGGACTACAGGTATGTGTCACCATGCCTGACTAATTTTGTATTTTTAGTAGAGATGGGGTTTCTCTCTGTTGGTCAGGCTGGTCTCGAACTTCCGACCTCAGGTGATCCAACTGCCTCAGCCTCTCAAAGTGCTGGGATTACAGGCCTGAGCCACCACTCCCAGCCCTTATTTATTTACTAAGCTGAGAAAAGTGTGGATGTGATCCAGGCACCGTGCTAGGATGTGGAAATATGAAGATGGCTAGGAATTAACCTCCATTCCTTAGGGGAGACATATCTAAGTCAGGGACAGAGATTTTCAAATGGATCATTGCTTTAAGTGTAACATGTGAAATCAAGTAAGACAAACTTGGAGCATAAAGAGTGGTTCACTCCATTGAGGGTGGTGCTCAGATAAAGATACCCCCAGTGGAGCTGATGTCTGAGAAGGTGTTGACAGATAAGCAGGTTTTGCATGGTTGACAGGAGGAGGTAAGATATTTTAAGTAACAGCATGCAAAAAGGCATAGAGGTCTTCACACTCATTGCTGGCTCTCATTCCCTCCTCCAATTGTCATCTCTGTTCCAGATCACTCATCTTAGCATAAGATCCATCTGTGCTTCTTAAATGCCCCTCAGTCCACTCACTCAGTGTATCAATGGCACCACCATCTATCCCTGTACCCACATCAGACTCCTCCCCATCTCACTCTCACACCCATTCTGTTAATATCTATTCCATTCTACCTTCTTACCATGTCTCAAAGAAATTTCCTGCAATATCAACAATAATAACACTTTTTGCAAATTTACTATTTCTGACCATTGTGTGCTGGCATGGTCAAGGACTGAGACTTAATCATCTTGGAATCCACAGTGGATAGCAGAGTGCTTGGCTTACTACATAATACTAATACTAATTGATGATGATGATGATGATACTTAATGCTTACATGGTGCTTAATTTGTGCCAATGTTCTAAGCACTTCACATGCGATAACTCACTTAATTCTAAAAATGACCCTGTGAAGTAGATACTTCCCTTTTTACAGGGGAAGAAAATGAGGCAGAGAGGTAAAGTGATTTGCCCAAGTTGTATAGCTTTTAACAGCCCAAAGTTGAGTGAGTGAATTAATACATAAATGGGAGAATAAATGAATGAGGTCAGAAAGACGGGGTGGGTCATACAATGATAATTTCTGCCATGCATGTAGTTAGTAGATTGGGAGCCATTTCTTGGGTTTCTTTCTAAGGAGGTACTAATTGCTATTTTGGCAGTTGTAGTTTACCCCAGGGTGTAGTGGTATACCAGAGAGAATGGAATCTGATATACATGATTCAAAGAAATAAGAGGATAAAGCATTCTTGATGGAAGAGGAAAGGAAGTTGGCTGGTTCAAGGTGTTATTTCAGTTGGAGATATGAGTCAGGGGTGGTTTATCTGCAGTCTGTGCCTGCAGAGTGATGCTGGCATCCTGCCGCATTCAGCCCTGGCTACAAAAACATCGTGACAAGTGTCCCCCAGGGAGTCACATACCTGGGATTTATACAACACCATGTCTCGAACATCTCTCAGGGGCTGTGGGCCACCTGTCACTGTTATTTATTTATTTTTTTTAGATGGATTTTTGCTCTGGTTGCCCAGGCTGTAGTGCAGTGGCACAATCTCAGCTCACTGCAACCTCCGCCTCCTGGGTTCAAGCGATTCTCCTGACTCAGCCTCCTGAGTAGCTGGGATTACAGGCGCACGCCACCACGCCTAGTTAATTTTTTGTATTTTTAGTAGAGATGGGGTTTCATCATGTTGGCCAGGCTGGTCTTGAACTCCTGACATCACGTGATTCACCTGCCTCGGCCTCCCAAAGTGCTGAGATTACAGGCGTGAGCCACCGTGCCTGGCCTGTTTTTTATTTTTAAAACCCATTCTCCATCCCCACATCTCCTCTATCACATTGGAGGCTGGTTACCACAAACTATTGGCTGTACATTTTCCTAACCTAGAAAAATGATGCTGCATGGACCTGTTTGCTGTCTTTCTCAATTCCTAATCCTCCCTGGGCTGCCCCTCTGTTGCCCACAGGGCGCTGTGCCACCATCTGTGGTTCTCCCCAGACCACCAAGAAAGAAAAGAAATGCAAAGGGTTCTTCTCACTCTCTCACTGCCCTCTACAATCAAATAAATGTTAAGCCACCTCCACTTTTCCTGCCACTTTTATTTTCTTCCTTTCTCACAGCTATAAATAAATACATGAATAAACTGCCCACTCTGATTCATAGGCTGTCAGAACTATAAGGAATCTTCAGAACACGCTGGTTTGATTTTTTCCTTTTAAATATGAGCAAATGGAGGCCTAGAGGAGGTTGAGAATCCTGTTCACGGGACACTGGGTGGATGGGAACCCTTGTGCGATTCTGGGGCACATGGGAGATAGAAATCATCCTCCCATCACGAGGTCAGCTGTTCAAGACCAGCCTGGCCAACATAGTGAAATCCCATCTCAACTAAAAATACAAATAATTAGCTGGGTGTGGTGGTGGGCACCTGTAATCCCGCCTACTCTGGAGGCTGAGGCAGGAGAATTGCTTGAACCTGGGAAGCAGAGGGACTGGGTGGATGGGAACCCTTGTGCAATTCTGGGGGACATGGGAGATAGAAATCATCCTTCCATCATGAGGTCAGCAGTTCAAGAGCAGCCTGGCCAACATTGTGAAACCCCCTCTCTACTAAAAAAAAAAAAAATTAGCTGGGTGTGGTGGTGGCACCTGTAATCCCACCTACTCTGGAAGCTGAGGCAGGAGAATTGCTTGAACCTGGGAAGCAGAGGTTGCAGTGAGCCAAGATCGCACCACTGCACTCCAGCCTGGGTGACAGACAGTGCGAGACTCCGTCTCAAAAAACAACAACAACAAACAACAACAAAGAAAGAAAGAAAGAACAAAAGAAAGAAAGAAGTCATTCTCCACTTGCTTAAATTTATCCCTGCAGCTTCTACTTACATATAACAAAATTAAACTATACATTTAATTTAATACTTTCCTATGACTTCTCTTTCACTTTTCTTTTTAGAACAACCATTTACAAATCTATTATATTTCATTCCTTCTCTTATTTGCTGGTTTCCTCATCCAAAATATTATTTAATATAGAATAATGAAGCAATGGGTTATGTTTTTCACTGCTCCCTTCTAGTGATTGTATGCAAATGAAAGAGTTGCCAATGGGATATCTGAAGAAAGATGAAACTTCAGTATCTGCCATTCCTGCAAGTCCTATCCTGGGAGCTCCAATGATGAAAACTGCTTTAGAGCAATCATTGAAATGTGACATTATTTGTAAATATCTCTTTACACACCCATCTTACCCAATGCATTATGAGCTCAGAAGGCACAGACTGTGTCATATTCCCTTTTGTGTTCCTAATACATAGCACAAGGTCTTGCAGATAGTACTTGCTCAATAAATTATTGCAGAATTGGTGACTAAGTGCAGTTATCAGTCTGGCCACACATTCAATGCTTATCCTCCCCTAATAGAATAGACTACTTAGAGGAAACGGCCTTTGAGCTGGGCTTTAATGGAAAGAAAGACAGCACATGATAGCAGGAAGAAGGAGGTTGTTTTTATGCACGTGGAACAAGGCAGACAAAAGCTTGGAAGCGGGAGCCTAAAATTACTAGGTTGCCCATCAGGAAATTAAACATTCTATCCATTCATTAGAGAAAGAACAAATGACAGGCCTTGTGCATTACCAGACTGTTAATAAGCAAGAGCCAGACTTGTTCTTATGGAAAGCCAGACTCTGAATGTCATGTTATCCAATCCTCTCAAGCCACCCTATTCTTAAAGCCTTACTATTCAAAATTGCAAAGATTGTACAGAGTACTGGTGCTGGAATAAGGAATTACAATTCCCCTTTTATAACTGTCCCTTTCCTCCTATTTCTCAGCTACTGAAACAGTTTATATTTGTCCGGATGATCTTATGCTGAGTGAAGGAATTGTGTGTGTGTGTGTGTGTGTGTGTGTCTAGGGGACTCCTCATAATAAACTCGCTGACCTCTTCCAATTGGGGGCCTTGCCTTTTAGACTTCAACTCACTCCACTTTGTCTGCTAGAATCAAATACAGCTTCCTAAGGAAAAACATGTCTAAAATGAGAGCAGAAGGATGCGAGGGTCTAACAAAATGTCGAGTGTCTATAGGGTGCCCCAAACTGTGTTTGATGCTTTATTCACTTGTTCCTCACAATAGCCCTGTAAGAGAGATATAATCACTTTTTACAGATAATAAAGCTAAGGTTCAGAGAAATTAAAAAAAAAAATCTTTCTTGAGGTCACATAACAAAGTGATGAAGCCAGAATGAAATACAGGTCAAATACAGGTAAGCCTGTGATCCTTCCAACACACCATGCTTACAATAGCAGTCATAAAATTATCCAAGACCAACAATTAACCCAATTAAAAACTGGGCAAAGGGTTTGAACAGAAATTTCTCCAAAGAAGATATACAAATGGCAAATAAACTCCTGAAAAGATGCTCAACATCATTAGTCACTAGGGAAAGGCAAATCAAAAGCACAGTGAGATACCACTTCACGCCCACCAGAATGGCCATAATAAAAAAGACAAACGATAACAAGTGTTGATGAGGATGTGGAGAAATTGTATGAGAAATCAACAATTGTATGAGAAATCAACCCTCATACAATTGTTGATTGGAATATAAAATGGTACAGCTGCCTTGGAAAACAATCTGTCAGTTTCTCAAAAAGTTAAACATAGACTTATCATATGTCCCACCAATACCACTTTTAGGTATATATGCAAGAGAATTGAGAACAATTGAAACACTAAAACTTGTACATGATGTTTAGAGCAGCATTATTCATAATAGATAAAAAGAAAAAAAACCCCAAATACCCATCAACTGGTGAAAAACCATGCTATATCTATATACTGGAATATTATTCAGCCATAAAAATGAGGATAGTATTTATACATGCTACAACATAGATGAACCTTTAAAGCATTTTGTTAATGGAAAGAAGCCAGTCACAAAACGTCATCTATTGTATGATTCCATTTATATGAAATGTCCAGAATAGGCAAATCTGTAGGGATAGAAAGCAGAGTAGTAGCCGTCAGGGACTGCAGGGGCAGGGGGCAGTGGAGAATGGTAAATCACTACTAAGGGATATTGGGTTTCTTTTATTTGGGGTGATGAAAATGTTGTAGAATTAGATAGTGGTGATGGTTGCACAACTCTGAAGACACTAAAAATCACTGAATTGCACACTTTAAAATTAAGGACCCATTTTATGATATGTGAGTTATGTCTCAATAAAGTTATTATAGAGGCTGGGTGTGGTGGCTCATGCCTGTAATCCTAGCACTTTGGGAGGCTGAGGCAGGTGGATCGCCTGAGGTCAGGAGTTCAAGACCAGCCAGGCCAACATGAAGAAATTCCATCTCAACTAAAAATAGAAAAATTAGCCAGCGTGGTGGCAAGTGCCTGTAATCCCAGCTACTCAGGAGGCTGAGGCAGGAGAATCGCTTGCACCTGGGGGGTCAGAGGTTGCAGTGAGCCCTGATCATGCCACTTCACTCCAGTGTGGGCGAAGGAGCGAAACTCCATCTCAAATAAATAAGCAAATAAAGTTATCATAGAAAATGCATCTGAGACCAGAGGGCTGGCTTTAGAAAGTGCCAAGTAGCCATACCTAGGAAAAACTCTAGGGCACTGAGCACGTGCCACTAAGATTTAGGATTTGATTATAAAATAAAATGACTGGCACAATGCTTGCTTGGAGTGTCTGTAAATGACAGCTTCGGAAATGAGGTTCTTGATAAACAGCCAAAAAGGAGAATGAAAACACCCCTTTTGAATCTGTGGGGGGATACTTCACTAAATACAAGTAATATTAGTGTATCTCACAGAGATTACAGTACTAGAGAGCATCCAGTCAATAGGAGACACAGCCATCATTTATAATATAATAGCATAATGAAGGTAGACTTAGTACTAGGATCTGCCATTGCACCTTCACTTGTTCATTTATTTTAAAATATTTATTGGGCATCTAGAATGTGCCAGATATTTTGCTAGTTGTGTTATAGTTTATTATGTTTACTTCCTCACTCATGCAATATTAGTCTCTTCATTTTACAGACAAAAAATCTAAGACTCATAGAAGTTAAGAAAACTGCCCAAAGTCACACAGCTATTGAGTGGTGGAGGTAGAATTTGTGCCCAGATTCCAGATTTGTCTGACTCCAAAGCTAAAGGCCAGAGAGGTTTGGGCAGGAGAGTCAAGAACAAATAGCGGCTTGCCAAGTGTGGACCACGTGGCGATGGGGAGGATAAGGGTGGTGGTGATGTAAGTAGCATTCAGTCCAGACTCTGTAGTCAAATGCCTGGGTTTGAATCTTGCCTCTGCCACCTCATGGGAATGTTGTGTCAATTTAATAAGTGTACATATGCCAAAATGCTCGCAACAGTGGTTGGCATGTATTGAACATTCAATGTGCAGAAATTTTATTACAGTCTCTTAAGCATAAGTGTTCAGTGTTGTGGCTCTGAGGTTGACGATCATTAAGATAGAAAGACCCCTTTCAGATTTACAGTTAAAACATGGTTGACTCTGGAGATGGTGGTTGGTGGAGAGGTAGGGTAAATAAAGAAGGATATTTTCTCTGTTTTTCTAAGGTTTGAGATTTTTATAATTATGTATTATTTTTTAAAATACAAAACAACACAGCTTATAAAAATGCTTCCACCAATAAAAGAACACTTGTGCTTGGGGAAAAACTAATCCTGGAGGATCTGCATTTATTTTAATTCCTGGGGAAACCCGAAAAGTCAGCTTACTATATGCAACCTCCGGTCCAGAGTCTTTGCAGTGAGAGGCACACTGCCAAATTTTTAGATTCGTTTACTTTACTCCTTCAGCCTGTTTTCCATTATGGGCAATTTGCTGTCATTTGATCTTAATAGATGACCTGGCAGACATTTCTAGACCTCAGTTCTGCACAGAGCACCTCTCAGATTCCTCCCTGCTATGTACTCCCTAGACAGAGGATGTTTATAGGAGGCTACAAGCAGGGTCCTCCTCTAGGAGACTCGTGGATGGGTAGGGGAGACCTGTGAAGTGGGAGTCTAAAAATTTCAATTATTGTTGGGTCCTAGAGCTAAATAGAAGGAGGAAGATGAAGAGGTGAGTAGCTAGTATATTTCTCGGTGAGGAATGACAAGCTGTCTCAAGCATCTTACCCTGGGGAGTGTAGGTAGGCTGTGCAGCTTCCATCTTGCCCAGTCTAAGTTTTCCACGTCAACTTTAAAAGGCTGTTTCTCCTTGGCTGAAATCTGGCTTTCTCATCTATGAATTCGGCTTCATATTTCCTCTCTTCCAGGAATTTGGTGAAATCTATTTAGCTTTGGTCTGAAATGTATTGCAAGGCTTCTGAGAGCAAACTATTGAGCATTTTCATAATGGAAAGTGAAATGATACAGAAATAAGGACAGAGCACAGTTGAGTGACTCATTGTCAGGCTTGAAGGAACCCAAGTGTGTAAGAAGGCACTTAATTCACCTTTAGACTTAGCCCACCATAATAGTGTCCAAAGCCAGCAAAAATCCAATGTTTTACACTTAACTATATATAAGGATGAGTATATGCTAGGAGCCAACATCAAGGACCCAAGGAGAAAGATTCTAAAATGTTGTGAGAAAAAAAAGCCTATCATTATCTTGCAGGTGTCTCTATAAGAATAACTAGAAAAATTTATATCCTAGCTAAAGTTCCAAGAACAAACGCTTCCCAGGGCTTCCTGCCTTTCGAGCACACCTGTATCCCATCTCCACTGGACTCTGAATCACACATGTCTCCATTTTCCCTCTCCCACTGCTGAGCCAGATCTTGGCATGGAAGAGAAAAAGAGGCAGCACTGAGGGTGATGTTCCCAGCGACCCAAGCTATCTCCACCTCACATATCCCTTATAAGGATAAGATTCCATCTGTCCTGCTCTCCTATGCTTGGACAAAGGTTTACCCAAAGCCAGTACAACCTCGCGTAGAGAAGGGAGAGAGTTGAGATCACATGGTTCAAGTTATAAAATGATCCAAGAACTTAAGAGGCGAAGACTGCCGGTGTCTGCTTTTCAGGGCTTTTCTTCTGTTCCCGTCCCACATGCAACCAGACAGTGTGGGAATTTGGTGGTTCACACACCACTTGGTTTCCTCTTCTTTTCTATCTCTTGGGTGGGCAGTGGGGGAAAGAGGGGATTTCCTTTTCCTCAGTTCTTCATGTCTTTATGGAAATGTTCCTAATGGCAGCGCAATATGTCTATTATGAAAAAGTTCTTATTCTACTAACATAATCTTTTGGTAATTGTGGCTTTGGGGATGCTTCAAGGAACCTGGGACATGCCCTAGCCTCCATTTCCAAAAGGAGGGACGTTTTTGCAAATGTGATAGAATTATAAACATTACCTAAAATCAGCTATATCATGAAATCAGCCCCATGTGTTCTGTAATTAGTATTAGATCACACTTTTTCTTAAAAAAAAGTCAAGATAGAAAGGAATTTCTGTAAGTAGATTTGAACAGCTCAATATGCAATGATACTTTAACTGCACTGTATCTGTCCAGCTATTTTCTGTTGGCCTATCTGCTCAAACTTTCTTCAAATCAACAGTTGCTTAGCTCTGTATCATCAGGATGCTGCAACTTTTGGATCATTTGTACAGCTTAGCCTGAGTGACTAGGACCGGCTTGGCGGGGAGCCTGCACCAACCTTATCGTCCATCCTGTACCTTTCAGTTTACTGCTATTCAGAAAGGAGAGGAAGGTGGGAAGGCAGAAAAAGAGGAAAGCTGCACATTCTTAGCATGCTGGGAGATTCTAGAAGCATCTAGGACTCAGTATGTTTAGGAAACTAAAATTGGCAGACCACGTGACAAAGGGAAAAAAGTGATGAGGCCTGTCTCCCTGTTTTTCCCTCTCATAGTCGCTCTCCCTTTCCCGTCTGGCTTACTCTGCAGCTCTCCCTTCTCAGTCTAGACACTTGGATCAAGATGTTGTAGAATATACTTGCAATGTTTTCACTTTTGCACCTTTACTCAGGCCTTCCCTCTTTCCTCCCCACTTTTCAAGGCCCAGCTCAGAAAATCATGTTCTTTGTGAGGATTCCCCTGAGATGTTCTAGTTTTTAAAACTATACATATATTTTAAACTTTTAAGTTCAGGGGTACATGTGCAGGTTTGTTATACAGGTAAACTCAAGTCACAAGGATTTGTTGTACAGGTTATTTCATTGACAGGTATTAAGCCCATTAGTTATTTTTCCTGATCCTCTCCCACCTCCCACCCTCCACCCTCTGATAGGTCCCAGTGTGTGTTGTTCCCCTCTATGTGTCCACGCATTCTTATCATTTAGCTCCCACTTACAAGTGAGAACAGGTGGTTTTTGGCTTTCTGTTCCTGCATTAGTGTGCTAACGATAATGGCCTCCAATTTCATCCATGTCCCTGCAAAGGACATGATCTCATTCTTTGTTATGGCTGCATAGTGTACCCTTCGATAGCTCTGCTGGTAGAGTGGAGGACTGTAGACTGCATAGATACCTGTGTTATGGCTGCATAGTATTCCATGGTGTATATACCACATTTTTTTTTAATCCAATATATCATTGATGGGTATTTAGGTTGATTCCATGTCTTTGCTATTGTGAATAGTGCTGCAATGAACATATGTGTGCATGCATCTCTATAATAGAATAATTTATATTCCTTTGGGTACATACTCAATAATGGAATTACTGAGTTAAACAGTTATTTACAAGAAAGAAACAACTTCATTAAAAAGTGGGCAAAGGGCCAGGCGCGGTGGCTCATGCCTGTAATCCCAACACTTTGGGAGGCCGAGGCGGGCAGATCATGAGGTCAGGAGATTGAGACCATCCTGGCTAACAAGGTGCAACACCATCTCTACTTAAAAAAAATACCAAAAATTAGCCAGGCATGGCACTGGGCGCCTGTAGGCCTAGCTACTCGGGAGGCTGAGGCAGGAGAATGGCGTGAACCCAGGAGGCAGAGCTTGCAGTTAGCCGAGATCGTGCCACTGCACCTCCAGCCTGGGCAGCAGAGCGAGACTCCATCTCAAAAAAAAAAAAGAAAGAAAAGAAAAAAAGTGGGCAAAGGACATGAACAGACACTTTCCAAAAGAAGACATACACGCGGCCAACAAAGTTCAACATCACTGATCATTACAGAAATGCAAATCAAAACCACAATGAGATATCATCTCACACCAGTCAGAATGGCTATTATTAGAAAGTCAGTAAATAACAGATGTTGGCAAGGTTGTGGAGAAAAAGGAATGCTTGTGCACTGTTGATGGGAGTGTAAATTAGTCCAACCATTTTGGAAGACAGTGTGAGGCGATTCCTTAAAGATGAGATCTTCTATTGAATTTGATGTCTCTCTTCCCTGAGCCACTGAAGCCCTTGGCCTGGCCACCCGTCTTCTCCCATGTGTTATTTTAGTGTGCTTTCCCTAAACCTCACCAACATCCTCCACATTCTGCCCCCCACCTCACCATAGCCATCACAAATCATACATTATAAACTTTTTGAGACATGGGTTGTGTCATATTCATTTTTATATTATCCGTAGCAGATGGATAATATACATAGAGCACCTGGCACAGAGCCAGACCAAAGTTAAATATTGGCTGTGAATTCTAACAGTAGACCTATGCACCATAGAATACTGTGCAGCCATAACAAAAGTTAAATATTGGCTGTGAATTCTAATGGTAGACCTGATTCTATGTGTAAAAAGTTGCTTGGGTTTTAGACAGTTATTTTCAGACATACCAAGTTTAATTTAGAAAACTCCGTCTTCTATAAGACTGCTATAAATGGCCCTGGCAGCCTAAGAAATTTCAGCTCCTTCCAAAGGTGAACATTTCTCACGTCCTTGTTAGTTAACTCAGCGTGTTTATATACTATGAATACAGTTAGGCATAACCAATTGGCTCAGGCCCATAGTTTACCCAGCTGATCTTGTGCCTGGCATGACGTTAGTAGGATCCACAGGGGTCCATGTTCTAATGGAAGTCAGGTCCAAACACAAGTTTAAACAAAAGATTTGAGATCCAGGACAGATGCACACGTTGATGGTGCTACATTTTCATTCTCTGTATTTAGCAGGTATATGCGAACTACCCACTTGGCTGGGTGGTGCCCAGGTACACTGGGTCATTCCCTAGTATTGCTGATTGGAAAGCTTCTGGGAGCCAACAAGCTGCTTAAAGGCACCCAACAGGCTGACTGCTCACCTGAGGTGGCTCTAAGAGTCTATGGGTTTCTATGACTTATGGGGAACAGTATAGTATAAGGGTTATGAATGAGGTGTCTGTTTAGACAGAATGAGGTTAAAGTCCTGCCCTACCACTACTAAAGGAGGAATGTAAAACAAAATACTTAAGTCATTAATGCTCATTTTAAAAAATCTGTAAATTGGAGAAATAGCTCACTTCCTGGCATTGTCCTGAGGATTCTATGAGATTGTGCGCCTCTCAATAGTGTCAGACACATAGTAAATGCGCAAGGTGTGCTAGCTGGTTATTATGAGTTGACTACTTCCATGTGCTGAGTGACAGATGCTCCGCCTCCTGAGTGACAGATGCTTCTCCATTGGTTCTGGCTTTTGAGCAGGAGGCCCTGCTCTATGAAGACACTTCTGAGCTCACCATATGCTCAGAAGTGGAGCTCTGAGATTTCTAGAGGAAGGATTTAAAAGGTTAAGAGGATAATGGTACAACCCTGTCTGTCAAAAACCTTTCACTGATTGTCTGAGTCTAGGAGAAGGGCAGCAGAGGCTCCATGGGTTTGAACAGCAACACGGCCTGTACAGGCCCAGAAACACACTGTGAGCACAATCTGGGCCTGGGGCCTGCTGGAGAGTTAGAGCAGCACTTCACGGAGCAGAGTGAGCCACAGGAGCCCAGGCTGGGGCTACATTTCTGATCTGGGCCTCATTAGCCTCTTTCCCAACAAACCAATGTAATGCACATCTATTAATTCATTCACTCAACAAAGTTTTATTAAGTGCCTGCTCTGTGCCAGACACTGAGTTCATGGAGTTTTCACTCAAGTAAAGGAGACAGATGTCAATCAAGTTTGCCACGGGAATAACAATATGGGCCTGGTTCTCAAACCTTAGTGTGCATCAGAATCACTCGAAGAGTTTGTTAAAACACAGATTGGAGCCCCACCCTCGGTCTCTGATTCGGTGGGCCTGGAGTGCAGCCCAGTCATTTGCATTCCTAAGGAGCTTCTAGGTGCTGCTGGTGCTGCTGGTCTGGAACCACACTTGGAGAACCACTAATACGTCATAACAAACTGTGAGAAGTTCCCTGGGGGGAAAATAAGAGGCGTCTGGGAGAGCATATGAGGAGGACCTAACACAGATTGGAAGACTCTCAGATGTCCTCTCCAAGGAAATCGCATTTGAACAGAGCCTTGAAGGATGAATAGGTGAGAAAGATGGATGCAAGGGGTGATAATGTGGAAACTGAGGAAGAAAGGGGCGGGGGAGGGAGAGAACGGACACCAGCATAACTGGTGGGTGCAGTGGATGGGCCAGGGGTTGCATGGACCATTCAGGGCCTGTGGAGTAGAAAGACCATGGGTCTATGCCAAGCACAATGGAAGGAACCTTGTTGAGCAGAAAATTGACATGTTCTGATTTATGTTTGTAAAATTTAACTTATTACTGTTGTATGGCAGATGTGTTGGAGAGAAGCAAAAATGGTTGTTAGGAAGCTTTTACAGATGTCCTGGCAAAAGATGGTTGCTTTTGTGGTAGGTGGGTGGTGCCTGTGGTGACTGAGAGAAGTAGGTAACTCTGGGATATTGTTTGAATATAAAACTGATAGAATTTGGTGATGGATTGGATATGGCAGAGAGAGAGGAAAAAGTTAAAGATGGTTGGCTGGGCACAGTGGCTCACGCCTATAATCCCAGCACTTTGGGAGGCCGAGGTGGAAGGATCACTTGAGCCCAGGAGTTCGAGACCAGCCTGGGCAACATGGTGAGACCCTGTCTCTACAAACAAGGTCATACAAAAATTAGCTGGGCATAGTGGCACATGACTGTAGTCCTAGCTACTCAGGAAGCTGAGGTAGGATCACCTTAGCCTGTGGGGTTGAGGCTACAGTGAGCCATGAACACACCACTGCACTCCAGCCTGGACAGAGTGACACTGTCTCAAAAAAATAAATAAATAAAAAAGCATTAAAGACGGTCACAGGCAAGTAAGATTAAATTATAGCAGCAGGACAAATCTAATGATTCCTGAAAAAGTGATGAAAATTTTGTGTCCATATCCACTGACAGTTTTTATCTAACCTTACTCCTTGTCCTTCCTCCTCCGTCATCTCTTTCCACTCTCATCTCTTTGTTCTCAAGCCAGACTATATCCACCTGTCACTTGGGCTAGGTAAGATATTTGCTGCAGCAATTGACTATCTGAAGATAAGGGCAAGGCTCTGGCCATGTGGAACAAGACGTGTGGGCTTGGGCTTCCTATGTGACAAACATAGTGGGGAAAAAGGATTGTCCAGATACAGAGGCTCTGCACCCTTTCAAATTTTATCTACTAAACTCATAAAACATTCATCAGAGAAAGATTGCCATTGCCATCCTTAGTGAACTGAGGCAGCACTGAACCGTGGAATGATATGCCTTGCCCTCTGCTAGAGAGGGAATGGAGCCAATTCCAGAGTAGGAGGGTTGGTGCTTCCTGACTCCCAGGTATCTCACTGGGGCCTCTCGCTCAAGCGAGTAGAAGTAGGTCATGAGCCGCAATCAGAGACAGGAACAGGAATTTCCCAGCTGGAGATCTGAATACCAGTAAGTCAAAGTGGAGGTTCCCATGGCAATGGTAATGCCACCTCTTTTTTGAGACCAGCAATCCAGCAATATGGGGGTGAGTCAACTGCTACTTTGAAAACCTGTTGTATTTCTTCAGTTTCATGTCTGAGATTGGAGATATTTGTGATGATTCGGGTCCTGGGCATTTGGCAGAGTTTCAGATGGTTTTCCACATGGTGATGTGGTCTCAGGTTAGAGGCCCCAGAAACACCACCTCACAATGTGTCTTTCCCCTGGTCTGCTGCATGATCCTCAGAGAATGATTGACTTTAAGGCTCCAATGGAGTGAGATTTTCTACTAGCTTAAAGCTCTTTTAGGGCATTTCAAAACCTCCCAACTTTTCTGATTTGAAAAAATATCAAAAGGAGAAGGATGAATGGAAAAGATCCTACTGACTGTTTCGGAAAGATCTCTGAGAACCTTTGCCCTAGTCTCTATCTTTTTAAGAGGATGTATTCAAGGCTGGGCGCGGTGGCTCACGCCTGTAATCCCAGCACTTTGGGAGGCCGAGGTGGGTGGATCATGAGTCAGGAGTTCAAGACCAGCCTGGCGAAGACGGTGAAACCCCGTCTCTACTGAAAATACAAAAAATTAGCCGGGTGCAGTGGCAGGCACCTGTAATCCCAGTTACTTGGGAGGCTGAGTCAGAAGAATCACTTGAACTCGGAGGGCTGCGGTTGCAGTGAACCACTGCACTCCAGCCTGGGTGACAGAGTGAGACTCTGTCTCAAAAAAAAGAAAAAGAAACAGAAAAAGAGGATGTATTCAGAAAAAGATGGCTGGAGCCTCCTCTCTCACCCTCTCTTCATATTCCTGGTCAGCTGCATGCAGAGGCCATGTATACCCCTTAGCACTTCATCTCCGCAGCAGTCAGAGAATTCTTGAATCACAGAATCTCGGAGCTGTAAAGTACCTCAGTCACAGAGGGGTGAGCATGGGGCTGCCTGAGACTTCAAGGCTTCAACCAGGTGAGGCCTTTTCCACAGTGAAGGGCCTTGGTGTGGTCACCATGTTCCCGGGACAAGCCATTAGTTGTATAGATGCTAGTCTCATAGACGGACTTACAATACCCAGGCTTGCAATAAACTGACATATAAATACAAATGTCCATATTTGGATTTTATAATGGTGGATATTCTATTTCAGTGACCAGAATTCTCACTCGAAACTTTTTTTTTTTTTTTTTTTTTGAGACAGACTGTCATTCTGCTGCCCAGGCTACAGTGTAGTGGTGTGATCTCAGCTCACTGAAACCTCCGACACACGGGTTCAAGCGATTCTCCTGCCTAAGCCTCCCGAGTAGCTGGCATTACAGGCGCATGCCACTACACCTGGCTGATTTTTGTATTTTTAGTAGAGATGGGGTTTCACCATGTTGGCCAGGCTGTTCTTGAACTCCTGACCTCAGGTGATCCACCCGCCTTAGCCTCCTTAAATGCTGGGCTTACAGGTGTGAGCCACTGCACCTGGCCTCTCACACATCTCTTATTCAATGTCAAGGTGTTCAGGAGATTAAATTGGTAATCGGAAACTTGCTTAGTGATCAGCGCTTCAGAGCAAAGGGAGGTGGATGATTTTGAAGGCTTTTTTATCTTGAAGAGTAACCCCAGATGAACTCTCCCTGCCCAACGACACTTTTTTGGGTTATACCAGAATGCTCAGATGCCCTGAACTAGACATTCTCTCCCCAGGAGAGCCCTGGGAAAATAAGTACTGATAAGTCTGTTCCCTTGGGCTTACACGGGATCCACCCAGACGGTGTCCTTGTTGGTAGCACATTGCATGTCATTGGGTTTCAACTGTCTTGATGCTCATGTCATTTATTGTTATGTCCTCACAAATCACACCCTGGTCACCTTGTCTCCTGATTTATTGACATTCCCTTAGGATGTGTTGATCATTCATAGTCTCCCTTTCCAAGGGTACCTGGTTTCTGTATTCTTATAGGGACCCTGTTAGAGCCTCCTCCAGGATTGTGGAAGGACCAGCAGCTCACCCAGTCCAACACTTTAGAACAAGAATTCCCAATGCCCTATCTCCAGCCTGCCTTGACTTGAATGCTGCCAACATTGTGGAATTCACCACTCTTCTAGAGGTTCAGTCCTTTCAACAAAGACCCTAGGCTGAAAGGAATAAACCAATCAGAAGATATTATCAATGCCCAACTATGTGTCTAGTACCTGACCTGTGGTTGAGGTTTTCTAGGCGCTGTGGATCATCAAGGGAACAGCGTGCTGCCGGGAATCCATGCACTCTGTCAGAGTATCTGAAAATCTTATCATGCCTTTGGGCCTCTTTTTTGATAATAGTATTATATCCAGAAAGCTCCTATGTAATGCAAATCATTTTCCATGAAATCAGTAACAAATAAAGACATAAGTGGCTGAACAAACAGTAAGACCTGGAGTATGAGGCACTGAAGGAGAGGACAGAGATGCTGAATGATGATAGGTTGGTTAACAATGGTGATGGGACACAGTTCTCTGGGGCCTTGCAATCCCTAGCACAAGACTCCACAGTGACATTTTATTGCCATTTTGCTGACACAATTCTGGAACTGGGAAAATTTTCCTTCAAATCCATGTTGAACTCAGTGAACTAGCTCATGGTGCAAATCCCACCTTTCTCACTGAATAGCTTTGTGATCTTAGCTAAGGTACTTAATTTCTTTGAGCCTTACTTCACCTAACTATAAAAGGGAGAAAACAATGCCTACTCAGAAGGGCTGTTTGTGAAGATTAAGTGAAATTATGTTTAATGTGTGGCACGTGGTAGACATACAACAAATGGAAATTATTATTTCTCCTTTTATTTCTGTAGCAGCTTCCTTTAATGATGTTCATAAAGAATTCCTTCTGCTCCACTCCCAAGAGTCTCATCTAGATGTAAAATTGTTCACTCAAGTATTCCAGGAGCTGAACTGTGATCAAGCCTAATAACAAAAGTGAATTTTGACAAAGAAGCATTGGCCTTTGAAAGTCAGACATGCATATTCCTTACTAAAGCTTACTTACATTCTTTGAATGGTACAATTATGGTAATAAGATTTTTCACTTTCTGAAGGAGGGCCCCGTTCTTTCTTTCTGTTTTCCCTCCCCCTTTTTTCTTCTTCCCTTTATCAGCCTGCAGAGTATCTTCGAATGGATTTCTCTCAGATTTTCTTCCCAAATTGACAGGGGCTGACCAGGACAGTTCCCCGATCTCAGCTGGTGACTGGGAACAGAGACTCCCTTGTTCTCCTGCACACCCTGGGTCATGGCTCTTACTTGGTGTGTGGAGGAAGGAAAAAAGACGACCTTGACCATCACCTCTCCCCATTCATTTATTCACAGCACTTACCACCCTCTACAGTGATCCCCTTGGAAGATGAGCTCCATGAGGGCAGGGATCGTGTGTATCTTGTATATCTTCATATGCTCAGTGTTTGCATAATGTCTGGTGCACAGCAGGGATTCAATGTATGAATGTGTGGGATGGTGGCCTGGTAGGGCAAGGTTGTATAGCAAGTCCAGGACAGAGCCTAACTCTGGAGCCTCAGACTATATTCTGCCAGTCCAAACAAGGGAATCCTGATTTCGGCTGGAGAGATGCATCTTCTAGCAAAGTCAGCATCTGGGTGGCTCCTGAGCTTTCCTTCTCAGAGGGGTGGGCTTCCTAGTTCCTCCTCCCAGGCTCCCAGTCTGCAAGGCCAAGATCCATTTCCAGGAGAAAATCAATATTTGATGTTCCCTTCCTTCCCCAATGTTGGTTCAGAGGTCTGTAAATCTCCTGCCCTCCTTACACCACACAGATAGGAAATCTCTCCTTTGGCTTTTACCTTCAGGGCCCAGGCCACCCACTGCTGCCGTGGATTTTAGCCATGTTATTTTCTGCTGCTCTGAGTGCCAACAGCACATTCAGCATTAGACACAAACATGCAAAGAGGCAGCTCTTGCCTGCCCCAAAGGCTTGCTGGGTAAGTTAAACAGACTATAAAATGCAGACTTCAAATACGCCAGAGGCAAAGGCATTTAAAATTCTCAGCGGGGGCTGGAAAGAGAATGCTTTTAAAGTCTTTTCATTTCTTCCTCTGCCTTTGCCTTCAGCATCCGAGCTGCCTGTGAGTTGCCCTGCCTCTTCTGTCCATGACCATTTAAGGATGACTGGTCCTTTTGTGAGCAGGCAAAGGCTTTGAGATGTTGGCTGTGAATGTGGACAGTTCTTCCCAGGCTGCCTGAAAGAGCAGAGGCAGCTAAACTTGGCAACAAACATTTCCAAGCCTGCTTTCCATTCCGCCATGCAGAATGGTGTTATTAAATTGATGATTCAGGATCTCAAACCAGCAGAGCTCTGTCCTTTGGGAGAAACATAATCCATATGACAGGTTTCACCGGGGCTATTTCTGAACACCAGAAACCAATGCCTGGGACAGTGTAGATCAGAGAGCAGGTGAGCTGGGCCCTTTGGGGTCAGAAGCCACCTGGGCCAGAGTTTTGCAGGTAACACTCTGCAATGGATGTACCTGGGTCACCCTGGTGCACTGAGTCCATGCTGTGTTCACTTTGGCATCATTTTCTCCTAGCAAAGACCTAACCTGGTGCCATATCTCTCCTAAGCAATGTGAGGAGACACTACCTTGACTTCCAAGGATTTGTATTCTTTTTTTTTTTTTTTTTTTTGTATTTTTTAGTAGAGACGGGGTTTCACTGTGTTAGCCAGGATAGTCTCAATCTCCTGACCTCGTGATCTGCCCGTCTCAGCCTCCCAAAGTGCTGGGATTACAGGCTTGAGCCCGTAATCCCAAAGGGGTTGCAGGCAATTTACAGGCAAAGCCCGGCCAGGATTTGTATTCTGATCTTTTGGCTAATGAAAGCATCAAGACTGAAATAGTGAACTCAGATCTCGCCAAAACACAAGATCTCCGAAAGCATAATACCTTCCTTCCATCTGGAATGTGTGGCAGGATGGAGTGAAGGAAAGAAGTTTTTGTTTTTGTTTCATTAAAGCAAAAGGATCCTATTTGAAATGCCCCTTACTGTGCATGTATCAGGAAAGACCTGTTGTTCCAGCAAGTCTCCAAACACTGGGCTGCAAGTCTGGTCTGATGTATTATGCAAAAATGTTTACATGTTCTCCATCATCCCCCCACACCCCCAATCTCCTTCTCTTATTTTTGACTGAGAAAAGGGTCTTAGGAACAAAGAACATAAGTATTTTGGTGAATCTAATATTGGATTAAATTTTGCTTGGTGCAGTTTCTTATAGACGGGGAGCTCAGTGGATGGGCTTTGATGGTGAAGGAGATAGAAATGATTTAATAGTAACTCACTCAGCATTCCCAGAATAAATTACTTCTATTCCCAGTATGGCATGTGTGTGCACTTACATACTCATGCTTGTGGACCTGTGCGCGCACACACAGCTTAAGAGGAAACAAGCCATGTTGTTTATTCAAGGGACCAAAAAAAAAAAAAAACCTTTAAAAGATGCCTTTACTGGGTTGACTGTTTTAACTAAACTTCATGTCAAATTGAAAAGGAGAACATACCAACATATCACCCATGTTGGGAAAATAAAAGAGCAGGGCATTTTATAAATAGGTCCTGTCTTTTAAAGGAAGGCAGTCAAAGACAGACCTTTCTAGATGAATGGGAGGGGTCGGGGGAGCAGTGTGGGAATGGGGGAGGTATATCAGGAATCTCCTTAGGGTTACCTTTTAGTGGACATGTCCCCATTTTTTCACCCCTCCCAACCCAAGCAGCCATTGAAGGGAGCTGAGTTTCTGAGGAAGGCATGTGCTCTCTCAGGATGTTGGCATGAATAAAAAGGGCTGAAGTCAACTGGTCTAAAAGAGTGTGATGACTAGGGGCCATCTAACACCAGGAGAGTGGTAGTACTCAAGGAAAAATGGTTTCCATTTAAAGATCTGGGACTGAATGGGAGCCCCTGCTATATGCTGCACAGCTGTTACTACATTTCAAAAACCAGCGCTCCTGCAGTCACTCACAGACTCAGGGGTGTTTTTTAATAATTCCTATGTCCAGTGCTAAGGGCTTCAGAAACACAAGGGTAGTATTGTACTAATAATAATAGCAAGCACTTTTATAATGCTTACTATGTGTCCGGCACTTTCCAAAACTTTTTCCATATAATAAGGTACTTAATCTAACTTAATCCTCTCAACAGCCCCATGAGGGAGGTACCATTATTATTATTATTATCATAATCATCATCATTTTTAGAGATAGGGTCTTGCTCTGTCACCCAGACTGGAGTGCGGTGGTACAATCATGACTTACCGCAGCCACGATCTCCTGGGCTCAAGTGATTCTCCTCTCTCACCCTCTTGAGTAATTGGGACTCTAGGCATGTGCCACCATGCCCAGCTAATTTTTTTTTTTTTTTTTTTTTTGTAGAGATGGCATCTCACTGTATTGCCCAGGCTGATCTCAAACTCCTGGCCTCAAGCAATCCTCTCACCTAGGCCTCCAAAATGCTGGGATTACAGGCGTGAACCACAGTGCCCAGCTGGGAGGTACTATTATTATCCCCTTTCACAGATTATGAGTCAGGAATTTGTTCTCTATAGTAGTGATGGAATACTCACAGAAGAAAGTGACTAAGAACCAGAGAAGATGCAAAGGAAATGCAATAGCTGTTTGTAGGAAGGAAAAGTGACTTCCCACCCAGAAGGTCAAGGAAGGCTTCATGGAGGAGGTGGAATCTTAGTGGGTCTTGAAGAGTAGGGTGAGTTTCTATGTGTTTGCTCTTGTTTTGCTTTGTCATAGAAAGAAAAAGGGTGAGAAATCACTATAATGGGGTAAAAATGGGGTGTAGGGTTGTTTAGGCTGTCAAAAGTCAAAATTACAACAAATTTAATTTAAAGATCTCAATTGGCATTTATTTGTGATTCTAGAATCCGGCAACACCTCATTCTGTGAAATAGAATGAGTGTTCCAATGAGCTGAGCAGAGGAAATTGGTTTCACATACAAAAAAGGGCTGAGGACAGCGAAACATAAAACAAAAAGAAGGTCGGCCATTTCAAAGTTACTTTCCTTGTAAAGGTTGAAGCAGAGGAGACTTCCTTATCATGCCTGCTAAAACTGCCCTGTTTGGGAACTCGGCAATTATCTCCCTCTCCTGATTTCTTGGAAGGTCAGAGGAACAGCTTAGTTTTGGCTTGGTGATGTGGAACTTCAGCACGAGGAGCTCCATTTTGGTTTGGTCTGTTGTGCCTGGTGCAGGAGCACAGTCCCAACCAGTGGCCTTTTATAAATGTTAATTAACAAGGCAGAAGGCAGTAAGAGCAGAGATACAGAGGCTGTGAGTCACTGGGGGTGATAACATGTTGGTTGTGGCTGGGAAATCGAAGACAAGAGGCTGGAAGGGTAGAGGAAAGGCAAGTAAAGGTAAATTTGGAGTTTGGACTCATTTGTGTTGATCTTGAAGGTGAGATCAGGGGTGTTCAGTCTGGTGGCAGTGGGAGCGATGGAACTGAGAGGAAAAACCCTGGAGGCCATCACAGAGAGGGACTACTAATAAACGGCCCAGCTGAAAGGCGAGGAGAACCCAGCAGCAGTGGAATTGGAGCTGGGAATCGGGGGACAGATGTGAGAGGTGAAAAATGATTAGATGTGGGGGGATATATTCATTCATTTCCTGGTGCTTATAACACAGTACCTGAAACTGGGTAATTTGTAAAGAAAAGGATTTTATTTCTTATAGTTATGAAAGCTGAGAAGTCCCATGTCGAGGGGCTGCATCTGACGAGGGCCTTCCTGCTGGGGGGGCTCTGTGAAGAGTCCCAAATGGCACAGGGTATTAATGGGGGGAGGGCCGATTAGGTCTCTCAGGTCTCCCTCCCCCTTCTTATAAAGCCACTAGTTCTACTTCCATCATAACCCATTAATTCACTAATCCACTAATCCACTAATCCAGGAATGGATTAATCCATTCATGAGAGCAGAGCCCTCATGACCTAAGCATCTCTTAAAGGCTTCATCTCTCAATACTGCCACATTAGGGATTAAGTTTCCTTTTTTTGGGTAATAATTTCTTATTTTTATTGAGGTAAAATATACATATATAATTTATCATGAGGATTGAATTTCAACATAATTTTAGAGGGTCAAATATTCAACCACAGTAGGGGAGAAGGTAGGGGATGAAAAGAGTCAAAGATGACTTCAAGGCTTAATAACCTGAAGAGGTAGGTGATGTTAGTAGAAGCAAGTCAGCTAGGGGATGGCAGGGTGGGCTAGGGGAAGAGAAGAGAAGATTGTGTGTTAGCAGTGTCATTTTAGTTTACAATAGGATGTCCAGGAGAGATTTACAACAGGTGAAATGAGGAGATGGGGTCCTTGAAAGAGCAGTTGGGATTGGAGATGACGTTTTACAATCATTCTCCCCGCCGTGGCTCTGAACCAGTGGAGAACAGACACAGAACGGCTGGAGAGTTGGCCCCTGGATGGGGAGGGAGCCTTGCCGGGGAGGCAGGTTTGTGCTCAACCTAAGCTACATCATCACTAACCATGTGGTCCTGGAAAAGATGCTCTACCTTTCTCAGCTTCTGGTCTCATATTTGTAAAATAGAGTTTAAATGAGGTATGGTTTTAAATGCCTAGTACTTCGTGGGGCCTCTAAATATTCTGTTCTGCCTTCTCTGGAAGTGTTTCCAGAGTTTATTTATGTTTATGCTACTAAACATCTTCCAATGCCCAGGACGGCCCCCACAACAAAGAATTATCTGTTCCAAAATGTCAGTAGTGCTGAAGCCGAGAAGGCCTGCATTAATCCACTCAGTTATTATTTATAAAGCACCTACTAAGTGTCAGCTCTAAGTAGAGTGTTGGGAATATAAAGATGAAAAGGCAAATTTGTGCTCTCAAACACCTGACAGTGTTGTGAGGCGACAGATGTGCCATCAAACCATTGTATGGAAATAAGGCAGGTGCTATCACGGGGTATATACAAAGGCCGGTGGAACAGCAGGAAGCAGTGCCGCGTGGTGGCTGAAGGCAGCCTCTTTGGAATGGGTCAGCCCTGGAATCAAATCCCAGTTATACTGTACCACCTGGGACAGGCTACTTCACCCCTACAAACCTCGGTTTCCTCATCTATAATGCAGATGATTATTATGCTTGCTTCGTTGTCCTGTTGTGAGGATTAAATACATTCAGCGCAGTGCTATACATTCAGCGCAGTGCTAACACATAATAATTTGTCAATAGATGATAACTAATAATAATGATGAGGATAATGATGATGAAAATGATGTTTACTTGCCTCAGAATTTAGAAAAGCTTCTCAGCATTTAACCCAAGGCTTGAGGGATGAGTAGAAGTTGCGAGGTAAGCAACGAGGGAGAGGCATTTTAGACAGAGAATATCATGGGCAAAGACCCTGAGAGAGGACACATTGTGACTCATTTGGAGAACTACGAATAGCCCAGTGCGACTCAGTTTAAAGAAAGTAGGGATGTTGGCTGGGGGTGGAGTTAGGGGCCAGCAGGATAAGAGGGTGGATAGGGAGGAGAGACCCCATCCTGAAGGGCCTTTTATTCAATGCCAAGGAGCTCAGCTTTTGTACTGTAAGATGTGGAGTCACTGGAATATTTAAAAGGAGTAGTGACAAGATCAGACTTGTGAATTAGGGAAAATAAATCACTTCTTTAAAAAATTTGAAGGATAGATTGGAGGGGGTCAGTAGACAGATAAAGAGACTTTTCCAAAAATCTAGGAGAGAGAGTTAGTAAGTTCTAGTGCCTTATCTCAAAGTATAATCTCCATTCATTCAAGTAATTTTTACAGAGCATCTATGAAGCTCTTGGTGTTCAGAATACTGAAAAAGACATTTCTGATAGCATAGAAATTGCATTCTAGTGAGACAGACTTAGAGTAAACAAGAAAACAAACATAGAAGTTAAAAGTTGTGGAAATTTTTAATTAGGTAGTATAATGTAATGACTAGGATGAGAAGCAACTGGAGACAGGATGGTCAGGAAAGGTCACTCTGAGCATATGACAGATAAACTAAGGCCTGCATGAGAACATTGTGGTTGTTCAATAGGTATTTCTTGAATGAATGAATCACCAAATGAAAGAGAATGAATGGACTAGAGTGTATGAATGTGAGTAGTAGTGGGGAAGGAGAAGAGGGACATCCATTTGAGAAATTCAGAAAGAAGAATCTCCAGTACACGGCTTGGTGATTGCTTGGATGTAGGGGTAAGAGAGGAGGAGTCCAAGATGGTTGGCCTCAAAGGTCCAGGGGTGACATCTGGTGACATGGAAAGGAGAATGAGGTGCAGACATGAAGACAAAAGATCTTGCATTGCACTTTGGCTAAAATGAGTTTGAGGCTGGGTGGTATAATGGCTTACACTTGTAATCCCAGCAGTTTGGGAGGTTGAGGTGGGAGGATGTTTGAGACCAGCCTGGGTAACAAAGCAAGACCCCATCTCTACCATAACAACAACAACAATAATAATCATAATCATAATCATAATCATAAGCCAGTCATGATGGAACATGCCTGTAGTCCCAGCTACTTGGGAGGCTGAGGTGGGGAAATCCTTTGAACCCAGGAGGTCAAGGCTGCAGTGAGCTGTGATTGCACCACTGCACTCCAGCCTGGACAACAGAGCAAGAGCCTATTTCAAAAAAACTAAAATTAAATTAAAAATGAGTTTGAGATGACTTTAGAATATGCAACAGGCTATGTCAAGAGATCATGTGAATTGCAGGTCTGAAGACCAAGAGAGAGAACTGTCTGGGGATGAAGATTGGGATTGCCAACATAGAAGTGGAAATCAAAGTCATATATGGGGAAGAGGAAGTGTGTGTAGAGTAAGTGGAGAGTGGAAGACAAAACCCTGGAGAACCTAACAGGGAAGAGGAATCATCTAGTTCCTTCTTAGAAAAGTCTTAAGCTCTACCCCTTTTCTGTGAAATTAACACATAAAAGAAGGATGTGCACTGTGATAGTCTCACTGTGGGCCTAAGCATCCTCCAGTCTGTTTCAGAGAGGCATTAGGTAGCTCTCTTTATTTTTTATTAATGTGTTATTCTTTTGAAAAAATTTTGTTTTGAGACAAGGGTTTTGCTATGTTGCCTAGGCTGGTCTTGAACCCCTGGTCTCAAGCAGTCCTCCCACCTCGGCCTCCCGAAAGTGCTGGAATTAGAGGCATGAGTCACCTTGCCTGGCCTGTAGTTCTCTTTAGGAGATTTAAAGTGTAAGTCTGAGAAGAGGGCAGCCAGCACCATGGAGATTTTTTTGCAGTGTGGAAGGTTTCTCACTCGGAGACACTGCTGTGCATGTTTGGGCCTCAGCAGGGGCAGTGGGCAGGGGTTCCCCAATGCCAAAGGGTTGGTTAAAAAAAAAAAGTGAGGAAGGAAGATAAAAACAATCACCTGGATGTATTCGGTCTGTGAGGAAACTTCCCCCTCAATTAATTCACAGGTGGGATTCCACCTTAGGTAAATGTCTTTGGGGGCAAATCACCGGAAAGAATGGAGCCCAGATTCCATCAGGTAGTATAACTACTTTGATATACTTCCCTGTGTGCTCCTGAAAGGACTTTTTTCCTCTTTGATGGAAATTATGTAATCATAAACACTTGATCAGAAAGTAACCTGGAGTGGAGGAAACAGTTTGTTTTTGTTTGTTTTGTTTTTTTGTTTTTTGTTTCTCTCTCTCTCTCTCTCTCTCTCTCCCCCGCCCTCTTTTCTGCTGCCCAGGCTGGGTGCAGTGGCATGATCATGGGTCACTGTAACCTCCTCCTCCCAGGCTCAAGCAATCCTCCCACCTCAGCCTCCCGGGTAGGTGGAACTACAGGTGCCTGCCACCATGCCTAGCTAATTTTTTTTTTTTTTTGTAGAGACAGGGTTTTGCTATGTTGCCTAGGCTGGTCTCAAACTCCTGAGCTCAAGCGATCCACTGCCTTAGCCTCCCATAGCACTGGAGTTACAGGCATGAGTCACCATGCTTGGACTTTCTCATATTTAACAACCACCAACATTTATTGGGCGTCTATTATGTGTGGCCAGTTGTCCCCAAATGCCTCACTTATATTATTTATATAGCATTGTGGTTGCCATTTCAGAATGGGAGCAACTAATGGGTAGGTGCATAGTAAAGGCCTGACGGTCCCAGAGTCTCGCAGTGAGCCACACAGATGCCTTCTTGACTCGCAGCGCTCAATCTACCAAGCTGAGCAAACTGCCACAGACGAAAGGGCCAAGGACCTGGGCTTAGCCAACCTGGGTTCAAGTTCTAGCCCAGCCACCCATCCACTGCATGACCTTGGACAAGTCGCCCAGCCTGTCAGAACCTCAGTTTCCTCCTTGGTAAACCAAGGACAGGTGTTGCCTCAGCTCACAGCTCATCATCAGGATCTAATGAAATAACGCATGTGGAGCCTTTGTGAGCTACAGCCTTCCCACAAGTAAAGCATATGAGTCTAACAATCACTACCCAACCCTTCGTATAAATCCAGGTCGTTAGGTGGGGCTTCTGGGTCACAATCCTTTTGCTCCCTGCCCTTAGGACACTTGGGGATGCTGTAATCAAACCAGCAATCCAGCAGATCATCTTTGGATTGCATTTCCTCAGCCCAGCTTGGGAGGCCTGGGAGGACAAATACCTCTCAGCACCCAGGCAGATATGCTCACATCTAAGTCAAGCAAGTTTTTGCAGAGCTTCCCAGTCTGACTGTCCATAAGAAGGAGCTAACCCAGAGGTGCGGGGCGGTGGCTCATGCCTGTAATCCCAGCACTTTGGGAGGCTGAGGCAGGCAGATCACCTGAGGTCAGGAGTTCAAAACTAGCCTGGCCAACATGGCGAAACTACAAAACTACAGGCGCACGCCTGTCATCCCAGCTACTTAGGGAGGCTGAGGCAGGAGAATTGCTTGAACCCAGGAGGTGGAGATTACAATAAGCCAAGATTGTGCCACTGCCCTCCAGCCTGGGTGACAGAGCAACACTCCATCTCAAAAAAAAAAAAAAAAAGAAGTTATCCGAGGGAAACAGTGCCAGGATCCAAATGTCTCTCAGCCACTTTGCCACCTGGGTACTAACCAGCTGTATCTATTTGAGGATGTCTTCCGTGGAAGCCATTGAGGGAGGCTGGGCTTGCCAGTACAGATGTCTGCTCTTCAGAGTTTTGGCCCGCAGCAGGGAGGCAGCCCCCCAGAAGGGGAGAGCCAGAAAGTCTGATTCTCTAGCCTGAGGCCATTGCAAGGCTGGTTGGCAATTGACCTTAAGGAGGGTGATGGGACCAGGCTCTCTGCTTCTTGTAATCATTGTGATTGGCCTACGTGACTCTGCTCATCTGCCAAGGGCCTATGGCAACCGACATTCCCCCTTATGTGTTCTTGCTTTCAGGATCTTGATCGTTAGTAATAGCAATGGTCTGGCTGCTCAGGACATGCCTGTGGTTCCAGGCATTCATGAATGCTTCCAACACCCACCTGAGGCAGACACAGCTCCTTCAGGACCTCTCACTGGGCCACTCAGAAGGCAGAGATAAAGAAGCTCTCTCAAAAGCAGCTTCATTTTTTGGGGTACAGATGGTACCTCCCTGACTGCCAGGGCAGTTATCAAAAATGCATTGCGTTACTACTAAATAAGACAAGCCGTGTCAATGCTGAGAGCAGTGCTCAGCACACTGTAGGTGTTCAGTTAATATTGACCCTTGTGATCATCTGTCACAACAACCCTTTATCCCAGCTTTAAACGAGGACATTGGAGCTCAGACAAGGTAAATCTCTTGTCCAAGGACCTTCAACTCTGGGATGTGAACCCAGTACTGCTCCTCTGGACTGGCCTTCTGATGCTGTTGAAACTCTCTACAATAATGCTGCAAAGGACTCAAGCAGTGCTGTCCAGGCACTGACTCTGGGTACCCATCCCTGAGGATTTAAAACTGTGATCTCAGGAACCGGAGCTGTTGTGCCTACCCATGACGGGATGTTTGTCCCTAAGGGGGCCCTTGGGGAGGGGCGCCTGGCAGGACCCTGCGAAATCAGCCTTACTAAATAGAAGCACTTGACTCTGATGTCCTTTCAGTCCTGCCCTCCTCACCCTGTTACATCCCAGCTCATAGCCTGAGACAGAGTGGGACAGTCTCCAAAAGGCTGCCTGGCCACATTGCCTGACACAGGATGGTTTCTAGTTGCTTCTTTCTTTTCCCCAAGCCAGCACTGTCTCACCATAGTGGTCAGCTCCTGCTCCTCCTCTGTAGCCTCCTGAAGCCAGTGCTACTTCCTAAGTCCTGGAGTTAATAATAAATTGCCCTCTGAGGTCAGCTGAGTAGCCTAGAAGTAGTTTTTCAGATGGATGGAGTGTACTCAGGAGACCTGAGTTCTAGTTTTACCTTTTCCATTTACCAACTTGGGCAACAGTAATAATACACATTAATGTAAAGTTGACAAAACTGTTTCTCAAACCTTATTTCATTTGATTCTCATAAGACCGTGTGAGTCATCAGAACAGGTTCTCTTATTTCCATCTTACAGAAGAGAACATGAGGTTAAGCACTTCAAGATTGTACCTCTAGTAAGTGAAAACCAGAACATAAAGCTAAGATTTTTAAATAGAAACTCCTATGCTATTTCTACACTGTTGTCATTTCTCCCCCAACCCCACCCCTAATTTTTTCATGTGCAAAGTGAGGGTATTTGGAATAAATGATCTCAGAATTTCTTTCTAGCTTTCAAGTAAAATCTAGTGTCTTGCAGTTTTCAGATGCACCCTGACTCATCGGAAGAATGAGTTATGATATTTGCCTCATGGTTAATGATCTGTCAGATCTATTCCCACTCTTCTATCTGTATCCTGTAGCATTTGCTTTTTTTTTTTTTTTTTTTTTTTTTTTTAAGAGATGAGGGTCTCACTATGTTGCCTAGGCTGGTCTGGGCTCCAGTGATCCTCCTGTAGCTAGGACTACAGATGCAGGCCAGTGTTCCTGGCAACATTTCCATTGTTATAGTTCATGGCATACCCTTTCTTTAGGGAGGGGATCTATTTGAAATCAATAATAAGAGAACAACCAGTTTATTCCTTAGATTTCACTAGCAAATAAAGAAACAGCCTGACAAGTGTATGCACATCTCAGCATTTCCACTACTTTTGCATTACACATCTAAGCACAGCACAGGCCTCTCTCCATAAAGAAGCCAGATTTGTGACATCTAGAATCATCTACGAGGCATTTGGACCCTTGGAAAGTGGCAATAAAAGTGCAAATGGATGGAGAGTATTGATGGCAAAAGGTATCTAAGTGATTAAGCATTTAAAAATGGAGCAGGAAACGATTGTTTCCAGCAGAGAGAAGCTTCAGCTGAATTCTTGGTCCATTACTTTTGAAGGAATAATTACAAAAGCCCACAAACTGATGGCAACTCTCAATTACAAATGCTTCTCAAACGTATGATTTTTTTTTTTTTTTTTCTGCTGTGGAGTGGAGGTGGTTAAGATTGTTGGTAGTAAGAAAACCTAGATTCAAGGTCTTATTTCTCAGTAAATGACTCAACCTCTTTATGTCTTGGGTTTTTTGTTTATAAAACCTGTATGGCAATGATAACACTAAATAATATATCAAATAGTGATGTGAGGATTTTGAAGTTTAAAGAGATAAATTTGTTTTTGTATTTTCATCGAAGTAAAACATATTCATGATTAAAAAATTGTAATGCTACTGACAGGTAGTAAACAACAGGACTCTCTCTCTTCCTAATTTTTTTCTTATTTTTATCCCTTCATTATGTAATTCTTTCTCTCTCATTGTAGAAATCTTTTTTCCCATTATTTTCATTTTTTTCAAATTAAGGAAAAGATTTACATAGAGTAGCAAGCATGGATCTTAAATGTTCAAGTCAATAAATTTTGATAAATACACCTGTGTAACCAACTCTGCAATCAAGATACAGACCATTCCCATCACCCTAGAAATTTTCCCCTGCTCCCTTCCAGGCAATCCTCCTCCCCCTTAGGCAGCTATTCTGATTTTTGCCACTATAGATTAGTTTTGCATTCTTGACCTTTAGATCAATAAAATTAAACAGAATACATTATTTTGTATTTGGCTTTCTATTCCTGATAGACTTACCCCAACAGGCTTATCTTTGTTCTTGCAAGTAGCATAGTGTATCCTTTTGTGTTGATATGTAGTATTCCATTGTTTGAATCTACTACAGTTTATTTATCCATTTTCCTATTGATGAACATTTGGGTTGTTTCTGGTTTGGAGCTATTGTAAACACAATTGCTATAAACATTCTCATGTAAGTATTTTTGTGGTCATGGGTTTTCATTTCTTTTAGGTAAGTATTTAGGAATAAAATTTCTGGATCATCTGGTGTTTAACTTTGTAAAGAACTACTACATGGCTTTCCAAAGTGGTTGCCATTTGACAATCCTACCAGCAATAGGATTGAATTCCTATTCAGTATGAGAATTCCAGTTCCTCCACATCACCAACAGTATTTGGTAATGTCAGTCTTTTTAATTGTAGGTTTTCAAATCCACATGAAGTGATATGAGATATAACCAGTGGGGGAAACTGGGTGAAGAGTATTCTCTCTATACTCTCTTTGCAACTTCCTGTGAAGCTACAATTATTTTGAAAATAAAAAGGTTTTAAAACATATTGGTTTTTCAAACTGGTATGAAGTGGTATCTCATTGTAGTTTTCTTTTGCATTTATTTGATTTCTAATGACATTGAGTACTTTTTCATGTGGTTATTGGCTGCTTATATATATCTTCTTTTGTGAAATGTCTGATCAAGTTTTCATACATTTTCTTTTAATTGGCTTGTTTGTCTTTTTGTTATTAAATGACTTGCATCCTAGTCTATTAGGCTTAGATTTGATTGTGGCACTACTCTAGTAACACTACGGTGCTACTGTTGGTTAAAACCCAACAAGCCTAAGTTCACCGGGCTGATTTAGGAAAACATTATAGTCTGTTGCCAGGGAATAAAGTTGGTATGAGAAGAAATCACATACATTTAGAGAAGAATTTTAGACTATGTTTTAGTTTCTCACAGAAATGAATTTCACAGCGTTCAGATACCCTTGTTGTGAAGGTCTCTCCCTCCTACTCTCCTTGTAAACCTCCTTATCTCCTGAGATCATCCTGTGCCCAAAGATAGGCCAGCCTGTTGTATTCACAGATTATTTATCCAACAAACATTGATGGGTGCCTGTAATGTGTCAAGCACTGGCTAAAGCTTGGGATCAAAAGATATATTAGACATGATCCTGACTTCTGAGAGCCTATAATCTAGTTGGCAAAACATATAGTAAAAATAATGAAATAAAATGAATGAAATACACAGGGATAACTGCAAAAAGGGGTATGTGCAATGTGGGAGCACAAAGGTATGATCAACTAACCCCACCCTGGGACACCAGGGAAGTTCTATTTTTTCCCCAAGCTTTAGGAAGGCATTATACAGACATTTCTCCCATGTCTATCCCAAGGAAACATAGCCAAGCTGGAACTGAAGATGACTACAGCAGAAACATCTTCAAGCTTGGCTGTAGCAAAAGCATCCATAATCAGAAAAAGAGTCTCCTCACATCACCTCGCCACAGAGGGGTGCAGAGGAGACTCAGGTAGTGGCCATGTTGGTGGTTCATTCACATTTTACACTAATGAGTGAAGGGCTATTTCCTTCCCATTAGCATCCACAGCCAGAGGTATAGATTTTTCGAGACATAGGGCCAGATTTGTGCAGAGGTGTAGAGTAGGAAGAGACCATGTTGTTTCTACCAGACTTTTCTAATTTGGACATCTAAGTAGATGGTGTTGCTGTTAACAGAGATGGGATCTAGTAAGAAGAAGGAAACTAGTTGTTTGGTGAATTGTTATTTTGGTTGTGATTGTTCGGTGACTTTTCACAGAAGCCCAGCAAAATGGGAATAATGGAACAGTTGAGTGGAGTAAATGAGGAGATATCTGTAAGGTACCTGGTAGGTTATACTTAACAATTATTATTAATCAATATAGTGAGATGCTGGGAGACCTGGCTGAATCAGATTTTTATGTTAACTTAATTCCATGTTGTGCTCCAGTTCCTTAACTCTCTCCACTTAGGACAATATCGTGTAACCTTTTCCTGACCCAGAACAGACAGGAAGTGAGCCCAGAGCTTCCTCACTAGGGCACCCTGGAGTCTCCCAAACCCAGGGCTCAGCTGTCCTGGCAGTTTGGGTCAGGACCTGAAGAATGGGTGACCTTGGGCCGGGTGCGGTGGCTCATGCCTGTAATCCCAGCATTTTGGGAGGCTGAGATGGGCAGATCACTTGAGGTCAGGAGTTCGAGACCAGACTGGCCAACATGGTGAAACCCCATCTCTACTAAAAATACAAAAGTTAGCCAGGCGTGGTGGCGGGTGCCTGTAATCCCAGCTACTCAGGAGGCTGAGGTGGGAAAATCGCTTGAACCCAGGAGGTGGAGGTTGCATCATGCCACTGTACTCCAGCCTGGGAGACAGAGCACGACTCTGTCTCAAAAAAAAAAAAAAAAAAAAAAAAAAAAAAAAGAATGGGTGGCCTTGTACCTACCTCAGCTGTCTTCCATGGGCCCTGTGGCAGGGCAGACACAGACTCTTGAGTGTACTGAAGTGAACTTAGTTGAATCTGGGTTTTCAGCCTGAGGAGGCTTTCATAGAAAGCAGAGAGTCTATTGAAATTCAACAGGGCCGGGCATGATGGCTCACCCCTATAATCCCAGCACAACAGGGAGGCTGAGGCGGATGGATCGCCTGAGGTCAGGAGTCTGAGACCAGCCTGGCCAATATGGTGAAACCCCGTCTCTACTAAAAATACAAAAGTTAGTCGGGCATGGTGATGCACGCCTGTAATCCCAGCTACAGGGGAGGGTAAGGCAGGAGAATTGCTTGAGCTTGAAAGAGACGGTGGTTGCAGTAAGCCGAGATGGCGCCACTGCACTCCAGCCCAGGTGACAGAGCAAGACACTGTCTCAAAAAAATGAGACGGTGGGGAGGCCGGGAGCGGTGGCTCATTCCTGTAATCCCAGCACTTTGGGAGGCCGAGGCGGGCAGATCACAAGGTCAGGAGATCCAGACCATCCTGGCTAACACAGTGAAACCCCGTCTCTACTAAAAAATACAAAAAACTTAGCCGGGTGTGGTGGCGGGCGCCTGTAGTCCCAGCTACTCGGGAGGCTGAGGCAGGAGAATGGTGTGAACCCAGGAGGCGGAGCTCGCAGTGAGCCGAGATCGCGCAACTGCACTCCAGCCTGGGCGACAGAGCCAGACTCCGCCTCAAAAAAAAAAAAAAAAGGGGGTGAGGAAGATGCATGGTGCACGTTTCCCAAAGCATCTGCACTTCACTTTATCACTTTCTCCTCTCATCTTTCTTACTTAACAGGGAACAATGAGATTATTTTCTCCTTTCAGCTTTCTTACTTACTGGGGACAATTAGACGGCATTGGTGGGTCCCTCAGATAGTTGAAGAGAACAAGGACACAGCTGGAAACGACAGAGCTAATGGCAGCATTTGTAAGTCAGGAGGGGGAAGAACCAGCAGCAGATTATCTGTGAAGAAAGCCAAAAGGAGCACCATGTTTCAGGTTTATCCAGCAATGACTTGAGTTAAGGGGAAGTCAGACTGCTTGGAAAGTGTATTCGTTTCCTATTATTGCTGTGACAAATTACCAGAAATTTAGTGGCTTAAAACAATACAAGTGTATTGTCTTACAGTTCTGAAAGTCAGAAGTCCAAAACAAATTATGTGGGCTGCATTTCTTCTGGAGGCTGTAGGGGAGAATCTGTTTCCTGCCCATTTCCACCTTCCAGAGGCTGCTTGCACTCCTTGGCTCATGGCCCCACATTACTCTGACCTCTGCTTCCTTCCTCACATCTCCCTCTCTGATTCTGATACTCCGACCTCCCTCTTATAAGGATGTTTAAGTTAAATAATCAGGATTACCTTCCCATTTGAAGATCCTTAACTGAATCACATCTGTAAAGCCCCTTTTGCCATATAAGATAACATACTCTCAGATTCTGGGGATTAGGATGTGGAGATCTTCAGGGGGGCCATTATTCTGCCTACGATAGTAGAGATGACCCTCTCATCGCACCTCCAGCCTGAATTTTCTTTAGGTCCAAGGACGTCTCTGAAGATGTTTAGTAAATGCCTCTGAGTGCTGGAGTGACCACACTTTTACCAGCTCCAGGTATCCCCTGGAGGGTTCTCTGGGCATTGGCTTCCACCTGGGTTTTGTTCCTTCCCCTAAAAGAGATTCGTGCAGCTGGTTGGAGTCCTTTTCTATGGGGTTTTCCAATGGGAGCCAGCTTCATCCCAGTTTTGTATCAGAGTGGATGTCATTACCTGGTAACACTGATTCATGGCCTGGTCCAGCCATAAGGCCATCCTAAGATCATCATCTCTGAGAGCTGTCACCCTGTGGTTCCTAACAGGCTGATGGCTGCTACTGCAAACAAAATGAGGATAAATGTGCAGAGTTTTTGAAGGCCCAGAAATCAGCAGGGAGGGTGAGAAGGCAGTGCACCCAGACCTGGGCGAGGCTGAGAATTTCCCCTGGTAAGTCTGGATCCCTAGAGAAATTGTTAGATCCAAGGAAGCTGTGCATTTCCTCTGGTCCAGAATAGTTTAAAAGTGAATTTGGGTGGTCCTCCTGGGCTTGGCTAGCATGTTGTCAGTCAGGCTAAAAGGCAGGCAAGTGTCTTTTTGGCTTTTTGGAATCTCCTCCCCCGCCCCCATACGCAGGGTTGGCTGGTAACAGTGTCTGGTTGCATCTCACTTTCATCCCATGTGTTCCTATAAATCCCAAACCTCATTTTAAGCCTTTTCTCCATTCCGTTTGCCCTCAGTTTCCCCCCACTTTGGTTCCAGTCTATGTGACTGAGTACTCTAATTTATTCGCATTTAGTGCTTTTTAACCTGAGTATTCGCAGTGATTAATATCACATTCTGCCTCTTATAATTTAATTCTGAGGCACATCCTGGGTTATCATTTCCCCAAAAGACAGTTAGGTAAGATAAAGTTGTCTATTAAAAAATCCCACATTGGTGAGATCAGAGAACACACAAAGGAGCAGGCTTAACTTTAAGACTCTGGGCCCTGCTGAGTCTAGAAAATTCTAGAAAAGGCCCATTGGCTTTGTGTTTATGTTAAAAATAAACAGTTCTCTAACAGAAAGCTGGCCCTCCTGGCTGGGAGGTATGCATAGTGCTTTGGCAGAGCTTGCATCTGAGGACACAGGTTTGATTTGGAGGGCTACAAAAGTGTGCAACATGGAAGCCAGGCACGGTGGTTCACGCCTGTAATCCCAGCACTTTAGGAGGCTGAGGCGGGTGGATCACCTGAGGTCAGGGGTTTGAGGCCAGCCTGGCCAACATGGTGAAACCCCGTCTCTGCAAAAATACAAAAATTAGCTGGGCATGTTGTCGAGCACCTAGAACCCCAGCTACAAGGCTGAGGCAGGAGAATCGCTTGAACTGGGGAGGCAGAGGTTGCAGTGAGCCAAGATTGCACCACTGTACTCCAGCCTGGGCGACAGGGTGAGACTCCGTCTCAAAAAATAAATAAATAAAAATTAAAAACTATGCACCAAGGGGCGTGCGGCTGGCTATGAGATAGCCTGGGTGGGTGGAGGCGGGCTGTGTTCCTCTGGGGAGGGAAGGTCCTGCGTTACCAGCAGCAGCAGTGTGCAGGTGCAGGGCTGTCTGGAAGGCTCAGGCAGCTGCGGGAGTGTCAGGTCACTGGCCCAACAGGAGAGAGCAGGGAGCCCCCAGAAAGGTAGGGAGTTGGAAAAAGAAAGACTGGTGGCTTTTCATGTAGGAAGAAAAGGTGTTTACATTCCAGGCTCCTGATTCCCTTGGCTGCCTCTTGGAGACCAAACCTGCCTCTGCTTCCCTCTGGCTCTCAGCTTCTGGGTACCTGCCTTTCATCTTGTCTATGCAGCGCTGCACCCTCCAACTCCCTTCTCTCTCCTTCACGCCTCGCCTCGCCTCCCGTCGTCAGCCTGTCTCCTCCTCAAGTCCCCAGCTGTGAGCTGAAAAATAGGCTTTGGCAACCCTCCCCCAGACCCCACCCTGCTTTTCATGCATGTTTTATGACAGCAGCTGTGATTGATGTCTGCCCTCTTTCCAGTTCCAGTGCTCAGTGCACCACAGCCACCCCCACCTGCTCCTCATGATTTCACATGCCTCTGTGCTTTTGCTGGAAAAGCAGTGAGGGGTTTCATTTGCAGGGGCTCCCAGCTGAGTAGCAGGCTGAAAATCAGCCTGGACCTTGAATAAAGCCTGGGAAGGAGGGAGGGAGGGAGGGAGAGAGGGAGAGAGGGAGGGAGGGAGGAAGGAAGGAAGGAAGGAAGGAAGGAAGGAAGGAAGGAAGGAAGGAAGGAAGGAAGGAAGGAAGGAAGGAAGGAAGGAAAGGGAGGGGAGAGAGAGAAAAAGAAATGAAAGGAAAGAAAAGAGACAGAGGAGGCTCCTTCAGCATGTCTGAGTGGTTGAGTGGAGATCTGAAGGAAACATTAGGATCATTTACTCAGGGATTGGGAGCTCTGAACCCTGAAGGAGGTAGAAACGATTTTCTGCATATTTTACTCTAGATATCTGAAAGGACATTAAAGTGGGGAGGAACTACCAATTGGAATAGAATTCACCTCGCTGATTCTGTTTGAATTAACCATGAAAGATGCAGGTTGGCAAAAGAAATATATTTTTAGGTCATTAAGAAATGCCTCATTAATTCAGGAGTGCCCCAGCTCTATGCTTACATTTGTAGCGGTCGACCCAGACTTCCTGAGGCATGCATAGCCCACCAAGTTTTGCTTTAGGATGGGGAGATAACTGGCCAGTCAGCTGTGGCGCCAGTGCCACCAACAATGTTCTCACCTAGTGAAGGCATGGTTGAGGAAAAGCAGGGAGGCTTCCTGGGGAGGGAGTGTAGGTAGGGACCATGGTGAAGCAGTCCAAGCTGAAAGCCAGCACCTGTCCCACCCTCCTTTGTTCTGCTCTCTGCCTGGCTGCTTTTGTAACACAGTCCCAGAGCCTGGTGTTGAGGGCCTCCGCTCAGTTGACATCTCAGGATAGCTCTAATTCCAGATGCCTAACCAAATCCTGGGTCTTCAGAGACTGCTTGATTTTATTTACCAAATACACAAATAGAGTGTACAGTGTGCCAGGTACTGTTCAAAACGCTGTACTCACATTGACTCAAATAATGTTTATAACAATCCTATGTGATAGATGCTGTTTTTACCTCCATTTTACAGATGAGGCAACTGAGGCATAAAGTCACTAAGTAGCTGGCCTGAGTTCATGCAACTGGGGAGTGGTAGAGCTGGGATTTGAACCTGGGCACTCTGGCTCCAGATCCATATGCTCAGTGACTGTTTTGCTGCATTTCATGATGGCTCCCATTGTCTCCCCGTTCGATATCTAGCCTCCTAGTTTTTGGGGGAAGAGGAGTTATGATAGAGGGAATGGAGCACAGAACCGGAAGTCAGTAAACCTGAATGCTAGTCTGGGTTGTGCCGCTATCTGGCTGGGTGACCCCGTGCAATGTATTTAAGCTTTCTGAGCCCCAGTTCCATGACTTTCAGAGGAGGGAGTAGATTAGATGACGTCTATACCTCTCTAACACCAGATGCTTGCAATGCCCCCATAGAGCACTCAGCCAAGCTTGGAACCAACCATCTCTGCAGCCTCCTGGATCTCACCTTGGGTGTTATCAAGAAAAGGTAGGAGCAGGAAGGAAAGTGAATATGTTCAGCAAAAAGTCGATGGGTGGGCAGTATCTGTTGGAAAGGAAGACGGCTCAGTGTGGCTCTGGCTGCAGCCCTCCATGAGGGGAACAGTAAGGGCTTGAATAATGACCTTAGCAGGGTCATCCCCATGGCAGGCTCAGTAGGAAATTGCTAAAAGCTGTTCTTATCCAGCCGAAGATTATCCAAGTAGGTCTCCTCCCATGCAGGTGGTAACAGATAGTTTCCAACCACTCCTGAATGACTTGGAGGAATGTACACTTTAATGGGTTAAAATGGACCATTTTACCTAATTAAGAGTCCGGATCAGGGAGTTTAAAGTATCGTATTTCCTCAATGCTAAGATATATGATTTTCATGCTGAGCATTTCTGAAACTGCAATAAATCTCACAATATTTATCTTCAATTTAGTGTTTCTTCACACACACACACACACACACACGCAATTAAAATGGATGATACTTGTTTGAATTAAGGAAATACAATAGCATGATTGTTACTCTAGTTTATGCTGGTAGGGGAATAGAAATCATGAACCCCCATAGGCAGAAGTGGGCTTCAGGGAGGCTAGGAACCCTGATTTGGAAAGCTGTGGGGAACCCTTGGAGTATGTCGGTCTGTCATCTTTGCCTCTTTCTCTGTAGCTGATACATTGTTTGCTATTTCTACTGACTTGCTACCTCTGCCCCTCTAGATGCACAGTACAAAAACAGACAACCACAGCCCCACAGAAGGACCAAATCTCTGTCTCCATGTTCCTCTGTCTCTCTCTCCTGTAATCCAAATACCAGGGGAAGGATTTCTATTGGCTCTTATAGTCCAATCAACTGATGGTGGAATGGGAAGCAGGGTCACATTTTACAAGGCGGCTACCAACTATTACCATGAGTCCACAGGTCAGGCTAGGAGACTCTGTAGATTGGGGCAGACATTCCACAAGATCTCCCCCACAGGAGGCAAAGGTTTGTTGGTACAGAACATCGTTCCCATGGCACTAGGTGTTGAGGTTGGGAGGACTGTAGGCAGGGCTCCCAGAGACAAGTCACCTAACTAGAGCCAGGAGGATCGCTAGCTCCTGACACCAGGCCTGATGGTCACATCAGCAGTGACCATGCTGATTCATGGGGCTGGCTAGGGCTTCGTCCTGATCATCATCTCCCTCAGAAAGGACAAGAGAACAGAGGGTTTACTGCCCAAGGACATTGCCCAAGGAGGAATGGCAGAGAGGCAGAAATGGCAAATTCCAAAAGAGGATTCTCCCAGAAGGGTTTATTAACATTTAGCACCAGAGAGGCTCTTTTCAAAATGCTCTCTGAGGGTTTATATTTTGCTGATCTCAGCTTCAATCTGTGTCCAAAACAATCATAGCCCCTCCAAAGCTTCTGGAGGTGAGAAGGGGTAGAGCTGATGGGTGGGGAGGAAGCCAGGGAGTCAGGAAGCCAGGGTCCTGTCCTGTGGCATCTGACCCCTCTCCCTTTTCAGTTTTCAGGGACCTGCCAACTTAGTGTGCGTGAGTGGCTGGAGTCCAGCTGCAATGCTGTGTGGTCCGAGACCAGGTGATGGTTCACTCCCATGACCCCTATTCTCCCCTCTCTGGCCCAAGTCCTGGAGGGAGCAACCTCTCCGCCTGCCTTAGAAGCTGTGGGGGCAGCTGACGTTGATGAGCCACCGACCTGGAGATTTGGCAGAAAAGCTGCTTGCTAAGTTGGAGAGAGGATGTCAAGTGAGAAAAAGCAGTGTTCAGTGCCAGCTCCTCTGAAACCCAGGGGAGCCAGGGAGTAGACAGGGCCAGGGAGGAGAGGGAGGGAAAGTAGTAGCTTCCCAGGGCAAAAGAAAAAAAAAAAAAAAAGCAGCCAAGAAGACTATTTTTATTTCTAATTCTCCAAGCATTGCTCCCAAGAGATCTGCCCAAGTGACTCAGAAATGTCCTTGTGGCACTGAGAAATCACCTAGTTTGTGAGTATAGAGAACTCAGTGCTGGCGAATAAACATCCCTGCTCTTCTTCAGCCACTCTCCCCTACCCACCACTCCATTGGAAACGATTCTGGGACATACTGATGTCTGTGAAGTGTACAGATATCTGAATTTCAGAAGAGTTGCTGGAAAACAGTAAGAAGCACTGGTATACATGAGCTGTCGAGGTAGCAAGAAGGAATGCCTGCAAATATGGCCCTTTTGGAGTACTGATGCTTGAGCCAATACGTCTTCATAATTCGCCGTGTGAACTGAGAGAAGTTATCTTAAATTTCTGTCTCCACTTTGTTATTTAAAAAATATATAATTACGGCCAGGCGTGGTGGCTCATGCCTGTAATCCCAGCACTGTCGAAGGCCGAGGCGGGTGGATCATTTGAGGTCAGGAGTTTGAGACCAGCCTGGCCAACATGTAGTAGAGACCAGCTGTCTCTACTAAAAATACAAAAATTGGCCGAGAATGGTGGTGCATGCCTGTAATTCCAGTTACTTGGGAGGCTGAGGCAGGAGAATTGCTTGAGCCTGGGAGGCGGAGGTTGCAGTGAGCCAAGATTGTGCCACCTCACTCCAGCCTGGGTGACAGAGTGAGGCTCTGTCTCAAAAATAAATAAATAAATAAATAAATAAATAAATAAATAAATAAATAAAATATAATTATGAATACTGCTGAGAAAGGGTGATGGGGATAGCTATTTCCACTCCTTCCCTCTCTGTTGTGTGACTGGAGACTAATCCTATTCATTTCTTTTTCTTGGTCCTCTCCCAGGCCCCTTCCATCCACCTGGTTATCCAGTCCCTTCTTTAACCCTCAGAGTCAAAGTTTCAGCTCACCTGGTGATTCTTCCTCCAATGTATATTTTAAATCCATCCTCTTCTTTCCATCTCTCTAATGGAGTCTCACCTTGTCCATTGCAATCTTGTTCTGCGAGCTTCTCAATTCATTCTTCTCACAGCCCAGGGTGCTTTTCATGAGTAAGATCATGTCACTCTCTTTCTTAAATCCCCCAGTAACTTCCTATTTCCGTTAGAGCACACCCAACATGATATGGTGCCTATTGACCACCCTAGTGATATAGATTCTTCAAGTTCTAGAACATCACATTTTCCCTGTCCTAGAGCCTTTGCACATGCTGCTGTCTCCATATGGAAAGCTAAGCTTCTAAGTCTCTGCCCCTGGATCCTCCTCTTCATTCATGCCTCAAAGTGAAATTATTTCTTCCTCACAACATATTTTCCCTTGCAACCGTATCTAAATAGTTCTCTTCTCCTGTCTTTTTTTTTTTTTTTTTTTGAGATGGAGTCTCACTCTGTTGCCCAGGCTGGAGTGGAGTGCAGTGGCGTGATCTCAGCCCCTACAACCTCCACCTCCTGGGTTCAAGCAATTCTCCCACCTCAGCCTCCCAAGTAGCTGGGATTATGAGTGTGCACTACCATATCCGGTTAATTTTTGTATTTTTAGTACAGGCGGGGTTTCTCCATGTTGGCCAGGCTGGTCTTGAGCTCCTGACCTCAAGTGATCCACCCAGCTCAGCCTCCCAAAGTGTTCGAAGTACAGGCGTGAGCCACTGTGCCCGGCCTCCTCCCCTGTCTTGTGTGTGCCTGATGACTGCATTCCGTCCATTACTCTCATACCACCTTGCTCGATTCACATGTATATGTGTGTTTATGTGTATGCTTAAATACTTGTGTGCTGTTTGTCTCCCTCCTCAGGTTGTAAATTCGTGGCAGGGACATGGAAGCGACCATGTCTGCTTGGTCCACCTCTAAACATCAGCACCTAGGCTGGGTACCCAGGATAGAATAGGTGCTCTATAAATAGTTATTTCCTTCTTTTGTGAGCACCCACTATGTGAAATGAATTGTACTATGTACTGGGCAATAGGGTTGACCCTCATTACACATGATTTAACTATTGTTAGAGTGTGAGGGAAGAAAAGGTTATGGCTCTTTTAATATTGAAAGCACTCTGAAATTACATTTAAAAAACAAGACAGGAGCAACAGACGTACGTTTGCTATGTGTGAAATGTTGCAGTGAGGAAATCAAATGAGGTGAAAGGGAGTTTTATTTAAATGCACTCCAGCCCAGGTGTACAACCTTGGATCTACTGAGCCATTTTCTCTAGAGGTTTCTGGAGGGCTCTCCTCAGTCAAGCCATTACAACATTAAAGTAGCTTAAAGAAAACCATAAAGACAGTCCTGAGTCACTTAAAGAATACGACACTTGTCATTTTTCCATCTTTTCATGCAGATAAATGTATGTATTTCTCCAGAGTATTTATGAATTTTAGTTCTTAAACAAGTTGGCCATGTTTGCATTCAATTGAAAGAGAGGGAATAAAATTCCTTTTCTATGCAGAGGAAGAAATTGAATTGAGGGTGAAATGTGCGGGGAAGCTTGCTGAGTTGGAGTTGGGAAGCTGAGATTCTGAGTCCCCTCCTACCACTAAGTCAGATCATCTCACTGGGCCTCAGCTTTTTGACTTGGAGAATCCAGGGGCTGGGCTAGATTTGCTTCCTCCTTCGCACTTCAGCAGATCAGGATGGATAGTGGCAAAACGGGAAACCCTGGGCCAGGGCCCCCAGTCACGTATGCTCTACCCAGAGAGACAATTTGATGTGACTTCTGGTTCCTCGGGGTCTGCTTGGTAAGGGAGTTCTTGGTCACTGTCACTGAACCCACATCCACCCTGTGTTAGATACTCTGCTGGGTGGGGCCTTGGAGTCCAGAGATCAACACACATTCAACACACATTGATCAAGCACCTACTACACACAGTACCAGGAGATAGGCATGTAATGGTGATGAAGGAAAGGCTAAGACCCTGCCCCCAGGGAGTTTAAGTCTAATGGAAGAGACAGGTAGCAAGCAAAGATGAGGGAAGTACAGTGTGAAGTGCTAAGAGGATGGCAGTAAGGTGCTGAGATAAAGGGCGGCACAGGGAAACCATTTGGAAAGTGATCTGAGAAGACTTCCCGGAGGAGGTGGCATCCTTTTGATGGATCGGAAAGGAGGAATGGACATGGAGAGCAAGTGTGAAAGCAAGAAAAGGCTCAGAGTATTGGGGGAACTCAAAGAAAGCCAGAGTGGTTTGCACTGGTGGTTCTGGAAGAGAGGCTTGAACTGAGGATGGTGAAGAAAGTAGACCAAACCATGCAGGGCCTTCTGGCTCAAGATAAGCAGTTCGGAGTTTAAGTAAAGGAAATAGTATGGTAGGATTTACATGTCACAAGTGGGAAATTTCCCACTTCAAACAGTTCAATGTGCAAACATTTAATTGTATTTATTTTCCTATGATGAAATTCAGCTTAGCTCATTCCCCCTTGTCAATGCAAGAAGCATCGTCAGTTCTCACAGTCTCTTTTGAGTACTCTCTCAGCAGTTTCCGAATTCTTCCCTTCCTCTTCCCTCTCTCTGGATGTGCTCAAAATTCCAAAGGGCTGGTGTGTCTTCCTGGTATTGCAGGAAGGGTGTCTGACCCATATTGATCTTCTGCTGGCATCTGCTGTATTCATGCACCTTGGTATCTATTTTCTAGGGGAGCTGAGGAATCTCCCCTTCCTACATCTGCCTTCATCTCAGCTATGCCACCTCTCAGGTCTCCAGTTTGAGTCATCCACCCTGACCCACCACTGGGTCCCCTTGCTCACTTTATGGTGATCCCCCAGCAGGCCCCCAAGCTCTCAAGTCTCAGCTAACTGTTACCCGACTTTGGCTCATTCTTAAACCTCACTCTCTAATTTGCCTAAATAAACTTCTCTTCCACCCCAGCCTCTGAGGCTTCCTCTCCTGCCTTTCTCTCTCTTAGCCTCTTAGGCCAAATCTCATAGGAGAGAGGCCAAATCCTAAGAGATTCTTTCCTCTCTCCCATGGGGGAGAGGTTTTACATCTACCTTTGTCAGATGTGTTCCCTATGCCATAGGAAGCAAGGATGACAAGCTGGGGGGAAGGTTGTAAGGAAGGTAGTATCTCAGACCTACATCCTGCCTAAATCTGCTCACCCATACTAATGGAGCATCTCTTGCTGGTGCTGGAATCTCTGTCTCTTTCCAGAGTTGCAGAAGGTGGTGGGTCCACTTCTTTGCATTCTCAGATTTCCAAATTTTTTTGATTCCATGCAATGATAATGAGGGTAGGGCAGAAGGCTCCATACGTGTTTACATGTGCTCGCTTTCCAATCCATTCTCTAAGCTCCATCCTTTGGTTGTCCAAACAAGACATAGGGTCACTTTGAGTATGGTGGTGGCAGTGGAGATGGAAGAAGCTAGCAATTTTAGAGGCTGCCAATGAATGGGATATGAGGGTGAAGGGTGAAGGAGGAAGCAAGGATAACTCCCTGGCTTCTGGCTTCAGCAGCTGGGTTCTAGGTGGTGTCACCATTGCAGGGAGGGAGGAAGTGGTGGTGCAGATTTAGGGATGAATATCAAGAATCTAGTTTTGTGGCCAGGTGCAGTGGTTCATGACTGTAATCCCAGCACTTTGGGAGACTGAGGTGGGTGGATCACCTGAGGTCAGGAGTTCGAGACCAGCCTGGCCAACATGGCGAAATCCCTTCTCTACTAAGTATACAAAAATTAGCCCGGCATGGTGGCTTATGCCTGTAGTTTCAGCTACTCAGGAGGCTGAGGCTGGAGAATCGCTTGAACCCGGGAGGCGGAGGTTGCAGCGAGCCGAAACCCCGCCACTGCACTCCAGTCTGGGTGACAGAGCAAGACTCCATCTAAAAAATATATAAATAAAAATAAAGCAAAATAAAGAATCTAGTTTTGTATGTATTGAGATGTTTGTGAGAGCCAGCCAAAGGAGAGATGTCAAGCAGATGATTCGATTTCTGAGATTTGGGCTCGGAGGAGAGGTCTGCAAGGTAATATAAATTTGGGAGATACCAGCAGACAGATGGTATTTTAAATCATGGGACTGCACCTTGAATAGTCCCAAGTGTTTGGGAGGGCCTTAGGCTTTGCTGTGTGGTCCGGAAAATTTCACCCCGTCATCTGGGTAAGGGGAAGAGCTTAAGCTCCAGATGGCTTCTTGAGGGGCCACTGGGACTCAGGTGGTGGATCATTAATCCCCTGAGAGCTGCTGCTGCTCAGTCTGTAGACTGTTGGTCTGGTAATCTGTGGGAGCTCTCAGCTGGGGATAGCAGTTGGGACAGGCCCAGCTTTGGAGGAGCAGGAGTAGGAGTGGGGACTAATCTGCCCAGCTGGATGGGTCAGGTGGAGAAGGATCATTCTAGATGAGATGAAGGTACCTAGCTCTAGAGTTTCAATTGTCCTTTAAGCCTCAAGGCTGCAGGTGCAGTACAAGATAATGAAGAAGTGGAGCATGAGGCCCCCATACCCAGGTCTGACAGCCTGGGACCATACACCTGGTCATGTTCTCCCTTAAAGGATGTCACATTCAAATGACACAATCTCTCACATTTGCAATCCTTATGAATCCAGAAACCCACATAATTCAGTCTCAGAGGGGCGTCACATGCAGGAAAGTCAGTTCAATCTTTACTTATAATTTAAAAGGAATTCCATCTTTACTGTGAAGGATATTAGAGGCATCCAAATATCTAGCCCAGGCTGGGTGCGATGGCTCATGTCTATAATCCTATCACTTTGGGAAGCCAAGGCTGGAGGATCACTTGAGCCCCAGAGTTCCAAACCAGCCTAGGTAGCAAAGCGAGACCCTGTCTCTACAAAAAAAAAAAAAAAAAAAAAAAAAATTAAAACATTAGCCAAATGTGGTGGAACATGCCTGTGGCTCCAGTTATTCAGGAAACTGAGGTGGGAGGTTCCCTTGAGCCCAGGAGGTCAAGGCTGCAGTGAGCTGTGATCATACCACTGCACTCCAGCCTGGGTGACAAATCGAGACCCTGTCTCAAAACCAAAACCAAAACCAAAACAAAACAAAACAAAACAAAAACCAAAAATCTAGTCCAAGTAACATTAATTAACATATTTGTTTCTTTTTCTTTTCTTTTTTTCTTTTTATTTGAGATAGAGTCTCACTCTGTTGCCCAGGCTGAAGTGCAGTGGCACAATCTCTACCCTTCAGGTTCAAGCCATTCTCCCACCTCAGCCTCTGGAGCAGCTGGGATTACAGGCACATGCCAACATACCCAGCTAATTTTTGTATTTTTAGTAGAGACAGGGTTTCACCATGTTGGCCAGGCTGGTCCTGACCTCAAGTAGATCCATCCGCCTCTCCCTCCTAAAGTGCTGGGATTTCAGGTGTGAGCCACCGTGGCCTGGCCAAATATTTCTGTTTCCTTTCAAATACCTTACAGACTAAAGCTGCTCTGGCACTACCAGAATTCGCCTGTGAATCTGTTTGGTCCTGGACTTTTTTTGGTTGGTAGGCTATTAATTATTGCCTCACTTCCAGAGCCTGTTATTGGTCTATTCAGGGATTCAACTTCTTCCTGGTTTAGTCTTGGGAGGGTGTATATGTCCAGGAATTTATCCATTTCTTCTAGATTTTCTAGTTTATTTGCTTAGAGGTGTTTATTATAGTATTGTCTGATGGTGTTTTGTATTTCTGTGGGATCAGTGGTGATATCCCCTTTATCATTTTTTATTGCGTAGAGACGGGGGTTTCACCACATTGGCCAGGCTGCTCTTGAACTCCTGACATCGGGGGATCTGCCCACATCGGCCTCTCAAAGTGCTGGGATTACAGACATGAGCCACCGCGCCGGGCCAGAAATTTTAATCTCTGCTAAAATCTCTCAAAGAATACCAAAAGGATGTTCAACTCAAACTAGAGCAGCACTTCAAAAACATTATCTTCCTCTGTATATTTCACATATACTACCTCTGAAATACTATCACCTCTCTCCTCATTCCTAAAAATTCTCTCTAAGCCCAGAAGATTCTCATCTTGTTTCTCCTCTCATCTCATCCTCAGGATCTATTTATTTCTCCTTCATCAGGAAATCAGAGTTACTTTTTAGAGGAAATCAATTCACCTGGTCTGGTTTCACTCAGTTCCCTCCTTTCCCTTTACCCTAGTTCAGCCAGAGAGACAGTGGCTATCCCAGAATTCCCCTCCATGGGCAGAGAAGGGGAGAGGCTGTTAATAGAGGGAAATAAATGACTTTCCTATCATAATGAGATAAGTCCAGAAAAATGGGAATGAGAGGACGGGAACTGCAGATGATCAGAGACATGGCAGATCATGGAAAACTCCCTCCCAGGGTCATCTTAGGTTGCATCCCACTCTCAACCCCATGGCTATGGAAGTTCCCCAATTGCTGACTCTTGTCAGATGGAGAAGGAATATCCTACCGGTTTCCCTGCTGCGGACACATAGAATAGTGGAAGCCAAAAAATAAAGGAAGAGAGAAAGAGAGAGGGAGAGAGAGAGAGAGAAAGAGAGAGGGAGAGAGGCAGAGGAGAAGAAGGAAGGAAGGAAGGAAGGAGGGAAGAAACAAAGGATGGCAGATGGCACTGTCACCATGGCAAGTGGAAGCTGACGGCAGGCCTGGCCTTGGCGTACAGAGGCGCTGCTAAGAAGGGAAGGATGACCAAGAGTGTCCCAGCCTGCTTGTGATTCTCCTGCTGCCTCTAAGACAGCTGGCTCAACCTTGGGAACATTGGGGCAATTCTTGGGTTTGCTAAACAGTGGCGTGTATCATCTCACCTAAACTTTACAACTGCTTGGAAATGTAGGCACTGTGCTGAAGTGATCTGTTTATAAGTCGTTCTCTGGTGTTTATAAGTCTGACTCGTGTGTAAACGCCTCCAGGGCAGGACTTTCATTTTCTGAATTCTTGTATTCCTGGCACTCAGCACAGGTACACAGTAGGTGCTCGATGTTGGCAGAATGGAAGAAACCAGAGCAGATTTTTTGGGGTGAGTCAGCTAGAGTCCTGAGCCCCCAGCCAGTTTCCAGTGGAGTCAGGACTAGAGCTCAGCAATCTTGACTTCTACTTCAGCATGGCTTCTGCTGCAGCACAGTCATGGGTAGTGTGTATGTGGGGGTACGGGGCGTGCACACGCCGGTGTCCCCACAAGGCAGTAGCATTGCAACGAGGAGAATGCAGGGGCTTTGAGTCCCTATATGATTCCCATTTCTGCCCTTATAAGCAAGTCCTTAACTTCTCCTCTATAAATTGTGCTTAATGATACCACCCCCAATAAAGCTGATGTGATGATTCAATAAATAATAACAACAAAATGATATTAAAAATCCATAGCTGGCTTGTGCTTCTTTGCCCTTGGCTCTTTCCTGCCCCAGGCTCCCAGGCCCCAAACCTCTGCTCCTGCATCAGATTTGAGGGAGTTCAGCAAAGGCAGAAGTAGAGGTCAGCAGTTTGGGACTTGTTTGATGTGTGTCTCTACAAGCCCTCAGCAGATGGAGCCCGTGGCCTCTGGCTCAAGGCAGGAAGGACTGAGCGTTTTTCCCAGAGAGAGGAGGGTTGTGCAATGATTCTGTCCTGGCCTCCCTAAACCCTCCCTTCTCAGTTCTAGAAACTCTCTGCCTCAGAAATTCCTCCCCCGTTGTCCTGTTTGGGGGATTTCCTTTCTCAAGGCGAACACAATGAATCTCTCTCTGGTTTTGGAAATCCAAAACTGGCCAGAAAAAAATCTTGCAGAGCTGCCCTGACTTCCACGCACAGAACTCAAGTCATTCCTCTCCACCTGTGGGCCATCACCTCCGCAGTCCCCCCACCTCCTGTCTCAAAGGCAGAGCCCCGTTTCCTCATCCAGCCTGGACTTTTTCTCTAACAGACTGTGGCCTGCAGACAGGCAAGAGGACTTCAGACTGGGGCACGGAAGGCCCAGTAACACAAAAGTGAGAGGAGGTCTTAGGATCCAAGGCTCAGGCCATGTCACTGGGGTCCCAGGGCCTGCTGGGGAGGTGAGGCAGACACTTCGCTAGCCCAGGCCCAGTGTCTGGGAGTCGAAGCCCAATTTCCCACTGTGTCAGTAGAACTCAGAGCTTCCATAGGACCATGAACTTACCTCTGTCCTTAGAATAACTAGTTGTAAAGGCTATAGAACAGTGCCCAGCACTTAACAGACACTCAGACATTTTGGCTATTACGTCTCCTTTAACACTGTATTTGTTTGTTTACTGTGTATTTGTCTCTCACAGTCGGTGCTCTACCTGTGACTCTAGTGCTCAGCATAGAATCCAGCCCACAGTGGATGTATTTTAAATATTTTTTTCTTTTGGACACTGGTCAAGAATCTTTGACTAGCTCCTGGCATTAATCAGGGTAGAAGCCTTTCCCTCTGCTAGTGTCAATAGCCCTGGGGTTAATAGACTTGAGTGGGGGTTCGTGAATCCATTTCCAACCCTTGGGGTTATCTTAGGCAGTCTCTGGACCTTCACTTCTTTGTCAATAAAATGAGAGGAAAACAGAGTCAACTCTAAAAGTCTTCCTGGCTTCCAAAGACTGGCAAGAGGTGACTTGATTGTAGGTGATGAGGGAGTGGGTAAGAGAGTACGTAAAAATCCATGGGTCATGGCCAGGCACAGTGGCTCATGCCTATAATCCCAGCACTTTGGGAGACTCAAGCAGGAGGATAGCTGGAGCCCAGCAGTTCCAGACCAGCCTGGGCAACATGGTGGTGAGACCTCATCTCCACACACACAAAAAAATAATTTTAAATTAGCTGAACATGGTGGCTGAATGCCAGCTACTTGAGAGGCTGAGGCAAGAGGATCTCTTGAGCCCAGGAGGATCACTTGAGCCAGAAGTAGCCACTGTACTTCAGCCTGGGTGACAGACCCTGTCTCAAAAAAAAAAAAAAAAAATTCATTGGTTAGGCTCAGGGTATGCTGGAGGATGTGGGCTGAGATATGGGGGGATGAAGCTGAGCCTACTTTCTGGGATAAAAGAGCTGACCAGCCAGGCTCACACCACTCTGAGGCTGCCACGTTTGAGGTATGACCTGATGGTTCCCATTTAGAAGGGACACAGGTCTAATGATTAGTAGTGTCCGACTACTAGGTAACAACCAGCTGAGGGCATGGGGGATGGAGATCTGGAACATAGGCATGCCAAGGATGCTGAATTAGAGTCCCAACATGCAGGACCGGAGGGAAAGACTTCAATTTCTGTAAGTGGAAAGAAGGGGAATCAGATAAAGGGTTATTTCCAACAAATTTTACCTAGTACATAATATTCCCTATGGCAAGCTCTGCTTACGTTCACTTACCCAATGAATCAATGTTTGCTGAATATCAACAATATAGAAGGAACCCTGGTAAGGGCTGTGGGGTGGAGCTGAGGAAGGGAGCAAGCTGGATGAGACAGAGTGACTGCCCTCCAGAGTGCAAGTAAAGCGCTCAGTCCCTCAGGCCTCAGTGCCTGGCCAGCTCAGGGGCCCGAGGTGCCTGGCGGGGGACTAGCCGGCCCTGGCTCTGGAGCTGGTACTGCAGCAGCCCAGGAAGAAATCCTGGGCTGCTGTTTGACTCAGCATCTGATCTACACAGACATGAAAGAAAATGGGTCAGAAAGAATGTGTGTAGGGAGGTGAGGGGGCATGGATTTGCTGCTCTCTTTTCAAGCTGGAGGGCCTGCAGGGGACAGAGGGGCCAGCCCTCTCCTCTTAGCTCCCCACCCCACTGAGCAGCCACTGATCAGGCTGGAGTGCAGTGGCATGATCTCGGCTCACTGCAACCTCTGCCTCCCAGGTTCAAGCAATTCTCTGCCTCAGCCTCCTGAGTAGCCGGGATTACAGGCATCCACCACCACACCTGGCTAATTTTTGTATTTTTAGTAGAGACGGGGTTTCACTATCTTGGCCAGGCTGGTCTTGAACCCCTGACTTCGTGATCCACCCACCTCGGCCTCCCAAAGCTACTCATATTTTAAAAGTAATTTGGATATGATGTCTTTAATTTGGATTGAATTACACACATACACACACACACGCGCACACACACACACACACACACAAACTTGACCTCTGTGGATTGTACCCTCTAAAGGAATCCAAGACTTGTTATTGCACATGTTACTGAATGCGTGACACATTTTTGAGTGTTCACCAACATGGGAATATTTTGTCAGTGGTGAACTTAGTGCTATTCTTTATTTTGTTAAAACAACTGAGATATCAATTGACCCTTTAAAAATATGTGTGGAACTATTTTATTCCTATCTGTGTGTCTGCCCCGAGTGATTTCAGAATCAGCTATGGACAGCCATCACAGCATGATGGATGGCCAAGTGAATATTTGCCTCTATTTTTTCCCCATATTTTTGTTGAGATAGACCAATGATCAGAATGACAAGAGAAAAAATATAATTGGTTTAATATTAACATGGGACGTTAAACTTTTGATTTTTGAAATCTGCATGAGCTGATGTTAGAAACTTACATTCACAAAACTAGCATATACAAAGTGTACAACTTTTTCCCCCATAGGTTCCTACACTTGTGTCAGGCAATTTACCTTTAGACTGGGAATTCTTAGGATTGTTTGCTTGTTTGTTTGTTGTTTGTTTGTTTTTAAAGATGGAGTCTCACTCTGTTGCCCAGGGCTGAATGCAGTGGTGCCATTATAGCTCACTGTAACTTCAAACTCCTGGGCTCAAGGAAGCCTCCTGCCTCAGCTGAGAGTAGCTGAGATTATATGTATAAGCCACCATGTCCAGTGAATTCTTATCTTTAAGGTGCCTGCATTTTTACATATGCATACACTGTAGTTCAGCAAAAGGCTGTGCACACCATGAGGGCTTGTTGAGTATTGTCAAATGTCTAGTTGATAAGGAGGAGCTAGAAACAGAGAAACGCCATAGCCAAGGCTGCTCTGCCCCTGACCTGGTTATGCCTTCCAGTTTAACCCAACAAACAGTAATTGAGCATCAGTTGGGTGCCAGACACTGGACAAGATGCTGGGGATGCAAGGAAGAGTAAAGCACAGGCCTGACCTGGAACTGCTCCCAAGGAAATGGGATCAAACCTATTACAGTGACATTTATGGACTTGTAGAAGGAAAGATCAATTCCAGCTCTGAAAGTCAGGGAAGGTGGCATGGAAAGTTGGATTTTAAAGGGTTGGCAGGGGTTACCAAGGTAGGAAAGGGCATTTGGGACAGAAGGAACACAAGAGTGAAGGCATATGTTGCTGGGGGAAAAGGGCATGCAGGAGGTTCAGGGGAGAGCTGTAGGGCTCAGATTTAAAGAACCCTTTATATTTGCTCTGTTTGGGAGTTTGGATCTTATCCTACAGGCAAATAGTTGCACAAAGTTTGACGGCATGTAAGAGAGTGAATGTGCACCTCTGGAAACGGGCACAAGGTTCCACACGGCAGACACTGAAGACTGCTTCCATTGTTCATCTACAATTGCTGTTGGTAGAGCCTGTCTCATAAACACGTGGCTCAAAGCTGTTGCTCAGCAAAAGCCACCCTGTTCTCGATGGCTGCACACCTATCAGGGCCCTAGAGACAAATCCCAGCTGTAGCTGCGGCCCTTGCAAGCAGAGATTTCTGCTTCAAGACCCTTCTTCCGGCCTTCCTCTTGAGGGTTGCCCATTGGTAATAATTAGTAATCAATTAATATGTGCTGTTGTTGCTGGATTTTAAAAGGTATATTTCCCATTGACCGGGAAGAGCAGCTCACGCCTGTAATCCCTGCACATTGGGAGGCCAAGGCAGGCAGACCACTTGAGGCCAAGAGTTCGAGACCAGCCTGGCCAACATGGTGAAACCCCATCTCTACTAAAAATACAAAAATTAGCCAGGCGTGGTGGCATGTGCTTGTAATCCCAGCTACCAGAGGCATGAGAATCACCTGAACCCAGGAGGCAGCGGTTGCAGTGAGCCAAGATCACACCACTGCACTCCAACTTGGGCAAAAGAGCAAGACTCCATCTCCAAAAAAAAAGTATGTTTCACAAAAAGAAATGCTTAAAAGTGAAAATCTCTAAACATCTAATGGAAGTGCCAGGAATATTATGTGTATATTAAACATTAATTTTCTTTTTTCCTTGTTAACCAAATACCCAATTATCCATGCCTAAGGAAAGAAAGTCCAGCTGATTGACCCAAATACCCAGAAGCCAGGTACCTCCCTCTCTTCAGGGGTAATTACTCAAATCACAGCCTACTGCTTGTTCAGAGATGTGTGATCTCAGGCATGCTGGATTCTTCAGGGTTGTCCTGCTTTAAATCACAAGTATTTTAATAACCTTACAAGAAATGGTTCTTTGTTCTTTGGTATTCCATGGTATGCTTGTAAGCTTCTGAATTTGTTCTGGTTAAATTGAATAGAAGACCAGGATGTGTGTGTGTTGGGGGAACAGGGGATGGGGCTGGGGGCTAGCAGTGGGAGAGAGAAATTAGGGAGATTGAGTGTTCCATGACAGCTCCACAAGTGAAAACTGGAATTGGGCTTCATTGGAAAAGACACTAGTTGGGGAAATATTGGAGAATAATAACCCCGAATAATTACAAGAAAATGAGAAAGGAAAAGGAGATAATAGTAGCCAAAAATGAAGCAATGTTGTTATTGAACATGGTGGCATATGCAGTTGAACCTATGTGTGCATGGACTTATTTAGTTACTTAGTTCATTTGATCCTCACAGCAACCCTGAGAGGGATACGGTCATTATCCCACCTTACAGATGAAGAAATTGAGACTTAAGAAGGTACCCAAAGTCACACTGCTGGAAAGAAGTAGAGTCAGGATTTGAACCCAGATATCCTGGGGGATACTTGGAAAATCCTATTTAGTAGGCCCAGACTTGTAGGCCATTTGCCAAACATTCATACTTTCTTCAACTGAAAAAAGATGAGCTTGACAAACTGTCACCAATATGTCCTTTTTTTTAGGAAGTGTAAGGCAATTACTACTAAATAGTTTTAAAAGTAATAAAATAAATATACAGAAAGCAAAACAAATAAAACAAATGTGGTAAGATGTAAACAAATAGGGAATCTGGGAGATTGGTATATGGGAGTTCTTTGTACTATTCCTGCAGCTTGTTGAAAAATCTGAAATTGCCAGGTATGGTGACTCATGCCTACTGTAATCCCAGCTACTTGGGAGGCTGAGGCAGGAGGACTGCTTGAGCCAAAGAATTTGAGACCAGTCTGGGAAACATAGTGAGACCTCATTAGAAAAAAAAAAAAAAAAAAAAAAAAAAGGCTTAAATCATTTAAACTGAAAAGAAATTACAAAAGAAATCCCAAACCTGTGACTAATGTGCCTACAAAAAAAAAAAAAAAAAAAAAAAAAAGATTATCTTCTACTTCATAGTATGCTTATAAATTTCTAAATCTGTCATGGTGTATTAGTCCGTTTTCACACTGCCGATAAAGACATAACTGAGACTGGGCAATTTACGAAAGAAAGAGGGTTTAATGGACTCACAGTTCCATGTGGCTGGGGAGCCCTCACAATCAGGGTTGGAAGGCAAAGAGGAGCAAGTCGCATCTTACATGTAGGGCAGCAGGCAAAAAGCGTGCCTGTGCAGGGAAGCTCCCCCTTATAATACCATCAGATCTCATGAGACTTACTTGCTATCACGAGAACAGCACAGGAAAGACCTGCCCCCATGATTCAGTTACCTCCCACGGGGTCCCTCCCACAACATGTGGGAATTCAAAATGAGATTTGAATGGGGACACAGCCAAACTATATCACGTGGTTACACTGGGCAGAACACCAGGGCGTGTGTGCGGGTGTGTGTGTGTCTGTGTGTGTGTAGGGGCCAGACGTGTGAGGTGAACTGCACAACTCTTTTCTTAACTCTGTTCTGAGAAGAAGCCCACTTCTTGGATCTGTGTGAGAAAAGCAAATCAGTAACCAGATTTCACGGTGGCCATTAATCATTCAGGTCGTAAAGCAGACCCCTGAGAAGCGGTCGGCAGGTCCTGTCAGGGAGCTTGACTGGGGACAGGCCTCTTTGTCCATCCCCATCATTTTCACTTTCAGGAGAAAATATCCTTCCCAGCGCTAAGACACCAGTGCAATTAGCTTTGCCTAATTATTACCTAACACTGTTTTGAATCTAGAAAATAAAAGACTGCTGAAAAATCCCTTTACTGCTTCTTGTCTGAGTTGTTCCCTCACAGTGTTTCATAAAGAGCCAGTTAATTAATTAGGGCCTGTAAGGAGAAACAGGCTTTCTTGATCTTTGGCCAAGAATTCCCCAAATCGCTCACTCTGCTTGTTCCAAAATCCTGTGCTCTTAATGACTGGGCACAGAAACCATTAATTCTGTCAGGTCAGGGGGTATTTCGAAGCTTCAGTACCTGACACCCTAGACTGGAATTTGGTTTGTCAAAACAAAGGGAGGGGAGTGGATAGTGAAGGAAGAAGGCAGTTGAGCAGGAGCTGGTTCTAGACCAGGGCGCCCCACTCAAGCAGGGGCAGATCTCCATGAGCAGCCTCACAGGGTGAGCAGGAACCTTAGGACTAATCTCTTACGATCTGCGTAAGTAGCTGGGAAATCCCTTTGTCACGCAGGACATTTGTCATATGCTATTTGACTTGGTCACTTTTTCCAATAACAGTCCCTTGTGCTAAAAGGGGTGGAAAAACACTCTGAAATTCCAATGTCCTTGTTTTTTTTTCTTTTTCCCTTCCCTTTGGGCCGTAATTCTTCCACCTGTGTTGGCATTATGAGTTTCTAGTTTCCCTTTGAAACAGAGGCCTTGTTTATGTGTAGAACAGGATTTTTCAACCCTGGCACAGTTGACAAACTGGACCAGATGATTCTTTGTTGTGGGGCTATCCTGTGTATTATAGGATGTTTAGCAACACCCCTGGCTTCTGCCAACTAAATGACAGTAGCACTTTCTTCTTACAATTGTGACAACCAAAAATGTCTCCAGACATTGCCAAATGTGCCCTGGGGGGTGATTAACCCTGGTTGAAAATGATTGATCTAGAACCTTTTTAGGAATAAGGGTCTTCCTGGTTTTCCTGGGAAACCACTGGAGACAGGAGAGAGATCAGAGCAGGCTGGATGCATTTGACTCAAACTCAGGCTCATGAAGGAAAGAGGAGTAATTATGATTTTATATCAGAGGCATTCTGGAAGACAGGGTTTGCTGTATTACTCTGGTGCTAGTTCTAAAGCATTAGAATGATGTTATACTCTGCATTTGCTGTTCATGCAAGGAGCTTTTGAAAGCGGTTCCAGGATCAGGGCAGTACAGGAAGCTGGCCTAGAGATACTAAGATTCAGATCACCAGGCCAAGGTCTTTGAACAATTAGAAATACAGTATTTTAAGAATGTTTGGGAGAGCCCATCTGAGACCCACCCAGGTTGACTCTCCAGATTTACCTATTCTAGGCAGTCTTTCTCCTTCCTCTTAAATTAAAACTGCCCTCTCGGTAAAGGTCAACAAATTCGTCTTTTACATTCCAAGAACAAAGCTATGGACTGCCCAAAGTGAATTTCCATGATTCTTCAGGTGTCCACCCAATATTTTCAGGGAAGTACTGAGAAGGTTCACCCAGGATAAAATATTTGCCATGCCTTGAATTAGGGTGAAAAAGATAAAGTCTGATCTTCCAGAGAGCACTGCAACTTTAGCTAAAAAATGAACAAAACCAAAATGAGCGAGAGAAGTATGCAGAAGCACTTGAGCAACCCACTTAAGAGCATGAGGCTGTGGGACCTTAGCCTTACTTAGGAATTTTGTACAGGTTTTCATAATTCCTGGGGTCTCCCTTCTAGTCTTGGGCTTGGGGGGACAGTGCTGCCATCCATTTCATAAACCAATGAAATAAAACCAGGTTGTTGAATAAACTGCTATATTCTTGGGACGGGATTTGATCAGGTTGGATACAATCACAACAAAACAATCTGTGTAATGAATGAGCTGTAACAAAATTCAATTCTACTATAATATTACTCTCCACTTAATGTAGGCCTTTTTACTTTTAAAACTAATATCATAGTTATCAAACACATTAACGTGCATAGTATCGTGTTTAACTCAGAGGGAGTGACATGAGGCCTAGAGATGAGTGAATTCGGGCCTGTTTTATTTCAGACTCCCGGAATCGACTCCTAAATGATCTCACTGCCTCTGCTCTTGCTGCCCTACATTGATTTTCCACCCAACAGCCAATCTCTGAAATGTAACTCAGATCACTCTGTTGCTTAAGACCCTCCAAAGGCCGGGCACAGTGCCTATAATTCCAGCACTTTGAGAGGCCAAGGTGGGAAGATCATTTGAGGCCAGGAGTTTGAGACCAGCCTGGGCAACATACTGAGACCTTATCTCTACAACAAATTTAAAAATTAGCCTAGTGTGGTGGCATGCACCTGTAGTCCCCGCTACTCGGGAGGCTGAGCCCAGGAGTTTGAGGTTACAGTGAGCCGTGATTGCGCCACTGCACTCCAGCCAGGGCACAGAGTGAGACCCTGTCTCAAAATAAACAAAAACCCTCCCAAGGTTTTGAATAAAATCCCAAACTTGTTCCCTGGGCTTTCCAGGCCTTTTCTATCTGCTCCTTCAAGCCTCTCACTTCAGCCTGTTTTCCCAGCGCTGCAGCCATGCCAGCAGCTCTCCCACCTCAGGGGCTACAAAGCTGCTCCCTCTCTCTGTGACACTTTCCTCCTCACTGTCGTGTGACTGGTGGCTTGCCATTTGCTTCTCTCCCCAGCAGCCCACAGCACCCAATCTCTACCTTCTTTCCCTGTGTTATTTTCTTTGCCGCTCTTATCATCGCTATCTGAAGTTACTTTAGACTCACAGTTTTACTTGGTATTGTTCTGTGATTTGATATTTTTTTTCCCATCTAGTGATGTGTCTTGGAGATCTTCCCATGTCAGATTAGACAAATCTACTTCATTCTTTTAAATGGCTATATAATATTCCTTCAAATGGAGGTACCGAAATGTAACAGCTTCCTTTTTTATTCTCGATTTTTTACTATTACGGATAATGCTGAAGTGAACCATCTTTTTGAATACATCTCTGTGCACATGTGCAAGTTTTTCCTGTAGTATAGATTCCTGGAGGTGGAAGTGCCAGGTCGAGGTCATGCCCATCTCTCATTTTGTTAGATGCTGACTGCCATATTGCCCTCCTAAAAGGCTTTATCAATTTATGCTCTCGTCAACCATGTGTTAGCATGTACACTTCCCCATCCTCACCAGCACTAGTCATTGGCATTTTAAAAACATTTGCTTTAAGTGATACACAGTGGTGTCTTATTTCACATCAGAATCCTAAAGACCATTTCAAGATTGTTTCATGCTGGCGTCCACTGGGATCATACCTCTGGGTCAGTTGAGGGAGAAGCAGCAAAATCCTCTATGAGCTCTGAGACTTCCATAAGACACATGAAATCTTTCAAAGCAATGTCGTCCATCGCAGCAGAAACCTCCTCTGTCTCAATGCCAGCAGAGCTCAGTCAATAACTTGGAGAACTGTGGACCAGCCTGACGTTCCTGCATGCGGCTCTCCCCCATCCATCATCCAAACACACCTCAGCTGAGGCTCTAAAGTCCGTCAAAATCTGCCCAAGTGCAGCACACGCCCTCCCCAACCTTGGCTGCTCTGACATTACTCAGAATACTGTGGGCGGGGTGCGGTAGCTCACGCCTATAATCCCAGCACTCTGGGAGGCTGAGGTGGGCAGATCATCTAAGGTCAGAAGTTCGAGACCAGACTGGCCAACATGATGAAACCCCATCTCCACTAGAAATACAAAAATTAGGCCAGGCGCGTGACTCACACCTCTAATCCCAGCACTTTGGGAGGACAAGGTGGGCGGATCACGTGAGGTCAGGAGTTCAAGACCAGCCTAGCCAATGTGGTGAAACCCTGTCTTTACTAAAAATACAAAAATTAACCAGGTGCGGTGGTGGGAGCCTGTAATCCCAGCTACTTGGGAGGCTGAGGCAGGAGAGTCACTTGAACTCGGGAGACAGAGGTTGCAGCGATCCAAGATCATGCCATTGCACTCCAGCCTGGGCAACAGAAGCAAAACTCTGTCTAAAAAAAATAATAATAATACAAATATTAGCTGGACACAGTGGCGGGTGCCTGTAATTTCAGCTACTAAGGAGGCTGAGGCAGGAAAATCGCTTGAACCCAGGAGGCGGAGGTTGCAGTGAGCCAAGATCACGCCATTGCACTCCAGCCTGGGCAACAAGAACAAAACTCCATCTCAAAAAAAAAGAACCCTTTGTTTGGTTTCACTTAAAGAGGAGAGAAGATATCAGGGTCTGGTTGTAGTCAGACCCTCATTCTCTAGAGATGGCTTTCTAAGCCGGAAAGGAAACATCTGCTCTCTCTAAGGGACAGCAGGACAAAAGGGGCAGCAAGACCAAGAAAAACATCTCATTGAGGCCAGGCCAGGGACAAGCTTTGCTGGTCAAAAGAAAATCTTCTTAGATTTAATAACTCCCACATTGGCAAGCTGCACGTTTGTTTTTTTTTTTTTCCAAAGAGTTTTTGAGTTTTCCCTGTCCCCCTCTACTTTCCTCCCCAAGGGGTGATTGGACTTCCTCAGGAAATAGAAATATGTCCAACGTCCCTGAGTGCTGGTGCGGTGCTAAACTCTTTATACCATTTATCTAACAGCACTGTGAGCCAGATTAATATTATTACCTCCAGCTTAGAGATAAGAGTTGGCAGCCAGAGCAATTGAGTAACTAGTTGGGCACCCAAGGTCACCCAGCTAGTGACACCTGGGGCAGGATTTAAACCTGAACCTGTAAACAGGTTCTGTTGCCTCTAGGTGGAGGTTAGTATTTTAACCTAAGGAATTACAAAGGCTTTATTTTGGGGCATTTGTAGGTTATTGTGCATTTCTTTACTTTCAGATTTTTTAGAGAAAATCCAAAATAACAGTGGAATTAATTTAAAACTGTGTCTTTCTGTGTCCCTGAAATTCTCACACATGGTACATTTTCAATGAGCTGACTTTGTTTCTCCACTTCTGCAGTAATTGAGCTTCTTCGGTTCAGTGCATGAGTGGTTCAGCGGTTCATTGGGCTTCCTGGTTGAGGGAGGGGCTGGATAACCAAGTGTATTCACTTCCTATTGCTGCTGCAATAAATTACTGGAAACTTACTAGCTTAAAACAACACAAATTTATGATCTTATAGAAGTTTGAAAATCAAAGAATGTTCTTTCTGGAAGAAAACATTCTTTCTGGAAAAATCCATTCTTTTGCCTTTTCTAGCTTCCAGGGGCTATCTGGATTCCTTTTACCATGTTAAGATAACATATTCACAGGTTCCAGGGATTAGAGTGTGGACATTTTTGGAAGGCCATTATTCAGCCTGCAGCACCAACCAACAGTTTGTCGGGGACTAAGGTCTCCCAGGACATGGGATTTTTAGTGCTAAAACCAAGAAAGTCCCCGCAAACCTGGACAGCTGGTTCCCTAGAAGAGGACTCTGTTCCATGAAGATATTCTTACTAGGGGAAATAGAGAGGGAAGATAAACACAAATAAGACAGCTGTAAGGGGCCGGGCGTGCTGACTCACACCTGTAATCCCAGCACTTTGGGAGGCCGAAGCAGGTGGATCACCTGAGGTTAGGAGTTCGAGACCAGCCTGGCCAATATGGTGAAGCCCCATCTCTACTAAAAATACAAAAAATTGGCCGAGCATCGTGGCGCACGCCTGTAATCCCAGCTACTTGGAAGGCTAAGGTGGGAAAATCGCTTGAACCTGGAAGGTGGAGGTTGCAGTGAACCGAGGTCATGCCACTGCACTCCAGCCTGGGCAACAAGAGAGAAACTCTTTCTTAAAAAAAAAAAAAAAAAAAAAAAAAAAAAAAAAAAGCTGTAAAGGAAACTGTTTTTCCAATGTCATTCTTTAGGGAAAAAGCAACCTTTGACCTTTCCAAACATCCCCGCACTGCAGCCTCAGCAAGGCCATACCCTCACAAAAAGGAATCTGTGCTGAATATTCTGTCACCTGTTTTACCCAAGAAAAACAGCTATCTCCTGGATAAAGTCTATTTCAAAGCTCGAATTGTCCCTATGTTAAGAAGCCTATGTGGTACACTTGTACTCAGAAAGGTTAATAAAAGAGTAGAATAAAATAGACATGTAGTTAAAAATAGAGCCCGATTCCATGCGAATGACACAGACTTGATACTCCACTGCGGAGCCATGGTGGGCTTCTGCATCACACGTCCTCCTCCTGTGTTCATTCCTTCCTCCTCACCTTCCACTCTATCCCCCGCCCCACTCCACCCCCCGCCCAGCTATATTTAGTACCATAGTCTGTGGGTTTCTGAAAGAATTCTCTCATGTATTTTTGAGTTTCACTGAAGGGGAAACCTTGGTTTTGTGTCGTATTTTTACATATGTATTTAGTTCGTGTCATATTTTTACATATATATTTAGGTTTCCATTTCTGAAGAAATATATACCCCAAAAAAAGCATTTTTCAACAATGGGTGAATTCCAAGAAGCCTGGAGTCTGATTTGGAAAGGATGGGGGATGGGAATTGGGTAGCTTTTCCAGTGGAAAGGATTTGAACAGAGGCCACACTTCTGGAGTGGCTCCTACAAGCCGGAGCATATCAGCATGGTCTGGCAGAAGTGACAGTTATGGAAGGGAGGGTCATAAATCATTTCCTAGCTGTGAGGACAAAGGAATTCAAAGTCTCCCAAGCCAGAGGTAGTGTAGCCAACAAGATCAGCAGCAATGAGGGAGCAACTGCGCCACTTTGTGTTACTCCCTGATGGCCAGCACAGGGCTGCAAGTAGTGGCTGCAAAAGCCAGACAAATAGATGGAAATCCAGGAACTAGAGGAAATTCAGGCCTGCAAGGGGCTCTGGGAAGTGTATGTTGTTCTCTCTGGTGAGTTCAGACAGCCTGAGGCACATGGTATGGAGGGAGGTGCAGATGGTCAAGAAAACAGGGTTCTGTCGCCAGCGGCCAGCGGAGCTTCTTAAGGTTTGCAGGGCTGCTCTGTGCAAGTCTGTTTAGGGACGTCATCCTGATCTCTATATGCATGCAAGCCCAGCCACCCCTTCTGCTGGTCAGCCACTGGCCACTGAGTCTGGGTAGAAGAACATACCAGATGTGGGTAACCCATCATCCCCTTGGGAAATCCAGCTGCCATCATGTGCCTTCTGCGGTCAATTGTTTCCCCTAAAAAAGTCCAGTTCCTATCATGCTATCTCCCCACTTTCTTTCCAGCCTTACCTTCTTCTACATACATCTTTCTTTCTGGCATATAGATCTTTTCTTCAATACCTGAAAAATCTCCTATCTTCATGCCTTTGTATGTGCTGCCCCCTCTTCCAGAAATGCCTTCCACCACTTCCTATTTCCTTTGTCTTCCTAGAAAACTTCCACCCAGCTTCAAACTGAAATACCCAAGACACAAGTCACGTTAAGTGTTGGTAAGTTGGGAAATCCAGCTGCTGTCATGAATCACAGACACAAGCCTGGGAAGATGCTGGCTCCACAATGCATTGGAGTAAAGGGTATAAGGGCAGGGAGAGGGCATTGTGCTGGTATACCCCCATTCTCTGCCCAGAGGCCTAAGGACAAGTGTTAGTAGACGGCTGGCCTAGGCATGACTGGCTAGCTGGAGGAAGAGCAAGGAAAATTGCTCCCTGTGGAGAGGAAATCCATAACTAGCCTGTATTTATTGGGGGCCTCAGCCCACTCAGCTAACAGTTCCAAGGGATGGCATGGTAGGCTCCTGTGGTCCCATCTATGGATCAAACTTTGTGGACCATACTACGCTTTCAGACTGACTTCAGACTCAAGTAGAACTATCTCACTTGAAAACTGTCTTAAGGCTTAGGCTGGACAATTTGAAGAGGGAGGGCCTGGTAGGATTGTCTGTTTCATGCTCCCTGAAGAATGTGAGCACCTAACTCCCTGCTTCCCAAAACTATCCAGACTGGAACGGAAGGATCTGGGACTAAAGGACCAAATCGAATAAGCACTCACCTTAGAGTCAAAAATGCTATGTTCAAATCCCACTTCAAATTCCAACAGCCACTTCCTGTCTCTGTGATCTCAGGCAAAACTGCTGAATGACTCTGAACCTTGGCTTCCTTATTTGGAAAACAGTGATTATATCACCTAACAGTGATAAACAGTGATTATAACACCTATTACAGAGTTGTTGTGAAATTTAGAATGAGAAAATACAGACCAAAGTGCCTAACACTGCACCTAACACAGAGCAGATCACCAACAAATGGTGAGTAAGTTAATTCCTTGGTTTGGCACACAATAACCTCCTGATTTGGCCTAATTCTTCCCTGCCTTCTTCCCAGCTAGCCTCTTCCCCTCAGTTTTGCAAAGGTGCTCCGGCTGTGTGGGGGAGGGTGAGACACCCTTGGTGACAATGGATGAAAATGGTATCATTGCTCTTCAAACAAAACCAAGAAAAGGAGGCTTCAGTAGGGCTTAGAGACTTCATTCCTGACTCAGTTCATCTGCTCACCTCATTTTGTCCCCCTGGAGTGAGTATCTTCCTTCTGTTTTAAAATTGAGGTTTTATTATTTCTTAGATATGACAAGGCCAACAGATCAGGAGATGGCTGCTGTTGAAAAGAAAGTTGTTACATTCACAGGTCCCAAGAGGACGGGGCACACTGAGCCATAAGGGGCCGGCAAGGAGGCTCCAGGGTCAGTCAGAAGGCAGAGGGAGTGGAGAAACAAGGGCAAAAGATGTGATTGTGGTTCTGGGAATGACAGGTGAGGCAGGCTGTCCTTTGCCTAGTTTAAATAAATTCAGCAGCCTCTGGGGCATAGGGGATATCCCTAGTTGTTTGGTACCTAGCCTTGGGGAGATTAGGGTAGGGGAACAGTGACCCTGAGTGTGACAGCCCTGTGGTGAAGGTGGTTGGGGGGTGGTTGGTCTGGATTGGTTGGTTTGCATTTGAAAAGTGTGCTCAAGGGCCAGTTATTTACTATCCCTAGGAATTGGCTAGAGGGATAATTCCTCCCTTCAAGGGTCAGCAAGTCCCCAAATGTCAAACATCAAAATACAGAAAATAAAAAGACATAGTTAATAACACCCTCTTCTCTGCTGTTGGATTCTAGCTTAGGTCTAATCTGTTCTAAGAAGGCTTCCTAGGCCACCCTATCCCACTGGATGACTCCCTCCCTGAAGTCCTATAGCACTTAATGTCTCTGCTGTTCATTTTGGTGTCTTATTATTTCAGCAAAGTGTATGCTGTGTCCCCCATCAGAAACCTCGGCTTCTTGGAGATGGGAATTGTGTCTTACTTCTCTATGTCCCTTACAGCGACTGGCACAGAGCCTTCAACGTAATAAGCACTCATTAAATTTTTGTTAGGGAACACTCAAGGTTCAGTTTAGGAGGCCACAGGGATGATTCCTTAAAGTTTTTTTCTTAACTCCTTAGCAGGAATAACCCTGCTAAGAGGCACTCAAATCTTGGTTTCTTCCTTTATCATCCAGCACTTGGTCTTCCTAAAATTTAGAATGTTTACAAATCCAGATAATCTTCGTGAAATTCACAAACAAGGAAAATACAGGCAGCTCCAGCTATGACTACAATTCAGAAGGGGTCATTTCTAATTGCAGCTGAAAAGGAAAAATGGAATTAGTGTTGATGTTCTGACCGCAGTGTTTCTTCCACTAACTCCCTAGAAGGAAGGAGTAGATTACACATGTCAGCCAGGTTCACTGAGTAGCCAGGAGGATATGTGTGTCTCATGAATTTTTTTTTTTTTTTTTTGAGACAGAGTCTCACTCTGTCGCCCAGGCTGGAGTGCAGTGGTGTGATCTCGGCTCACTGCAAGCTCCGCCTCCCAGGTTCACGCCGCCATTCTCCTGTCTCAGCCTTCAGCTGGGACTACAGGTGCCTGCCACCACGCCTGGCGAATTTTTATTTTATTTTTTGTATTTTTAGTAGAGATGAGGTTTCACTGTGTTAGCCAGGATGGTCTCAATATCCTGACCTTGTGATCTGCCCTCCTTGGCCTCCCAAAGTGCTGGGATTACAGGCGTGAGCTACCACGCCCAGTCTCTCATGAATTTTTATTAATGGGCAAATCACTCATGTTGTGTGTTGTGTCTGTCCTTGGCTGGACATCCAAGAATCCAGCACAAGCTATAAGGAAGGGAGATTTACTTGTTTCCAAGTGGCCTGGAATGAGCCATGAGACACAGTGGACCCTCACGGTCCTGAGGACAGGATGTGGCAATGGTCATGGGGTCCTCCTCCATGAGCACAGGAGCAAAGATGGTGACCAAATGCAGAACGGGTCTGACTTGCATGTCCAATGTTAGAGTAATTTGGCTCCTTTTTTGGGGCAGAACTGATGGACAAAAATAGACCTCATTTTGGGAAGCCTGGCATGAAATTAAATTCCAGGGCCATAGCTACAGCTTTGCCAATGGGCTGGCTTTCTACCAATGTGCAGAAATGCCCTTGTCATGCAAGTTGAAGACGGTGGTGGAGTGGGGAAGGGAGGAGAGCTTCTTTTATGGGTATTCTAACATGGCAGGGGCTGCTCCACCTGTCTTTAGTCCCTCGCTATTTAAAATATAATTTGCAGACCTGCAGCCTTGGTCTCATTTCGGAGCTTGCCAGAAATGCGGAATCTCAGGCAAGCCTGGGACTAGAGTGAGAGATGGCCGCCTATAGTGCAAAATGGAAGGAGGTGCCCCAAAACTCAGTAATCAAGATAAACAATATTTTAAAATACCGAAATCACTGCCAAAAATCCATGATACACAAAATATCAACATTTTAAATAAAAGCGAGATCTGACTCAGCACTTAAACAAATCTGCCGCACTTACCTCATGCTAATCTTGACTCTGATCTCAGGTTCCATCCCAGACCTATAGAATCAGAATCTATATTCTAAAAAGACCCCCAGAGGATTCATATGTAAATCAAAGTTTAAGAAGCACAACTTTAGACAACATAACCCACAATGTAACAAACCAAAATCTTAGAATCTAGACAGCAGCAAAGATAGAAAGGTATGAGCAGAAATAAAGTTTCAGAAGCATCTAACTCCTCCAGCTTGCTTGCCATTGCCTGGGTTTGCACACCACCACCTTAAAATTGCAGTGTTCTATAATTTACCATGAACATTTCAAAACCTTTTTTTTTTTTTTTTGAGATAACTATAGATTTGCAGGAAGTTGCAAGTTTAATACAGAGAGAGCCCATGTACTCTTCACTCAGTTTCCCCTAGTGATTACTGATTACTTAGTCCATTTGGGCTGCTGTAACAAAATACGTTAGACTGGGTGGTTTATAAATAACGTAAATTTATTGCTTACAGTTCTGGAGTCTGGGAAGTCCAAGATAAAGGCCCTCGTAGATGTGGTGTCTAGTGAAGGCCTGTTCCTGATAAATGGTGCCTTCTTTTTTTTTTTTTTGAGATGGAGTCTTGCTCTGTCACCCACGCTGGAGTGCAGTGGTGCACTATCGGCTCACTGCAACCTCTGCCTCCTGGGTTCAAGCGATTCTTCTGCCTCAGCCTCCTAAGTAACTGGGACTACAGGCACGTGCCACCAAGACCGGCTAATTTTTGTATTTTTGGTAGAGACAGGGTTTCACCATAGTGGCCAGGCTGGTCTCGAACTCCTGACCTTCTGATACACCCACCTCAGCTTCCCAAAGTGTTGGGATTACAGGCGTGAGCCACTGTGCCCAGCCTAAATGGTGGCGTCTATGTGTCCTCACAACATGGAAGGGCAAATGGGGTCCCCCAGGCCTCTTTTATAAGGTCTGTAATTCCATCCATGAGGGTTCCACCCTCATGACCTAGTCACCTCCCAAAGGCCCCACCTCTTAATAGCAACATGTTGGAGATTAGATTTCAACATATGAATTTTGGAGAGACAGATATTCAGACCATAACAGTTATATTTTCTGTAACTATAGTAGACTATTGAAATGAGGACACTGACAATGGCATAAGGTGTATGTATAGTTTATATGTTATCTTATCAAAAGGGTAGATTTACAGAACCAACACAAGTAAGCTATAGAACTAGCTCCTTACCACAAAGATCTCCCACAAGCTACAGCTTTAAAGTCATACCTACCCCTTTCCCTGAACCACCATCCCTAACCCCTGGAAAGCACTAATCTTCTTAACACTTTTTTTTTTTTTTTTAAGAGACAGAGGTCTCACTATATTGCCCATGTTGGTCATGAACTCCTAAGCTCAAGCGAGCCTCCTGCCTCAGCCTCCCAAAATGTTGGGATTATAGGCATGAGCCGAAATGTCCAGACTTTTGAACAACTTTTTGACCATGTTATATAAATGAAATCATATAATGAGCAAACTTTTGAGATTGCCTTTTCTTCACTCAGCATAATGAACTAAAGATCCATCCAAATTGTTGCACATATCAATAATGTGTTCCTTTTTTTGTTTTTATTTGTTTTTATTTATTTATTTATTTATTTATTTATTTTTTATTATTATTATTTTTTTTTTTGAGACGGAGTCTCACGCTGTTGCCCAGGCTGGAGTGCAGTGGCGCGATCTCGGCTCACTGCAAGCTCCGCCTCCCGGGTTCCCGCCATTCTCCTGCCTCAGCCTCCTGAGTAGCTGGGACTACAGGCGCCCGCCACCGCGCCCGGCTAATTTTTTGTATTTTTAGTAGAGACGGGGTTTCACTGTGGTCTCGATCTCCTGACCTTGTGATCCGCCCGCCTCGGCCTCCCAAAGTGCTGGGATTACAGGCTTGAGCCACCGCGCCCGGCCATTTTTTTATTTTTTGAAGCAGAATCTCACTGTGTCACACAGGCTGGAGTGCAGTGGCACCATCTTGGCTCACTGCAACCTCCAATTCTCAGGTTCAAGCAATCCTCCCACCTCAACCTCCCAAATAGCTGGGAGTACAAGTGTGTGCCACCCACCACGCCCAGCTAATTTTTGTATTTTTAGTAGAGACAGGGTTTCACCATGCTGGCCAGGCTGGTCTCGAATTCCTGACCTCAAGTGACCCACCCACTTCTGCCTCCCAATGTGTTGGGATTACAGGCATGAGCCACAGTGCCCAGCCAATTTTTTCCTTTTTATTGCTGAGTATAGTCCCTGCTATGGGCGTACCACAATTTAGTTAACCATTTACCTATTATAAGACATTTGGGTGGTTTCCTGTATTTGATTATTACAAATAAAGCTGCTATGAACTATTCTAGCTCCTATAACTTTCCATATACATTTTAGAATTCTGTTGATATTTACATTTTAAAAAATCTTGTAATTTTGACAGGAAATACATTAAATTTATATATCCTTTTGGGGAGAATTAGCATCTTGACTGTGTTGAGTCTTCCAATCCATAACATAGTATGTCCCTTTATTTTTTTGTTGTTGTTCCTAACCACTAGACTATGCCATCCAACTCAACAGAAGCATGATCACCCAAAGAAATTCAGGATTATCAGCATCTTCTGCTATTTGTCATGGCACTGAATTCAAATATTTTTTCCTGTGTTCACAGAGGCAACATAGATATAGTGCATATGGGAATAAAGGGTTGAAGGCATCCTTGAAAAGGACTCTCAGTTAAGATTTAAAATGCATATGTCTCTACATTTATTTAGATCTTTGATTTTTTCATCAGTATCTTATAGTTTTTAACGTATAAGCCCTATATATGTTTTATTATATTTATACCTAAGTATTTCATTTGATTGATTAACATTTGCTTTGTATTTTTATTTTGATTTCCATTTGTTTGTTGCTAGCATATGGAAATACAATTAATTTTCTTATGTTGATCTTGTAACTTATGACCTTGTGATAAGTTATGAACTTATGAACTCACTTATTAGCTGCTGGAGTTTCCTTGTAAATTTTTTGGGATTTCTAGGTAGATCATCAAGTCATCTACAAATAGAGACAGGTTTTTTATTTTCCTTTTTTTTTTATCTGTATGGCTTTTATTTCCTTTTCTTGTCTCATGGTGTGCACTAGAACTTCTGGTTGAATAACAGCAATAAGAGCAGACGTCCTTCCCTGTTCTTGATTTTAGGGAGAAGGCATTCAATCTTTCACCACTAAGTATGATGTTAGTTGCAGGTTTTTGCAGATGCTTTTTGTCAAGTCGAGGAAGTTTCTTTCTATTCCTATTATACTGAGAGTTTTTGTCATGAGTGAATGTTGAATTTTGTCAAACGCGTTTTCTGTATCAATTGATAGGATCATGAGATTTTTCTTTAGCTTGCTGGTGGATTACATTGAATGATTTTTCAAATACTGAAAAAACAGCCTTGTATCCCTGGAATATATACCACTTAGTCACAGTGTATAATTCTTTCTATATATAGCTGGATTCTATTTGCTAACATTTGTTAAGGATTTTTGAGTATTCAATCATAAAGGATACTGGTCTGTAGTTTCTTCTTTGTACTATCTTTGCCTGGTTTTGATATCAGGGTAATACTGGCTTTATAAAATAAATCGAAAAGTGTTCTTTCCTAGGCCAGGCATGGCGGCTCACGCCTATAATCCCAGCACTTTGGGAGGCCAAGGTGGGCGGATCACCTGAGGTCGGAAGTTCGAGACCAACCTGACCAACATGGAGAAACCTCGTCTCTACTAAAAATACAAAATTAGCCGGGCATAGTGGCACATCCCTGTAATCCCAGCTACTCAGGAGGCTGAGGCAGGAGAATCGCTTGAACCCAGGAGGCAGAGGTTGCAGTGAGCAGAGATCACGCCATTGCACTCCAGCCTGGGCAACAAGAGCTAAACTCCGTCTCAAAAAAGAAAAAGAAAAAGAAAAAGAGTTCCTTCCTTTTCTACTTTCTTGAAGAGTTTATGTAGACTTGGTTTTAGTTCTTTATAAGTTTGGTGGAATTCTCCAGTAAAACCACCTAGCACTATGCACTTTTACTTTTGTAATTTGATTTGATCCTCATAACAACTTTGCAAAGGAGACATTTTACAGAAACAGTTTCCAGGTCCCTTGGACTGCACTGGATGCATAGTGAGATTAGTGAGGTGGCCGGGCAATAAGTCCAGAGCAGGAGGATGTTGGGCAGGGCAGGCATGCTAGACGTGGGGTAGGGTAGAGCTGGGTTTGAATGAAGTGCTTGGGAAGTGAAGAGTTAGGAGAAGGCACTATTTGGAGAACAGGGAGAGTAAAGAAGGTCTGGTTTATTGCAGCAGAGGGTCTGTGACTGCCAAAGGCCAGATAGAAATGACCCCAAGGAGGACTGGAGTGTGAAGGCCCAAGAGAAACAGGGAGAGGCTGTGCAGTTTCTTCAAGTATCAGAAGAGATTGTTGCAAGGCCTTTAATTTGACCTCAGAATAAAATCTGAAAACAAGTGAAGTACTACAACTCTTTTAAAAAGCAAATGTGGGACCGGGTACAGTGGCTCATGCCTGTAATCCCAGCACTTTGGGAGGCTGAGGCGATCAGGTCACCTGAGGTCGGAAGTTCGAGACCAGCCTGGCCAATATGGTGAAACCCCATCTCTATTAAAAAATTTAAAAATTAGCTGGGTATGGTGATGCACATCTTTAATCCCAGCTACCTAGGAGGCTGAGGCACAAGAATCACTTGAACCCAGGAGGCAGAGGTTGCAGTGAGCCAAGATGGTGCCACTGTACTCTAGCCTGGGCAACAGAGCTAGACTCTAGCAAAAAAAAGCAAATGTGGCACACTTATCAGAGTGACCCACTTATCAAAATCCAAATAATGCCAAATGCTGGTAATAAGTTGGAGCAACAGAAAGTCTCATTCATTCCTGGTGGGAATATAAAATGGCACAACCACTTTGGAAGACAATTTGACAGCTTCTTAAAAAGCTAAACATAATCTTACCATGTGATTCATATGGCTCCTTGTGTAGATTCCCCAACCTATGTCTACACAAAAACCTGCACATGAATGTCATATCAACTTTATTTATAATCACTAAAAACTGGAAGCAGCAAAGATGTTCTTTGGTAAATGAATGGCTAAACTGAGGTACTTCCAGACAATAGACTATCATTCAGTTATTAAAAGAAATGAGCTGTCGGCAGGGCGCGGTGGCTCATGCCTGTAATCCCAGCACTTTGGGAAGCCGAGGCAGGCGGATCACCTGAGGTCAGGAGTTTGAGACCTGTTTGGCCAACATGGTGAAACCCTATCTCTACTAAAAATACAAAAATTAGCTGGGTGTGGTGGCGGGGGCCTGTAATCCCAACTACTCGGGAGGCTGAGGCAGGAGAATCGCTTGAACCTGGGAGGCGGAGGTTGCAGTGAGTTGAGATGGTGCCACTGCACTCCAGCCTAGGAGACAAGAGCGAGACTTCATCTCAAAAAAAAAAGAAAGAAATGAGCTGTCGAGCTATGAAAAGGCATGGAGGAAGTTTAAATGCATACTGCTTAGTGAAAACAGCAAGTCCAAAGAGGCTACATACTGTATGATTCCAACCATATGGCATTTTGGAAACGTCAAATCTATGGAAATAGTAAACAGATCCGTGGTTGCCAGGGGTTTGGGAAAAGAGGAGGCATGAATGGGTGGAACACTGAATTTTTAGGGACATGAAAATACTGGGTATGATACTATAATGAGGGATACAATTGTCAAAACCCACAGAACTCTACAACACAGAGTAAATCTTAATGTAAACTACAGACTATAGTTAATAATGTGTTAATATCGATTTGTCAAGTATAACAAGTGTGCCACACTAGTGCAAAATTATTAATATAATGGGGGAAACTGTGCATGGAGGGAGGTAAAAAGGTGGGAAGAGTCTAAATATATGGAACTCCATGTGCAATCTCCTCAATTATTCTGTAAATCTAAAACGGTGTTAAAAATAGTCTATTTGTTTTTTAAATCTAAGAAATTTCACATTGAAAGAAAAAGAAGCAGCCAGGTGCCGCGGCTCATGCCTGTAACCCTTGCACTTTGGGAGGCCAGGGCGGGCAGATCACTTGAGGCTGGGAGTTTGAGGCCAGCCTGGCCAACATGTGAAACCTGTCTCTACTAAAAATACAAAAATTAGCCAAGCATGGTGGCTCACGCCTGTAATCTCAGCTACTTGGGAGACTGAGGCGTAAGAATTGCTTGAACCCAGGAGGTGGAGGTTGCAGTGAGCCAAGATCGTGCCGCTGCACTGCAGCCTAAGCAACAGGGTGAGACTTTGTCTCAAAAAACAAAGAAAGAAAGAAAAAGAAGCAAATATGGTGAGATCTTTTTTTCAAGTGTTAAGAAATCCAGCAAAGTCATTCTGAAAACTTGCTTGTAAACTACACAGCCAGCCTTGCTGCCCAGGCTCCCTTCTACTTAAAAATTCCTTCACTGTAAACTCCATGCCAGATTTTTCCTCAGTGGGATAAGCTCAGGCCCTACTGACATTTTTTTTTTTTTTTTTTTTTTTTTTTTTTTTTTTTTTTTTAGACGGAGTCTCCCTCTGTTGCCCAGGCTGGAGTGCAGTAGCATGATCTCGGCTCACTGCAATCTCTGCCGTCCGGGTTCAAGCAATTCTCCTGCCTCAGCCTCCGGAGTAACTGGGATTATGGTGTCTGCCACCACGCCTGGCTAATTTTTGTATTTTTAGTAGAGATGGGGTTTTACCATCTTGGCCAGACCGGTCGTCAACTCCTGACCTCATGACCCACCCGCCTGGGCCTCCCAAAGTGCTGGGATTACAGGTGTGAGCCACCACACCCGGCCTCTGTTGACATTCTTAAAAGGAACTTTTTTGGAAGTAAGATAGAACCAGACTTTTCAGCCCCTTCTTAGTTTGCCGAAATTTATTGCGAAAATAAAATTGAGTTTCTCTGATAGATTTGAAAAAGCAATATTGCATACCTTCCAAAGGATAAAAGGCTTTTATCCGGCCAAATTTTTCGTCTCAACCAAGTCTAAGATGATGGTCTTCTGGGTTGATTGCTAATTCTCTGTAATTATCTACAAGGCCCTTTAAATTTGTTTTGGTGGTTTTTCTCTTCTGAATAATTAGATGAGGCAATCAGCACATCTTTCATATTATAAGGAGGCTTTTTTTTTTTTTTTTAAACACTACTCCTCCACGTTATAATTTCTGCAAGTGACAATAGGGGTAAATTCCAATCTGTAGCTCTAACGGCTGCTAATGAGGCGCTTGTTTTAAATCCCTCTGAGCTACACTGGCTCCTCCCACAGAGGACTTTTAAAACTCTGAGTTCTAAATCCTTTTGCTTTGAGGGCTGAAATCTGGTTCTGTAACCTTTTGAATCACCAATGTTTGCTTTGAAAGTTGACATTTTCTATTTAAATGGCAAGAGAGATGGGAAATAAACCTCAGCATTACAGAGCTGAGCATATTGATTTCAATTATCACCTTTAATCCATGCCTTTCTTCTTTATAATGTATGGATTTCTTCTCTTAATTAGAAAGAGCCAGGGATTATCTGCACAAAACTGGAAGGTTTATTGTGATTGGCGGGATTGTCTCCCCTGTCCACGACTCCTATGGAAAACAGGTGGGTTCCTTCCTGTGCCTCTGTCCTCCTTCAACTCCCGCCCTCCCATCCCTGGCCTGATAGTTCCTGGCAGAAAAACTGCCCCAACTCTGTCTCTGCTAAGATTCTTGGAGACACAAAATGCCCAGGTCCATGCATCCATCCTGCTTCCCATCTCAGGACCACAGTTGGACCTGAGTGGATGGGTGTTGAAGCAGCAGCTGGAAAGACCAGCTGTCCATGACCATAGAGCCACTCACAGGCCGGTCAGGACTCATTGAAAGGGGAGCAGGAACACCCACCGGGTGTGGCTTGGTATGGTGGATGCCAGGTTGGCAGCTGGTTATGGGTTGAGCTGCATTGGGCAAGTCTTCTCAGGGTTTTAGGAGAAAATGGCCTATGCCTCATATAGTCTGATTTAAAATTCATTTCCCTGCCCATCCCTCCCTACCACATATTCCGGCAAATCTAGGAGCTCTACCCATCATTCCCCCTTTCTCCCACAGATGCACCTTGGTGGGCTCTGGGAAAACTCACCTAACGAGCCAGACTGAGTCATAAGACAAGGCCACATTTGCTGAGTTAAGTCTCATCTCTGCAGGGCACAGAGGGGCTGCTTTGCAAATGGAGGCTCATCTATCGACCCTGTTGGGGTGGTATACACCACACACCCTTTATTCGTTTCCTTTCCCCACCACCATTCCAGGCCTGCCTGTGGCAAACGGACAAGTAAAGGGGTCACATCCCTCATTCCCTCTCACCACTGGAAAAAGGCTGCACCTTAACAATGGGTGGGCTTGGGCTGGTACCCCAAGGATGTTGTGGGGAACAGAGGGAGTCTCCCAATGATTGCTCTGTTGCTTCCCAGGGCCTCGTGTCAAGCCGGCACCGTCTCATCATGTGTCAGCTGGCCGTCCAGAATTCCGACTGGATCAGGTAGGACTGGCCTGAAGATGCCAGAGGCAGGTGGCCCGGAGACTTACTGGGAGTGAGGTGGGGAAAAAAGAAGAGTTCCAGCAGTAATTTGGATCCTGAAAGGATGGGGAGGCAGGGGCAAGATGCTAGCCTTGTGGAGGCAATACGTAGACCTCCAGGGATACCGGTAACTTTATTTTTGAACCAAACTATGAGGCCCATGAAAGTAAAGAAAGAGCTTGAATGTTGCACCTGTTTTGGCATCTCTGAGTCCTGGCGTGATTCTTGGAGCTTCCAGAAATATCACTGGGTTTTGGGTGAAGCATGACCAGAAAATCAGAAATGCCTCTCACTTTCATTCCCACTAACTTCCATGAACCCTCACTACCTTTCAGGGAATGTTCCCCGGCCTTTGCAATTTCCCATTCCTGAACTCAGGCTGCCTAAGGGCCCCACACTGGCCCCAGGAGAGAGGTGCGAGTCTGCCCTTAACGGCAGCCACACCAAATCACACCCACTAGGTGGCTTTCCTGCTCAATGCCTTTCTGGCCAGACGGGCTGCTAGGAAGGCAACTCCACCCCAACCCCTCCACTGAGCTTGCAGTGTAATTAAAGCAAGCTTCCACTAATTATGCTAATGATGCTCCCCAAAGTTCCTACCATTATAATTTGCATGGGAAGATGATGTTTAAAAAAAATAATGGCATGCCATGTGTGCTGTAATTTCCCCCTCTATGGAAAAATAAGCAGCACCTAGAGGTTTCCATGAAAGGGGCGAAGTGACGGGATGCTGACCTCAGAATGAGGAATGCAGAGAGTTCGCCCGGGAAGAGTAGGGTGGGCGGGAATGAGAGCAGTGAAGGGAAGCGACAGTAATAATTCAGCAGTGATCCTTGCCATTCGTGCACAGTGATTTGTGTGAGAAGCACATGCCCTTTATAGACTTTCTCATCCCCCTAACGACAAAGCTTTGGTAGAGAGACGGCTGCTTTTTCTCAGGTGAGAAACAGTCCCAGAGAAATCAAAGGGTTTGAGCAATGATACATTGATACATCCATAGGGAAGAAAGGATTAGAAATGAAGCCTCTTAACATTGTAACTCCTGATCTTCTGGGGATGCTGAGGACCTTGAATAAGGGTCCAGTGAGGAAATCACTGGGCAGGAGACTGTTACTGCTTGGATGTGCTTAGAAGATTCTGGAATAATTCCCTCATTCATTCAACAACTACTGAGTGCCTACCACCTTCCCTGGGCTGTTCTAGGTTGGAAAATCAGAATCCTGAGAATTGAGATCACTAGGGAGTCTAAGCATTGCCTCTAGAGATGAGGGTTGGCTGAGATGGGGTGCCTAACACTGGGAGCCCATTTAGCCAGATGAAGTGTTTGTCTCTGGCACAGGTGCGCTCCCGGGCACAGGGCCTGGCTAGGGGGAGCTAGGCTCCGGGCAAACGGCAAGCTGACTCTCTAAGGGTTTTCAGCTAGTGAGATCTCACCTCTGGGCACTTTAGGTGGGGTGGTGGGGTAGGGTGGTGGTGTTAAGGGGATGCACGACTGCTAAGAAAATGTTTGCGAAGGCAGGGTGTGGGGGCTCATGCCTGTAATTCCAGCACTTTGGGAGGCCAAGGTGGGCGGATCACCTGAGGTCAGGAGTTTGAGACCAGCCTGGCCAATGTGGTGAAACCCCATCTCTACTAAAAATACAAAAATTAACTGGGCATGGCGGCATGTGCCTATAATCCCAGCTACTCGGGAGGCTGAGGCAGGAGAATCGCTTGAACCCAGGAGGTGGAGGTTGCGGTGAGCCGAGATCTCACCACTGCACTCCAGCCTGGGTGACAGAGCGAGACTCCGTCTAAAAAAAAATCATTAAGTTGGCAATTAAGGCCCAGTGCTGCCTCCGTCTGGGGCTGGATCCCTGCTTACTTCACAAGCAGTATCTCAGAGGGGCTGGCCATTGCTGGGTCTGCGCCCTCTCATCTGCCTGCCATGCCTCACCTCCACACCCATAAAGCACCTCACTGCAGAGGGAGGCAGGCAAGACTGATTTTCGAGGGCTTGCAGCCTGGCTACCACTTGACAAAGGCCCAGCTCAGCTAATCCTTGTCACAACCCTCAAGGGTCCAAAGGAGGGTTTATTTTGTAGGTAATAATAGGAGCAAGATGCTGTACTGAGCATTATACACATAAAACTTACCAAGCCTTTCTAACAAGACCGTAAGCTCGTTACTGTTGTTATTCCCATTTTACCGATGGGGAAGGTGAGGCACTGGGAGATCACATAACTTTCCCAAAGCCACACAGTTGCAAAGAGCTGAGGCTGGAATTAAACCCAGGCAGACTGGCACCAGCATCTCTTCTCATAAGCCTATACCATGCTCTTCTCATTTTACAAAGGAGGAAACTGAAGCTCAGAAAAGTGTTTCACACCTGGGTTTTATCTGATTCAAGATCTAAGCACATGGTATGGCCAGGTCTTCCATGCTTCCTGAGCTATAATCTTTGGAAGGAAACAATAAGGAAAGAGTATGAGAACAGAAACCAAGAGAAATTTCTTTCCGATGATGTTAGGGTGGACCCTTGGGAGTGCTACCAGGACACCTGGCAGACGACCTGCAGCGTGTTGGAACACCACCGGGACCTCATGAAGGTGAGCTGGGCTGAGCCTGGGGATGCATGAACCACCAGGCTGCAGGGGAGGGGCTGGACCCGCAGAAGTCAGGCAAGGAGAGGAGAGGGTGCTGCTGGCCTCTCGACCTGCTTTCAGCCTCTTATTTCTCTGCCTGTTTCGAGAGAGACCAGCCTGTGTATAGCACAAAGAACAATGAATGAGAAACCCCGAGTAGCACCAGGGGCTACTCCCTGTCTTCCACCCTCAGTCTTGACTTCCCATTTGGGACGTTGCTGCTGGGTATGGTAGGCAGCTTTTATCAGCTGGGAGCAAGTTCAAGGTGGGATTAAGGAGACCACAGTGATAGGACTTCAGAAAGTGAGGGAGGAGGAGACTGGGCAACGAAAGGCAGGAGAAGAGAGGAGCACTTAGGGGAGGTACAAGCAGCCAAGCCCCGTGCCCCGCCTGTGGGGACCCCATTGGCACGTCACACCTGCCAGTCATTGCACCCCATTCCCACCCATTCCTCCTCACAAGAGCCCCATGGGCAGACGGTGTCTGATGCCTGTTTCATTAGTGCGTGAAAGGGAGCAGAGAGGGGAGACCACATATCTGAGAACACACAGTGAGTGTTTGGTGAACACAGATAGGCGAGAGCTTCTGTATTCCCCACTGGAGCCTGGGGCCTGTGGCTGGGCTGCAGAGACTTCAGGGCTGGTTGCCAGGTTAGAATGGGCTCCATACCAGCCAGCGGCACTGGCCAGAGTGTGCAGGAAGCACCCTTCCCAGATCAATGCCAACCCATCAACGCCACAGTGACAGGACGAAAAGCAATGCCACCGACGGTGAGAAGCCTGACCAACCACGACAGCAAACAATCAGTTCTGCTCGCCTCCACGGACTCTGCAGCAGAGCCCTCCACAGCCCCAGATAGCATCCACCTGGCACTGCCTTCCTACAGGGAGAGCCTCTGTCCCATCTGTGTCCTTGCTGCCAGAGGGCCTGTCACCATGTCCTTCCTGGGGAGCAGCCCCTGACCACCCCACACTCCACCAGGTGCACAGCCAGGCTTTATTTTAACAGATGTGGAGCTTCAGAGCTCTGTCCTGGGGAGCCAAGGGCAAGTGAGGTAAAGAGGACCAGCTGGCTGTTCTCTGTCTGTTGTTTTCTCCCCCATGCAATTGGAGAAAACTAATTTCCTTTCCCTTTGGCTTTCAGAACCTTTCTCACACATCCTGACCCTTCTGGTCCCCTTCAAAGGAGGCTGACTTGGGGCCACACTGACTTGCTCCTCTGTGCTGGTCTCCACAATAGCAGTAATGAAAGGCACTGTGTAAGAGTGTATCTGTCAGGATAGGCAAAGATGTGCTGTGATGACAAACATCCCTAAAAGCTCAGTGACTTCACACAAGTTTATTTCTCACACTACATGTCACCTGGGAAGTACCCGTGGGCCTGTGCTCTTTCTGGTCACACAGAAGCCTCAGGCTCCACGACAGAAGGGAGGAATGGGGACCCTGCAGGCATTCCTCAGTGCTGGCAATACTGGCTGGAAAGCCTGGCTATCATTTGTTGTCTAAATGCCCAGGCTTCCTGAACTCTACCTGTGTTACTCATGCCCAGGGTATGAGTCTAGGCCAGAGAAGCTCCACCAGGAGCCCCAGCTGTTTCAGCAATGGGCAGAGGCTGTCAAAGAACGTAGGTCACTGCTGGCCCCCCTGCCTTGGAGTAAGAGCTTGGAGCTGCTTCCTAAGAACTCTCAGCCTTCAAACTCCTAGCAAGCATGAGGCAGGTGTTCCCGGCATGCAGAGTAGACCAACCGCAGAGATAGATGCATGACTTAACAGGTGACTTGGGACAACTCTCCAATGTCAAGGCCTCTGAGAACGCAGGAGCCCATGGGGGCTGGCGAGGGCAGGATCAGGGAGTGCAGCCAGCCATTTTCTACTTCTCTGAGATAGAACAAGTCAAATGGGACCCACAGTGCAGCAAGAGGAAGAAACTCCTCAGCTACCAGACCAGTCAGGAAACAGGAATGCAGTGTTTTCTTTTCTGCTGGTGAAATAATACATGGAGGCAGACCACCCCTTCCACCCCACCAGCCACAGCTGGGAAAAGAAGCCCACCGAGAGGTGAAAAGATCCCACGGTACCCACCTCAGCTGGCTCCCAGATGTGGTCAGACGTGACCTCCTCCTATCAGGAGTCTTACAAAGGTGACAGGTTACCCCACAGGACAAATGCCTGCCCTTCTAGGGCTGAGAAGGACTCACACACTGCTCTGCCCACAGGATGGCCTGTGGAACAGGTGCCTAGAAGATCACCCCAGCCTTGGGCCTGGGGGTCCCCTGGCAGCAGAATCTGAATCCAGAAAGGGTGGTGTGCAGGAGTGGGTGGTGGGTACCCAGGCAGCTGGCTTTTGGGAATAAAGAAACCTCGAATAAGCAGTGGCCCTTGTGAAGCTAAAGAGATTGGGAATTCATCCTTTGTTTCTCTGTTGCCCAACAGCCACTCTCCCCGTCACCTCGGCCCAGTGGGGTTGCTAGTGGGTCAGCTGTGAGGAATGCTGTCTTATCAGCTCTGTGTTTTCTGCAGCACTGGCGAGGAGTAGCCTGGCAGATAACTCAGGACAATGGATAATGCACACAGAATTTCCGCTTGGCTCTGGCATGTGTATTCACACTGAGCAGGCGAGAGAGTGCTCAGAACCCACCCACCCTGCTTCCCGCAGCACAAACACATCCTGTGCTGCCTGGCACCGCTCTCCCTCTTGCTTGGCTGTGTTACTGACAACTCTGGCCTGAAGAAGCCGCAGGTGGTGATATTGCCTTGTGTTTGTATGACCTTTCCCAAGCTTACAGAGCCCTTTTGCAGACATGATCTCATTTGAGCCCCATGAAACATTTGGGGAGGGCAGATATTCATGTTACACAGAAGGTTCCAGCATCGCCTGCTGCTGACGGAGCTCCTGCCATGTGTCAGGCACCCCACAGGCACTTTGCATATGCTCGCCTGTGCGACCCGACCACAATTGGAAAAGGCGGGTATATGGTTAGACTCCTGAGTTGAGGTTCAGGAGCGATGAAGTAACTGTCCAAGCTCACATAGCCAGGAGGCAGAGCCCAAATTTGGCCCCAGGACCCATTATAACACCACATCTCATGCTTTTCCTACTGAGCTACTCCTGCCAGCCTAGCGACCACATGATGCAGCTGGGTCTAGAACCATCCCCAGGGCTCTTCCTCAGCTCTGGGTGGCCTCTCCATGATGGACAAGCAGATAACCATTTGGAAATAACTTTGAAATGATTCTCAAAGTCATGTGGCTAATAACACTCTTCTCCCTCTCCCTAGAGGGTGACTGGCTGCATCCTCTCCAATGTCAACACACCTTCCATGACGCCTGTGATCGGACAGCCACAAAACGAGACCCCCCAGCCCATTTACCAGAACAGCAACGTGCCCACCAAGCCCACTGCAGGTAGGGGAACACTGATGTGGGGTACCCAAACCTCAGAATCATGTGGAGGGCTTGTTAAAATAGTGATTGCTGGGATCCATCCAGAACTTGATTCAGTAGGTCTGGGAGGGGAAAGAGGACTTGTATTTTTAACAAGGTGCTGCTGATGCTGCTAGTCCACAGACAATACTTTGAGAACCCTGAATACTGAGCATCAGAGCAAACCAGTCACAATCAGAGAGAGGCAGGTGGTGGTGTGCACTCTTCTCTTGCATTTAAATATAATCATAGGGCCGGGCCTGGTGGCTCACGCCTGTGATCCCAGCACTTTAGGAAGCTGAGGTGGGTGGATAGCTTGAGCCCAGGAGTTTGAGAGTAGCCTGGGCAACATGATGAAACCCCACCTCTACCAAATAATAATAATAATAACAACAACAAAAATTAACCAGGCATGGTGGCACATGCCTGTAGTCCCAGCTACTCAGACGGCTGAGGTGGGAGGATCTCTTGAGCCCAGGAGGCAGAGGTTGCAGGGAGTGGGGGATTGTGCCACTGCACTCTAGGCTGGGAGACAGAGTGAGACCCTGTCTCAAAAACATACATGAATTTTAAGAAATAATTGTGTTAACTGGGAATTGAATGTACAAAATGGAGCATTTTTCTCTGCCTCTTCTAGGGAGGTTAAGGATCTTGCCCAGGGTCACACAGTGAGGAAGAAGCAGGGCCATGAGTCACACCCAGGCGGTCTGCACCCAGAATCCCCACACTCTTAGCCACCAATCCAGTGACAGAGAGCACCAACACATACCCCAGACCTAGGACTATGTGCCCAAATGATGCTCGTGCTTTACCTGCGTTCTTATTTAATGCAGTAGTACTGTGATATAGACACTATGTTCTCATTTCAAATAAAAAACAGATTCAGAGGAGAAAAGTGATTTGCTGATTTGTCACACAGCTCAAAAGTAGAAGAGCTAGAATTCATATTCAGTACTGGCAGGCTCCGAGGTCCATGCTCTGAAATTTTCTTCCAAGCCAACTCCAAGAGACAGATTCTGATATTACTTTTCAAGCCTTGAGACCATAAGCTATTATATTATTGGTCTATTATAAACAGGGTAATTCACAAAGAAGAGTCAGAATTTCACAGTTTGCATACAGCTACATGTGGGGGGCTCAGAAAATTTTGCTGGCTTGGAGCCCGGAGGGATAATTGAAAACCAGATCCCTCTCAGCCAAATAGGATGTCTGATGATTCTAAAGACCATCTGCATGGGAAGGAACGCCTTAGCCCAGCAGAAATGGTTCCAAACATGTACTTTGCTGAGTCTCCTTGGATGTGGGTGTAGCTGTCCAGTGGGAGGAGCAGCTAAGGATAGGCTTGGGACAAACCTGGGGAAGAAATGTTCATGATATAGAAAATGAAAGAAGCCAGCCGCCTATATGGCCTTTAAATGGAAAATCTGATCCAATTTATGTAGACATACCTGCATAATACACATTTAAAACATGAAAGAAAATAAATAATATACCAACAGGTTGGCAGTAGTTATATCTTGGGGTGGGATTATGAGTGCCTTAAGTTTTCCTCTTTATGTATTTCCCTCTTCTATATTTTCCAAGTTTCCAACAATGAAATAAACATAACCAGAAAATGGCTTCCAGTCTAGGGCTCACAATGTGTGTGCCTCAGACTGTGAATGAGAAGAAGAAATTTGTGCTGTCATATTTCTGTTCTTTCTCTCTACCCTCCTGCTACCTCCTGCTCCCCACTCCTGCCCCATCCATGCACCCTGATGTTTACAGTGGCCCCAATGGCGGGCCGACATGAGTGCCAGTTGTGAGTGGTTCTCTCCCACTCTGTCCCTGTCTGTCTTGCTCTCTCCCATAGCCAAGATCTTGGGGAAGGTGGGAGAAAGCCTCAGCCGGATCTGCTGTGTCCGCCCACCGGTGGAGCGTTTCACCTTTGTAGGTGAGGAACTAAGGAACTTGATTCCCAGTCCTGTCTCTTTTCTTTCTCTCCTCCCTTCATTGCTTCAGCAAAGATCCTCAAGCACATTCCCCCCACCGCAAATTCCTGTGACTGTGTGTGTGCACATACTTGTGCACACCGTATTACCCCACACAGGCATTGCACACACAAGAGCACATCAAAGACTCAGTCTCCCTCAGCTTCCTGCAGGCGCTTGCTACATTCCACCATGTGAAAAAGTTCTGCACCCCGGGTGTGCTTGTACTTTAAACCAGGTAATCCCTGAGAGCCGGCCACCTCTTGTGACCCCAAAAGCCATCTCTGTAGGTTGTAAGGATGTTGCTCTTGTGGCCAGCTCACTCAAATACAGAAACAAACAGAAGGCGCTCAGCATGAGCATGTGTGTGTTCATCATTGACTCCCCAGTCAGGCTATCTCATTCTGAAAGCCCCAGCAATGTGAAGTGCCGCTCCTGGAGCGGGAGGAGAGCTTCCTGTCCATTTTATGCCTGACTGTGCTCTCCATTCACCCTCCTCAGGTGTCACTTGTGCAGGGTGGCACACCACCCCCTTACTTGCACCCACCCCACCCCATCCCAGTGACTCCTGCTGAGGCCCTCAGGCAGACTGTGTGTTGGGTACAAGGAAGCCGGTTCCCTAAATGCCCTTCTTTCCTTCTTTCTTCCTTAGATGAGAATGCCAATCTGGGCACGGTGATGCGGTATGAAGAGATCGGTGAGTGGGACTGTGAAAGTGGGGAAAATGGGGACATTTGGAGCCCCCTGCCTTCATGACAGGCAACATGGGGAACAGAGAGGCTTGAAAACACGGGACTGTTTTGCAGCAGGGTCTCCTCTCGGAAGACGGATCGTTCCCAGGCTAAGATTGCATTCATAGTTAGCTCCCTTTAACATCTCTCAACTGGACTCCGGCCAGCTCCCAAGAGATAGGACTGGATCATTTGGTGATTTTTCCTTCAGAGCCTCTCCTTCCTCTAAAAAACATGAAACTTGAGCTTTGGCACCAGTTGGAAAGACCCTTCTTCTGAGCACAGACACTGCACACAAATGAGGCGGAAGAGCACCCCCGCCTTCCTCATTCAGTGCGTGAAGATGAAGAAATAGAGAGGGGACTGAAAGCCACCTCCACACCTCCCTTGCAGCCTTGGGCAGAGGCTAAGGCACTTCACTGTGTGTGAGGGCTGCCTGCCCAACCCAATCCCAGAGCAGGCCAGGGCGGGCCCGAGCCAGTGGAGGGCGGTTACACAGCTGTCAGGGTGCGAAGGCGTTGATGACCCCTACAAGCAAGTTGAGAAGCAGATAGGAACACTGAAATCTTCCCAGGGTTTCAGAATGGGTGAGAGACACAAGTGGGAGACGCTGGGGAAAGGGCAGGGAGACACCATAATAGAACTGGAGCTGGCACAGGTACCAGGGTAGAAGAAGGGTCAGTGATATCAGGAATGCCTGGAGCTCTAGGGCAAGACAGCCTGGTGTCCACACCCTCGATCTTCAACTTCCAGCTGAAAAGATCCTCCAAGCATCCCCTCCCGGTACTTTTCTGTCCAAGAACTGGAAGTCAGGGCTCCCGCTGCAATCCTGAGAGGCAGGGTTTGTCCTGAGCACTTGGTTCTTCCTGCAGACCCGGCAGATGTGATGTCATTTCAAGGGGCTTCTCTGGGTCTCATCCTTTCGCCTGAGGTGCAGTGGTGTCCCTGAATCGGCTCAGTTGGTTTCCTACAACCATTTGTAAAGTTTTCAGGAATTTTGTGAACCAGTTTTAAATACAGGCATTACTAAAAATTAAGTTACATTAACTTAAAATTAAATTGAATTAAAAACAAAAGGAATGAAGACTCAAAACTCCTCACTTCTTAATTATTTTACTATATTTTAATATCCTTTATTGACCAGCAGGTACTCTCTGAAGGCCACAGGAAGGAGCACCCGCCTTCCTGCTTGCTCCCCAAAACAGGCAGGAGCATTTGGCTCTAGGTTCTGTAGCCCCAGAACACCCAACAGGCAAGGATGGGAGTGAAGGTGCCGGGACTGGGCTGAAAGCTCCCACACTCCACTTCCCTGCAGTTCCAGCCTGGCCATCACCTGCTGCCTTCCCACGCAGTCTCTTGGCCGGCAGAGCTCAGAGCAGCCTTAGGACTTCTCATTGTATTCCAATGTGTATTTCTCTTTCCTTAGTCCAGAGATGTATTGTGGCAAGCTTGAACCTTGGCCTTGCTTGTCTTCCCAGTGCCCGGGGCAGGTGGATCGGGCTTTCCCCACCCTGACTCAAGGAGTCCCCTCTGGGAGAGGTCAGTGGTGATCAATGTTGCACAGCATACTGCTGTGTTCACTTCCAGTAGCTCATGGCTACCTTGGGAGGGGCAGGGGCCTCTGCTTACTCTTCTTGCTCCATAGCAGCTCTGGAGTTATGGTGAGACAGCCACCAGGGTCCAAAAATGCAGCTGGGGAGTGACCGACCTCTCACCTCTGGTTTCCCTGAGGCTCTGCCTGTCCCCTTCCACATCCCTGTGCTCGCTGAGAGGGAGGGTCTACCGGCACGTGATGGAGAAGGGACCGTGGGGGTAGAGAATGGAGAACACCTAGGTTCCGAGAAAGGACAGCTCAACAGCCACAGCTGTCAGATTGGGCTCAGGTCCTGGCATGGTCCAGGTGGTGGCTGCGTGCAGTGGAAACTGGGATGGGCTGCAGGGCTCGGGCTTCACATAGCCCGGATTCCTGGGAGGGGAGTGTGGACAGACAGCGTGCATTCTGGCTCGTGGCCCTGAATCAGGGTGACCTGGGGAAGGAGACGGGCCCAAAGAAACTGGAAGGGAGCTATGCTGCCTCCCGACTCCTGCACTGGGTAAGGCCCTGGGGCTCACATGTCCCCCTTTTTGATATTTCCTTGCACACTAAATGAGGAGGAAAAGCGATTTTCTCCTAGTTCCATTAGCACCTGTTGACCCTATTTACATGCTTCTAACAACTGACTGCTCCTCCAGGGCTGCCCTAGGCCACAGGCTGGTGGGCTGGAAACTTGCCTTAGCCTCATACGACTAACTGGGAGAAGTCACTGCTGCCCTCCAGTGGCCACACGTGGGATCTCAAGCCCTGCTGGGGCCGCTTGTCTGTGACTTAAATGTTTGCACTGGTCCTGCAAGAAAAGGTGCAGAGACCCCACTCTTGAACTCTTTGTGCTTTGGCTTAAAAAATAAAAGTCTCATATTATATTTGATTGGGATAGTGCGTCCCTGGCTTGAGAATAGGAAAGAGATTTATTTTCATGCCTGTGTAAGCAGGGATTTTTAACCTTGGCACTGACATTTGGGAACAGATTGTAGGATGTTTAGCAGCACTCCTAGCCTCCACCCACTAGATGCCAGTAGCATGCCACCCTCCCCCTCCAGTCCTGACATCCAAAAATGTCCAGACATTGCCCAATGTCCCCTGGCAATTGCAAAATTGCCCTCAGTTGAGAACTACTGATGTAGTGAAAGCTGAGGGCCAGCACATTCCCTGTTGATGTGACCATCTAATTCAGGGCTGTCCAATCTTTTGGGTTCCCTGGGCAATACTGGAAGAGGAAGAATTATCTTGGACCACACATAAAATACACTAACACTAGCAATAGCTTATGAGCAAAAAAAAAAAAAAAAATTGCCAAAAAAAAAAATCTCATAATGTTTTAAGAAAGTTTACATGTTGGGTGTAGTGGCTCATACCTGTAATCCCAGCACTTTGGGAGGCTACAGTGGGCAGATCACTTGAGGTCCGGAGTTCGAGACCTGCCTGGCCAACATGGTGAAACCTCCTCTCTACTAAAAATACAAAAATTAGCCAGGTGTGGTAGCGGGCACCTGTAATCCCAGCTACTTGGGAGGCTGAGGCAAGAGAATTGCTTGAACCTGAAAGGTGGAGGTTGCAGTGAGCCAAGATCATGCCACTGCACTCCAGCCTGGGTGACAGAGGGAGACTTTGTCTCCAAAAAAAGAAAAAAAAAAAAAAGAAAGTTTACAAATTTATGTTAGACTGCATTCAAAGCCACCCTGGGCCGCATGTGGCCTACGAGCCATGGGTTGGACAAGCTTGATCTAACTGAATGCATAGGCAGTCAGAATTACAGAGACGTGCCCTTTCAACAAAGAACTGACCTAGAACCCTGGGTGGCTCCAAGTGGGCCTGAGGAACAACAGAATCCCAGAAATAAGCCCCGTCTGCAATACCAAGCGTGGTTCCTCTCCACAGTTGGGGAGTTGGGCCAGAAATCCTATGGCGCAACACAGAGGAGCCACTGACTCAGGCAAACATTTCCCCCAGTGGCCCCTGCTGCAAGAGCAGAGGCCACAATAGCCACCACACGCCTCCCAGATTGCCCGGAAGGCAGCCTGCAGGACCTCTGCTGTCAGCTCATCTGTTGCCTCATCCATTCAACATGTCTGAGCACCTACTGTATGCCAGTGACTCTGCCAGACCCTGGGGCTGTAAAGATAAAGCACAATCCCTGCACACGAACAGATCATTAGACTAAGGTATGATAGACAGGAGAGAAGACAGGAGGCAGGAATATTTCATAGTTACAATCCAGTCCTCAGTGGGACTCCCTGAGGTGGGAAGGCTGCCCTGACCCTGGGACCATGAGATGCTGGCATTGCCCACCATTGGCCCAGTAGCCTCTCCCCTGCTTTAGGAGTCCCACCTAGAGACTCCACAGCAGGGGACAGCTGACCACCTGAAAGCCCCCATCAGGCCCCAGAATTAGCTACAGGGTCTAAGGCAGGCAGGGCTGCCTGCAGCTTCTTCGTCTCTCGCCTGGGCCTCGGGGCTCCGGGGCCTGTGCCGGTAGCTGTCTCTGGAAGGCTGGTGGTACCCTCAGTGCAGAGCTGCCTCACTGTTTCAGACAAGATGCCCAACAGCCTCGGCCTCTCGATGGGAGCGACTGCAACGCCTGGGAGCCACGCTATGCTCCACCTTGAGCCACATCCTGGGCGAGGACTCTCCTCATGGTGTTCTCAGAATGTTGTTCCCCACTGCCCAGTTTTAATAAGTGAGTCAGTTTGCTGCCTCTTTTAAACAACAATGGGCCTCACTGGGATAATTCAGAGTGAGCTTAATGAGGGAAGAAACACAACTGACAAGCAGGAAGTGTGCCTGGGTGCCAGGAAAAGTATGAGCACTGGGAGGGGCCTCAGCCTTGCTTCTCAAGCCATTTGCTGGGGATAGTGGCCATGTGGCACATTTTATACACTCATCTACCTCAAGGTACATTCAATGTCCCCTCACACCCCCTCCCATGTCAGGGAGACAAACCCCAGACAACGCACAGAAACAGAGAATCCAAACTCCGTTGATGTTTGAGCTTGACAGGGAGCAAGAGAGTACCTCAGACCTTAGACAAGATGCGTAGCTGGCTCAGTCACTGTTACGAAAACGATCATAAGCCATCCTGGCTTAGCCCTCAAAGGTCCATGTCCTGGGAAAGCCAGGGCAGTCGATCACCCCCTGTGCCCTACTCTCCTTGCATGAATAATTCCTCCCACAGGGGAGGAAGGTGGTCTGGAAATGAGCCCGAGGGAGAGGTGAGCAGGAGTTTCTGCACTGCACACACTCAGGGGCAGGGGCACCTGGGAGAACTGGGTCCCACAGCCCCAGAGGTGGGAGAGTTACGTATTCACCAGGGGAAGAAGGCTGAGGGTTTAATACTTCCCAGGCCTCCACTTACTCCCTTTGCAAACTTTGCTCCCCTTCCTCAGAGCTGCGGATCCTGCTGCTGTGTGGTAGTGACCTGCTGGAGTCCTTCTGCATCCCGGGGCTCTGGAACGAGGCAGATGTGAGTAGCAAGGTTATCGCCTGGCACCCAGCTGGGACTGGCAGGGATGGGAAGGGTACATTTGATTTTGGCCTCTTGTCTTCACTTCTTCTGAACTCCTAAGAGGGCAGTCCATTCATATCACTATGGTAGAAAATTCTCACCTACCCCCAAGCTTTATCTCCTACTGCATTTTTACAGTTACTCCTCCTCAAGCTTGCTCCAGTAAAGCCCCTGGGAAAAAAGCAAGCTGAGTCATGCAGTATCTGGCTCCAAATAGTGCTGGGGTATTCATGTGTTGCAGGTGAGGAGAAGGAAGGGAGAAAAAAAAAATCTTTGCCCTTTTGAGATTATTGTGTGTTTTGTTTTCCTTTGATTCCTTTTGAAGAGGTGGTAAATACCACCCTGGAATCCCCTCAACAAGGGAAAATTGGTCCAGAGGGGAGAAGTTCATGGCAAGAGGTCAGCAGGATCCTTGGCAATTGACTTGGCATTGAGGGAACCAGGAGGTTAAACTTACACCACTCAGGAGCTCAATGACACCTTTCGTTGCCAGGTCTGACTGTGATGATCTCAAACCAGCTCACCCATAAATGACTCACTCTTCACACATACATTCATTCTTATCCCTTCATTAATTCATTCATCTGGTAGCCTAAGCTAATGCTAGCTCCCAAACCCATAGCTGTATGCACATTGAATTCCCAAGGCAACAATTCTAGACGTAGTGCTTTTTGATTAACTTGCTATGTGACTCTGGACCTGCCTCAGTTTGTTGTTGTTGTTGTTGTTTTAATCTATGAAATCTATAGAATGTTATCTACAGCGTTCTGAGATTTTAAAGAAACGTTGTACCACACAATCCTTGTCCCCAAGTAATATGTGGCATGACATACACATATGAAATATTTTCGTGTACATTTGTGTGTCTCTGGACAGAGATAGAGAGTCAGGACAGAGGCAGGACAGGGTCAGGCTCAAGATTCGAGTTCTACTCCAACACAACTCATGACAAAATATATTGCTTTTTTTTTTACTTGTTTTTGAGACAGAGTCACTCTGTCGCCCAGGCTGGAGTGCAGTGGTGTGATCTCGGCTCACTGCAACCTCCGCCCCCCAGGTTCAAGCGATTCTTCTACCTCAGCCTCCCAGGCACCTGGAATTACAGGCACTCGCCACCATGCCCAGCTAACTTTTGTATTTTTAGTAGAGACGGGGTTTTGCCATGTTGGCCAGGCTGGTCTTGAACCCCTGACCTCAGGTGGTCTGCCTGCCTCGGCCTCCCAAAGTGCTGGGATTACAGGCGTGAGCCACTGTTCCCTGCCAACAAAATATATTCTGAGCTTCAGTTTTTTGCATCCCTGAAATGAGCCTAATAAGAGTGCCTACATCCCCTGGGTTTGGAAGGCTTAAATGGTATTGTGTTTTGAAAGTGCCTAGCCCCTGCACCTGACACACAGTCAAGCTCAGCAAAGCTAATAAGTGAATTTACCTAGACACACAGATACACACAAAGCTATGCAGGGTGAAGGGCATAAATGCTAACATGCTGTGGGATAACCAAGATGGGAGGGAAAGTTTCCAGGAAGTAAAGTCTACTGTGTGAAATATACAGTCCTCTCCACCCTGGAACCATTTCCTACCTCCTTTCAGGTAGGAGATTTTAAACCTCCTTTCAGTTCTAAATTATGTGGCTTAATTAGCTTTTGCTTTCCTCGATAATTCACAAGGAGCTGTGAAAGTCAAAAGTAATGTGGCAAAGTTCTGTACAAGAGCTCATCAAAGCTCTTTCAAGAATCCAGGAAAAATCTGGGCAATCACCTGGGGCCCCATTTTATTGCGGAGGCCTGGGCCGTCCTGGAGGAATTTAGAGAGACAAGGTCAGCAGCTGTGGCACAGCCTGGAGTGCTGTGGAGCAGGAATCCCTGAGGGCTATTACTAAGTGTGATGGGTGAGGAACCTCCTCTCAGGGGCAGACCCAGGCTTCCTGGAGCCTGAAACTTACACAATTCGGGGCCTTGCTGCAGGCCAATGCCTCTCTGCTCCTCCCAGTTAGATTGCTGACTTAGAGTGCAGGTCCTCTAACTTCTCTCCAAAACGGCTGGTCTTGGTGTTGTCAGATACCAACATTATAGGACCAGGGAGAAGAGCCCCAGGTCTCTCCTTTTCTGGTTGGTCCCTGGTGCTGAGACCAGGGTTGGTTGGTTTAGACAGAAAATCTGAGAAACCAGTAGCTGTTGATTTACCAGGGATGTGACAGCAGAGGTGGAGTGAACTCATTGGGTCAAATACGTTCCCACTTGACCACTTGGCAAGTCCCAGCCCCAACCCTCTTCCCTTTCTGGATTCCCCAGGGAGATCATAGAATTTCTGTCCCACCTGGGTGGTTGTGGAAAAAGGGGAGGGATTCTCCCATCCCATTTCCAATCACCATCTGAGATGGATGACTTTGGAACATCCCCTGGAAGCCAGGGACGGATGAGATAATGAACCAACAGCAAGATCAGGTGACCAACTAGTCCCCGTTTCTGCAAGACTTACCCAGTTTTAAAACTGAAATACTAGGCCAGGCGCGGTGGCTCACACCTGTAATCCCAGCACTTTGGGAGGCCAAGGTGGGCGGATCACGAGGTCAGGAGATCGAGACCATCCTGGCTAACATGTTGAACCCCCCCGTCTCTACTAAAAATACAAAAAATTAGCTGGACGTGGTGGTGGGCACCTGTAGTCCTAGTACTTGGGAGGCTGAGGCAGGAGAATTGCTTGAACCCTGGAGGCAAAGATTGCAGGAGCTGAGATCACGCCATTGCACTCCGGCCTGGGTGACAGAGCAAGACTCTGTCTAAAAAATAAAATAAAATAAAATAAAAAATGGAAATGCTTATATCCTGGGACCTCCCTCAGTCCCGGGTTAGCCACCCTGGAGTCCCAGGACACCCAGCCTAGCTATGCACAGAGGGTACCACGTCCCAGGCCAGTAGGGACCCACATCTAGCTTGTCCAGGGTGGTGAGAAATCCAGTCCCCTGCAGAGGCAGCAGAAGGATTTGGGTGAAGCAGACCCTCAAGCTTCCTCCAGATGGCTTTCTGGAGCCTGGAGCAGACCTGCTTCCACGTCCTGCCAGCCAACTGCTCAGTCCCCTGCCTCAACTGAGCCCAAGTGATCCTTAGAGGTCCTTAGAATCACTGAGTCTGAGACAGAGGGGGGAAAGTTTCAAGAAGCTGTTTCCTCACATAATGCGTGTGAATCTCAGCCTGCGACAGAGGTGTGCCGGAAATATCATGTTAATGTATTTACATCAAATTAACATACCAGTCCAAATCCCTATCCCACAGGGATGGTGGTAATTTCGTCTCAGCCATTACTAATTAGCAGACCTGAAAGACTCTTGCACACCCCGAACATGAGGACAGTCCTTCAATTTCAGTTCACCATGGTCACCACAGACATCTTCCCTGTCCAAGCCTTTGTGGTCCCTTGAAGTCAAAGGTGCCCTGCTCTGCACCCACCGGGAGCAGGAAACTCCTGGCTGAGTCTGGAGGCCTCGTGCTGGGCCCCATTGTGATCACCAGGCCCGTTCTCCTCTGAGGCTTTGCCCCTAGTGTGCTGCCCAGGAGGAGGAGGAGTGGGCTCCACAGAGCTCTAGCCTCTTCCTATTGTAGGGAAAGTTGGTGGGAGGGCAGCAGAACCTCTTCTTTGTTCTTTCTATCCCCAAGTCATCTTCCCTATTTTCTCTCCCCTCTTCAGGACATCTAATGAAATGTCTTTTTTTTTTTTTTTTCCCTAAGAGACAAGGTCTCACTATGTTGCCCAGGCTGGTCTCGAACTCCTGAGCCCAAGTGATCCTCCCACCTCGGTCTCCCAAAGTGCTGGGATTACAAACCTGAGCCACTGCACTAGGTTCAAAATTTCTTCAGTGAGTTTAAAGGCATTGACTTCAGGCCGGGCGCTGTGACTCACGCCTGCAATCCCAGCACTTTGGGAGGCCAAGGCAGGTAGATCACCTGAGGTCAAGGGTTTGAGACCACCCTGGCCAACATGGTGAAACCCCATCTCTACTAAAAATACAAAAAATTAGCCAGGCGTGGTGGCGGGCACCTGTAATCCCAGCTACTCGGGAGGCTGAGACAGGAGAATCGCTTGAACCCAAGAGGCAGAGGTTGCAGTGAGCAGAGATCGTGCCATTGCACTCCAGCCTGGGTGATAGAGCAAGACTCTGCCTCAATAAATAAATAAATATTAAAATAAAGTCATTGACTTTAAAGCATTCTGGTTTTGTCCTGCAAATTCCTCCTGTAAAAGATCTGGCTCTCTGCTAGAAATAGAGCTGGCCAGCCAGGCGTGGTGGCTCACACCTGTAATTCCAGCACTTTGGGAGGCTGAAGTGGGTGGATCACTTGAGGTCAGGAGTTTGAGACAAGCCTGGCCAACATAGAGAAACCCCATCTCTACTAAAAATACAAAAATCAGCCAGGCGTGGTGGTGCATGCCTGTAATCCCAGCTACTTGGGTGGCTGAGGCAGAAGAGTTGCATGAACCCAGGAGATGGAGGTTGCAGTGTGCCAAGAATGTGCCACTGCACTCTAGCCTGGGTGGCAAGGCAAGACTCCAAAAAGCAAGAAAGCAAGAAGGAAGGGAGGGAGGGAGGGAAGGGAAGTGAAGGAGGGAGGGAAAGAGGGAGGGAGGGAGGGAAAGAGGGAGGGAGGGAGGGAGGGAGGGAGGGAGGGAGGGAAGGAGGGAAAGAAAGGAAAGGAAGGAAGGAAGGAAGGGAGGGAGGGAGGGAGGGAGAGAGGGAGGGAGGGAGGGAGGAAGGAAGGAAGGAAGGAAGGAAGGAAGGAAGGAAGGAAGGAAGGAAGGAAGGAAGGAAGGGAAAAAAACAGAGCTGGCAGAGGAGGGTATAGGGAGCACAAAACTAGTTAGCATGTCAGTGAATTAGTCCACTGCCCTTATTTGGGGAAGGGTGGATCTCAAGTTCTGGAAAAGGAACATCTTTCAGGAGTAGGTACAGAATGAGCTCTGCTTATTGTACCAGCAAGTTCTACCATCTGGGGTTTGCCTGGAAACGGCCTGTTTTAGGAATGTCTGTTCCTAACCATGAGACTCCTGGAAATGAGATATGTGAGACCTGCTTCTGCTTCAGGTTCCATTCATTTGCCCGTTCATTCATCCCTTTCTCAGAGCACATTTCTCTTTATTACCTGGTGCCCCAAGTGATACTTGTTGACCATAGACCTTTGCTTGGAGACCATGAGGCCAAAACCCTGAAATCTGCTGTTAAAAGAAAAACCTCAGCCAAATGAAATTTAAAAGAGTTTAACTGAGCCATGAACAATTGGTGAATCAGGCAGCATCCCATGCCAGAGTAGGCTCTCAGACTCCAGAGCAGCCATGTGGTGGAAGATTTATGGACAGAAAAAGGAAGGTGATGTACAGAAAATGGAAGTCAAGTACAGAAACAGCCTTATTTGAACACAGTTCGAACAGCTGGCTACATTTGATTGGCCAAAACTTGGTGATTGGCACAAATGTAAGCTAAAGCCTGTTAACACCTCCACTTGTTATAGTTCAGCATGTACAGAGAAACCTTTAGGCTGAACTTAAAATATGCAGGGAGGCAGCTTTAGGCTAAACTTGATTTAACACTGCCCATGACTGGGGACAGGAGGGCAGGAGAGAGATCAAAGCTTTTTCTTGGAAACGTCCTAGGCCCCGGCCCCACACTCCAGCCTCTCATATCTTCTCCAGAATCTTCAGAAACAAGGCAGGAGGGAAGCCACTGGTTCAAACGGGTCTGGGGAGAAAGCTTGAAGGGGCTGTGGAGCAGCCTGGCCTCCAGCCAGGCTGGGAACTGGCTGAGACCGTCTGTTGGACAGCAGGACTGCCAAGGCCTCCTCCAGCACCAACACACACTCTCTACTAAGTCAGTTTTGCTCTTTCTTTCACTTTGGATTCTTGAACCAAAGCTCTCCATCCAGAAATCTAATTACATGACTAATGGGATGACCCCCATCCCCACCCCAAACACCTCCCTTGTGGCATTTCCCATTAGGCATAAAGATCCATTAGCCCACAGCACATTCTGACCTTCTCTGACCAGTGACACACCCTTCCCCTTACATTCCGTGGAGAAAAAATTCCATACATAGTCATCGAGTTTCTCTCAAGTGTAACAGAATAGAGTTGCTGTATGGGAAATCAAGATCCAGACTTTTGGACCAGCCTCGGAGATCAGAACCCAGCTCCTGCCACGCCACTGCATTCCCGAGTTCTTTATTGGAGAACTAGTCTCTCCCAGGAGACCTGCTCCTTTGCTTTGCTTTTCTGCATCCTGACACCAGCATCAGTGCAGGCATCCAGGCATGGATCAGGGACCGTGGGAAGCCAAGGCCAAAGGCAATAGGGTCAACCATGGGCAGATTTGTGAAGCAGAAGGCATCTGCACTCACTCCCCTCCCCAAAACAAAACCCGTTGTATAGGGATCCGATGCTGCCAACTGCTTTGTCCATCACTGTGCCCAGCAGGCAAATTAATTCTGACTCAAGGCCGAGAGTGGTGGCTCACGCCTATAATCCCAGCACTTTGGGAGGCCAAGGCGGGTGGATCACCTAAGGTCAGGAGTTCAAAACCAGCCTGGCCAACATGGTGAAACCCCATCTCTACTACAAATACAAAAATTACCCAGGCGTGGTGGCGGGCTCCTGTAATCCCAACTACTCTGGAGGCTGAGGCAGGAGAATTGCTTGAACCCGGGAGGCACAGGTTGCAGGGAGCCGAGAGAGCGCCACTGCACTCCAGCCTGGGCGACAAGGGTGAAACACCGTCTCAAAAAAAAAAAAAGAAAAGAAAAGAAAAGAAAATTCTGATTCAAGCATTCCTTTCTTCAATCAATCTTTCAACAAATGCTTATTAAGTGTCCGGGATAAACATAGCATGCATTTATCCTTGAGGCACTTGCAGTCTAAAAGTATCTTACTTTTCATTATAGTATTTCTTTATACTCTATTAAATATAACACATGAAAAGTTTAGAAGAGTTCCTGAACCTAGTACGCATTCCATAAATGTTGGCCGTTATTCATTTATTTTAAAATATTTATTGAGCACCCAGCCACGTGAGAAAACAAAGTAGACAAAGTACCTGACCGTGCACTTTACTTTCTGTGGGAGGGGGTGGCCCTTGAGCTGGGCTTTCAATTGTGAGCAGGACTAGGTTAAGTAGGTGGAAAGAGAAGAGCTTTTTAAGGAGGAAAGAGGATATAAAAGATTCAGTGGAGGAAGCAAGACCTTTGGGGAGATGTTCTGGTTGCTTGAAATAGGTGGATCCTGGTATTTATTTGAGATGGCATTAACTTTTGAGCAAGCAGCAAAATCATTAAGTTTAATGATTACACGTATTAGCTGCTCTCAAGAGTATTTCCATTTCAAATGAGCAAGAGTCAATATTTAACCCAAAGGAGCAAAAACTTGGGGATGGAACATCAGCCACCAGAGATGGCCACTGAGGGAATTGTTTTCTCTTTTTTCCTCTTTGCACTCCTCAAAGCCCAGCATTCCACGGGCTGGTTCTAATTGGCTGTATCCTACATTTTTCCAGCCAACCAGCCATGGGCTAACTGCTTCCTACATCCATCAGCTATGGGAAAACAACCAAAGAAAATAAACAGAGGAAGAGCCTGGGGCATTAGCCACTCCAGAAGAAATCCCAGGGCCCCAGGATAAATGGAACAAAGACAAACATTTGGCTATTCAGGCTCAGATGGTTTTTATCAGACAGTCCAGCTCCAGCCAGGAAGCCTGATAGACTCTTGCACCCCAGGGATTAGGCCCCCACACTGATATGACTGATACCAAATGATACCAAATTACAGGCTCAGGGGAAGGAGGCTCAGCTTCTACCAATGGGGGATTCTGGTTGTTCTCATGTGAAAGGCACTGTTGGTTTGGTTTCCAGGCTGTTGACTTGAGTCTGGAATCCCCTGCCTTCCCACACCCCCGGTTAAGTTGGCAGTGGGAGGGGGGATGATTTCATTTGGGAAGCCCCTCTTAAGAATGGTTCTCTCTCTCTCTTTTTTTTTTTTTTTTTTCATTAAGAGGGCCATCCTGGAAATACATTTCCACCTGCTGAACTCTGACCCTACTAGTTTCCTTCCAGCCTTCCCTCCAGAGAGTGGCAGGGGCTAGAGCAAGGGTGGAGCATCCTTTACTGAAATGGAGGGAGCATGTTTCAGAAGCTGCTCACGTACTGCATGACTTTTGCCAGAAGTTCTCTCTTGGCATCTTTTTAAAGTCATCCAGAAGTATTCTAAAATTATAATACTCTAAGGGTGATGCAGAGTACCCCAGCCTCCCAAGTAGCTGTGGTAAGCTGGGGGGAAAAATAAGGTAGAATATATTTTCAAATAGAAATTTTTTAACCAAAACAGTTTCAAGTCACTACAATATGAGTCTTAAAAATGGATCTAGAAGAGGTGTGATGTGGAGGAAAGAGTCTTTAAGGCAGACCAGAGTGGATTCCATTCACTTGTTAGCTGTGCAACTTGGATAGGTTATTAAATCTCACTGAGTCTTGGTTTCCCCATCTATGAAATAAGAACTGAGGCACATATCTCAGAAGATAGTTGTCATAAGGATTAAATGTGATAAGTTCCTAGTACTGTGCATGGCACATAGCAGGCACCTTAATCAATGTTTCTTCCCCTCCTTCCCAATGGGCCCATGTGCATCCCTGACTAATCCTTATTCAGAGAAGAAATACAAGTGGGCTGCAGTCGTTGATGTACTGTACCTGAGAAGAGAGCACTGTTTGGGAGGGAAAGTCAGGCTTCAGAACGCTGATCTCAGGATGGCCCTGCAGAGGATCTTGCCAGTTAAGCCTGCCAGGGCAAATCCACATACATTGGATCCTGTTGCTAATGGAAGTCAAGCCCTCTGTTTAAAACACTCTAATGGCGTTTATTTGCAATTGGAATGAAACCCCATCTTCATCATGATCTGGTCCTTGTCTACTTTTCCAACCGCCGCGTACCCTAGTCCCACCTAGTTTATTTGAACAGTTTTCCCCACCTCAGGGTCTTTGTACTAGCTGTGGCTTCGTTGGGAATCCTCTTCTCCTAGATATCCCTGTACCCATCCCTTCATATCACGTAGGTTTCAACATAAAGGTCATTTGGTTTTATAATGAATATTGTACTTAACCCTATTTGATGTTTTCCTTTTATTTATTTATTTTTCAGAGACAGGGTCTCACTCTGTCACCCAGGCTAGAGTACAGTGGCGTGATCATAGCTCACTGCAGCCTTGAACTCCTAGACTCAACTGATCATCCTGGGGTCAAGCGATCCTCTTGCCTCAGCCTCACAAGTAGCTGGGACTCAGGCACGTGCCAACACACTCAGCTAATTTAAAATAAAATTTGTTTTTGTAGAGATGAGGTCTTACCACCATGCTGCCCAGGCTGTCTGGAACTCCTAGGCTCAAGTGATCCTCCCACCTTGGCCTCTTAAAGTGCTGGGATTACAGGTGTGAGACATCACACCTTGCCATGATGTTTTCTTATTTATGTATTTATTTGTTTATGATCTCTCCTTACTTGAAGGTAAGCCCTTTGAGTACAGGAAGCTTGCCTGTCTTATTCGCCGATACCAGAACAGTGCCCAGTTCACCATATACATGCTCAATAAAAGTTTGTTGAATGAAAGTTGAGAACAACTTGGTTGGAGGAGTTCAGCTCATAATACAGTTTGCCTCCCCCATGGGATATGGCCCAAACTTTTGCCAGTTACCCATGATATATTAGTCACTGTAAGATATTAGCCACCCAGTAGCAACCTACTCATATCTTCACAGCAGTAGATACAATTGAAAATAATCATTTGTTTAATGTCTCATACCAGACAGTGATCTGTCCAAGAGATGAAGCCATATCTGCCTTGCTCAACCCTGCATCCCTAGTGTCTAGGAAAGTGCCTGGCTAAGACCATAAGGCATCCACCCCCTCAAAGCATCCCTTTAAATCCAGCAGGGCAGGTCTTGAAATTCAGCCTCTTGGAGGGATGATGCAAACTCTACGTTCCTTCCAAGAGCTCTGCTGCCTGGGTCATGAGTGTTTTCTCTTCCAAGGCCAAGTTGCTTCCTGCCTCAACATGTCTCATATCCTTCCCTCAGATTCCCCACATTTGGGGAAGCAGAGTCTACCACCTCCCACATCCTCTCCCCATCCCTTTCCCTACCTCCCCTGGGGAGCCTTTGACCAGAAGATGAAAAGATATGATCAAAGTTGTGCCTGTGAGCAGGAAGTAGAAGCAGGATGAATGCCACAGACCCCCACCTCTGAGGCTCGACACAGGCCAGTGCTAAAGTGAGGGCCACTGTGTGCTGCAGGGGGAGAAGATTGTGTCCTGATTCTGCCCACGGTGTGGGGTCACATTGGTCACCATCAGGAATGAGATTTACCAATCAGGACAGTTCTACCACATTGGCCACTCGTCCACCCCACCTTTCCACCCCAAGGGCAAGACCCACAGAGAGCTCTTCATGAAGACAGGAGGTGCTGGTCCCCTCGAGCAGAAACAAGAGTTCAGTTCCAGAGGCCTGGGCACACTCCTGCAGGCGCCATAGGAAGGGGATCTGAGTGCCCTATGCTTCCTGGGGTCAGATGTCTGCCCTTACACCCCCCGCTCCTGAGGGCACAGGGGGAATGTCCTTATTCTTGCTGGACTTCTCAGAGGTGCTGAGGTACCTGTCCCACGAGTATCTCATTTTGACCCCATCCTAAACCAGGCCAGAATATTAGCAGCTTAGGTAATTGTCCATGTGGTTTAAAGCAACAATTCCCAAAGGTGGGTGTATATCCGAAGGATTTGGGAACTTTGTAAAGATAGAGGCTCCAGCCCCTTGACACATGCTATATCAAAATTTCTCAGGTGAGGTCTGGGGAATATGTTTGTTGTTGTTGTTTATTTTATTTTATTTTATTTTCACAAATAATACTTTTTATTTGTCACCCTTAAAGTCTGAATTTTAACAGATTCTTGGTCCAGTGGCTTTTATCCACTAGCTTGTTCAACTTTAGCCCCTATCTCTCCCCGCAGTAGTTTTTCCAGAGCCACTACCTTCACACAAAGGTAGCGGCTGTGGAAAAACTAATGAAAACATCACGGAGAGGACAGATTGGCAAGCCTTTTCTGTTTTCCAATGCTGTCTGGGATCAATTTATTGACCACTTCTTTCAAGTCATTTGTCTACAACAACCCCTCCACCCTGCACCTGGTCATTATTACCATCATCTTCTCCAAGATTTGGCAGACCTGAGCCTAAGATGTCTTCCATATCCGATTGTTGCCTCTTTTTAGTAAAACCAACGCAGAATAGATGAAGCAAATAACCATTGGTGGTCTTGATTCAGACTGAGCTTCAGTCATGGTCTGTCATTTTTTTTGACCATGGAACACATTTTGTCACAGGTAAGATCCAGGCCATGGAAGTGAGTCAGGCAGTTTTTGCCCTGGGGATCTTCAGTAATTAGCTTGAATTTTCTAAATGCAACTTCAGCATGTTGCAGATGAGCAAGACTCACTTCAAATGCACAACACTTGAGGCCATCACAGCTCCATGCAATTTTGGTTTCTCGCATCCTTGGGACTGGTGTTTTTCCGTTATTTCTTATATGAAACATATAGCTGGTATTTTTACATCATACCAGTCTTATAAAATGAATCAAGTGCTCTCTTCTTGGCTCCCTTTTTGCCACATTTTGTAAAGTGACTATTCTTGCCAACCACCTTAGTGCTGCTCAGAGAACCAAAAGGGTGAAAGTGCAACTCTGGTGAGAATTTAGGCTTAAGGGGTGGGAGCGCACAAGGGATGCAGGTTTAATTAGGGTGGCCAGAGAGGATCTCACCAAGAAGGTGACATTTAAGTGAAAGATTTTAAGCCAAGGAGCAACATGATTTGGCTTATATTTTAACATTATCAGTCTGGCTATTGGGAATAGACTAAAAAAAGGCAAGAAAATAACAGGGAGACCAGAGAAATTCAAACGAGAGATGATAGAGGTGAGCTAGTCTCCTAGTTCTGCAAACTTGGTGGTTTAGGATAACACATATTTATTGTCCTACAGTCCCAGAAGTCAGAAGTCTGAAATAGGTTTTATTGGGCCCAAATCAAGTTGTTGGCAAAGCCAACAACTCCAGAGGATCTAGGGGAAAATTAGTTTCCTTGACTTTTTCAGCTTCTAGAGCTGCATTTGTCATATTCATTGGTTCATGGTCCCTTCCTCCAACTTCAAGTCCCACAGTGGAGCATCTTCAAATCTCTTTCTGCTCCATCTCCCATTATCTTATCTCTTCTGAGTCCAGTCTCCCTCTGCCTCTTGTAAGGGTACTTGTTACTGCATTTAGGGCCTGCCCAGATAACCCAGGGTAATCTCAAGATCCTTAGTTTAATCATATCTGCAGAGTCTCTTTTGCCATATTCACAGGTTCCAGAGATTAGAACCTGGATATCTTTTAGGTTCATTATTCAGCCTAACAAAATAGCCTTGGACCAGTATAGAAGGGGCTGACATGGTGAGAAATGAGCAGATTCTTGGATTTGCTTTGAAGGTAGAGTCCATTGGACTAACTTATAGACTGAATGTGGGATATAAGAGAAAGAGAGGAATCAGGGAAAATACCAAAGCTTTTTGTGTGAGCAATTATAAGAAGAGAATTTCTGCTGGGCATGGTGGCTCACACCTGTAATCCCAGCATTTTGGGAGGCCGAGGCAGGCGGATCACGAGCTCGGGAGTTCGAGACCAGCCTAACCAACGTGGTGAAATCCTGTATCTACTAAAAATTACAAAAATTAGCCGGGCATGGTGGCGCGCGCCTGTAATCCCAGCTACTCAGGAGGCTGAGGCAGGAGAATTGCTTGAACCCGGGAGGCAGAGGTTGCAGTGAGCCAAGATCACACCACTGTACTCCAGCCTGGGCAACAGCGAGACTCTGTCTCAAAAAAAAAAAAAAAAAAAAAAAAAAAAAGGAAGAGAATTTCTCTTTATGGAAAAGATGACAGGAAAACCATTTCTTTGAGGGGAGTGGTTGGTTTAACTGTTTGTTTATGTTAGCAGGGCCAGGGGCTCATGGACATAATGAGTTTGAGATGGCCTATCCAAGTGGGCATATTGAGAAGGCAGCTGACATATGAGCCTCCAGTTCAGGAGAGAAGTTATTGCTGGAAACATTAATTTGGAAGCCTTTAGTGTGCTTTTAAAGCTTCAAAATTGAATGAAATCATGAAGGGTGTGAGTGTGAATAGAAAAGAAAAAACATCCAGGGACTGAGGCTTGGAGGAGGTCAGTGGCTCAAGGTCAGATAGAACAGGAGGAATTAGCACGGGGGCCCAAAAAGGAGTAGCCAGCAGCCAGAGAGGTAGAAGGACAACCAGGAGAGGGTAGTGTCCTGAGGCCTGGTGAAGGCAGGCAATGGGGGCTTGAGGTGGGAAGGACAGCTAAGCTCCTAGAGGGAGATGGGCACTCGTTGGACTGAGGGCACATCTCACCAGCTCTAGCACCTAGTACCTTCCCTTCCCGAACACGCACACACGCACACACACAAATACCCTCCACCATGAACAATGTTTCTAAGCAGTGCAGCTCATTGAGCAAGGCCTGCTTTGGGGGCAAGACACCCAGATTTTCTCCCATAATTCTCCAAACTGGTGCTACAAAAACAACAGTGTCTGGCCAAAGCAGCAGAGAGTATCTGCAGTCTCTGGCCTAAACCCCGGCCGTGATGCCCTAAAGCTGTAGATCTTGTCTCATAGATCCTCTCTTCCTCGACCCATCTGTGATTCCCAGGGACAAGTCTGTCACTGTTTTTGGAAAAGGAAAACATCCTAAGAAGTAAGGCCTCCATCTGCTTGCCACCCACTGAACAGCCTGGCACAGTTATTCACTGGGCGCTCAGTTCATTAGGTACTGAGTGCAGAGCAGCAGCTGCACTGTTGTCACCCACAGGGCGATTCCCCCATGAGGACTGCTATTCTGAGCCATTATTTTCCTGGTTTGAACTAGAATGCTCACTTTATATAGACCCATTATTACAAACATCATATATGAAACATTCATCAAGTTTACAGAATCAATTTGAAGGCAGATCCTACATTATGCAATCTATACTAGATTATCTTGAAACATCTACATAACCACGCAGCTTAGGAATCCCCATGGATACCAGCTTGGATAGATTCTGTCTTCTCTCCTGTCCTCCTCTCCTCTTCCCTCCTTTCTCTTCCTCACTCTCTTCTGCTCTTCTCCTCCCTTCTCTTTTCTGTCTCTTTCTCTGCCAATTTCCCCAGAACTTTAATTAAGTACTTAGACCACTGGTTCACCAGCTTTGTTGTATATTGATATCACCTGGGGAATTTAAAGAACTTCTGCTGCCTGAGTTCCAGCACCAGAGATTCTGGTTTAATTGATCTTAGATGTGAGCTAGGCTTTGGAAATGTTTAAAGCTCCTCAGGTGATTCTAATGTGCAGCTAAGTTTGAGAACCAGTGTCTAAGTAGTGAGTCCCAGTGCAATATCCTAAATGCCATGGCAGAAGGAGCTGACTCTAACTCCAACTCCCTGCCCTGCCTCTCCCTACCATTTCTGGTTTATAAGACAAGAGGTTTGGTGTCAGTTTACCTGATACGAACAACACCAATAGATGCAGTGTGTTGTGCAATGCTCTGTATCTTCCAGATTACATGATCCAATGGGGGCTCTGATATTCTACACCTAGCTTTTTAACTTCTCTCTACGACTTTCCTCCTAAGACACCTTTAGCTAACTTTTTATTTCAGCGACATCAGAGCTCCAGCTGCAAGTGTAGGTCCAGTTGTAAGCAGTAGGAGAAGCAGAGTAAAGGTGGACAGAAATAATCAGAATGTGCACACACATACACAACCAGTAAATCAGGCTTAGAAATGGAATTCTGCTGGTGTAGAAATCCTCTGGGAGAAGGGGCCACCGTGCCCCAGTATATCTGTTTTTGTGCCACTTGTTTAGATAATTATGGGAAAAAACCCTTGCCCTCAAATCAGGTCTTGCTCAATGAACTGTGCTGTTTAGAAGCCACCTATCTCCTCCTCCCTTCCCCCGTCTGGGATCTGTAATTGGCAAGATCTAAACAGTAATATGCCCAGGGTAGATCCAAGAGTATTAAATGCCATAACTTTCAGGCTCTTTCAAAATAAAAGTTGGCACAAATTTCCCGGAAGCAACTTGGTGATATGTCTCAAGAGCTTGAATTATGTCCAGCTTATCTCCTTTTATCCAATTATGTCATTTCTTATCCTAAGGAAATAATCAGAGGTGTGATAAAAGATTTATGTACAAAGATCTTCACTAAAGTGTTATGTATAATTGCAAAAAATCAGAAGTAACTGTACACATAGTGTAAAATGTACAGATTATTAAAAGTTATGTTTTCAAATAATTTTTAACAATGTAAGAAAATTCTCAAAATATAATGCTAGTGAAAAAAGATAGGTAAAGCGACTAATTTTATAGTTTAATCCACTTGTGGATATATACACCTATTTGCAGAGAGAAAAAAAACTACAGATATACACTCAACCATTCACAGTCACTACCTGGATTGTGTGATTGTGATTTATTTCTTTTTATTTTCCTAGATTCTCTAAGCTTGCATTGCATCTACAGTCAGAAAATAAAAATGTTATTTCTTTTAAATGAAAACAAGGTTTGGCTAGGTGCAATGGCTCACGTCTGTAATCTTAACACTTTGGGAGGCTGAGGTGGGAGAATCACTTGAGTCCAGGAGCTGAAGACTGGCCTGGGCATCATAGCAAGACCCCTTCTCTTCAAAAAAATAATTTTAAAAAATTAGCCAGTCATGGTAGTATGTGCCTGTGGTCTCAGCTATTTGGAGGCTGAGGTGGGAAGATTGCTTAAGCCCAGGAGGTTGAGGCTGCAGTGAGCCATGATCGTGCCACTGCACTCCAGCTTGGGAGACAGACTGAGAACATGTCTCAAAAAAAAAAAAAAAAAAAGTTTCATTTCTCACATGGCACCGCGCGTCTATCAAAAACTGATCTCTGAAGTGACCCTAATCATCATCATCATCTCCCTACCACAGCCTGGGTGCCCAGTGATGCATTCCAAGAACTTCTAGTTCTAGCTCTTGGCTACCCCTTGAGTCCCACAGCAGTTTTTATGAGGGTGAGCTGGAAGAGCATTTGGTCCCTCTCATGACGTCCATCTGAGGGCTCAAATGTGCTTGCTGAACAGAGGGATCTGTTTCACTCCAGAGGGTGTTTACCAGGTAAGGACGCGATGTCATTCATGTGATTCTGCAGCATTGTGAACTCAATGGGAGCCTCAGGAACTGGAGAGATCTTGCCAGACATGTAAGAGTTCATTTATTCCTTAAGTCTAGGGTATTTATTAAGCGACTTCTGTGTACCAGTCAATGCTTTCACTTAGTCTATTAACACCGTTGAGGGTTGTTCCTTGAAGGAGCTGGCTGATGGGGCTGAGAAGAAGGCCAGTTTGGGACTAAAGCTTGGGGCTGCATGTGGATGAATGGAAGCGGGCGCTGCTAAGTAGTTGCTTGGTAGGAGTTTGGGATCAGGGTTTCACCAAAGCGCCCTCTCTCTGTTTCTTCAGATGGAGGTGATTGTTGGCGACTTTGGGATTGTGGTGGTGCCCCGGGATGCAGCCGACACAGACCGAATCATGAATCACTCCTCAATACTCCGCAAATACAAAGTGAGTCCTCCATCCTGCTAGTGCATCTGTGATATGGCCCTTGTGTGAGAGTCCTGGCAGCTGGAGGAGTGAGAGAGCAAAAGGAGTTTAGTGGGAGGGACTGGCAACTGACTCTCTCTGCTCTGTCCTCAGAACAACATCATGGTGGTGAAGGATGACATCAACCATCCCATGTCTGTTGTCAGCTCAACCAAGAGCAGGTATGTTTGACAAATGGCCCGAGAGACTTTAGTCAAACCGTCTTATAAGTCTCCGCATAACTTTCCTCCATCAGAGATGACCCTAAGATTCAGGCAGACATCTGCTGCCCTGGTGTTTAGCTTTCTGTTTGGACCTCATTTGTTCCCAGCCATTTTACCTTTTTTTGGTTTTGTTTTTGTTTTTTGATTTTGTTTATTTTTTTGAGACAGAGTCTCACTCTTGTTGCCCAGGCTGGAGTTCAGTGGTACAGTCTTGACTCACTGCAACCCCTGCCTCCCAGGTTCAAGCAATTCTCCTACCTCTGCCTCCCGAGGAGCTGGGATTACAGGCACATGCTACCATGCCCGGCTAATTTTTGTATTTTTAGTAGAGATGGGGATTTCACCATGTTGGCCAGGCTGGTCTTGAACTCCTGACCTCAAGTGATCCACCCACCTCGGCCTCCCAAAGTGCTGGGAATACAGGCGTGAGCCACTGTGCCCGGCCCCAGCCATTTACTTTTAAAAGGGGGGACAGTCCATTAGCTAGTCTTAGCTGCTTTAAGGGGAGAAGAGGGTGTTTTCAGTTGTAGACGCTTTAGTTGGAGGTACTTACGGAATAATATTTGACAAGGGTACAGGCTAAGCTGCCAAAACAAAACAAAACAAAAATCCAGTATTCAGAGTTTTAAATGTTAGATGTTTAGTTCCCTCTTACTGAAGTCAAAGATGGAATCTACGGCCTCATCCATATAAAACTTCCATCTCTGGGTGCACGGCTGCTGCAACGGTGGCTCTTCTCAGCCAGTGGGAAAAGGCAAGGTGAAGCCCATGGCAAGAAGCTTTGTCTTTAAGGTGACCCAGAGTTGTGCATACCACTTCCCTTTGCATCACACTGACTCAGGGGTGAAGGACAGCTGGGAAATAGACTGTGTAGCTAGGCAGCCACACACCCAGATAAAACTCAGTATGCTTTATTACTAACCCAAAGAAGGAAAGAATGGGTGTTAGGGGCCAGTTACCAGTTTCTACCATAAACCCAAAGTGGAAATGTTAAGTGGAATGGTGAAGTATACAGAATATAGAGGCTTAGAAGTGTAAAACTGAAAGCCACGAACATGTAAGTGTCAATTAAAATTCTAGGTGTGGACAAGCTCACAGAAAGAGTCAAGAATAGAAGACTATGGGGAACATTGCAAACATTTTAGCATTTGATAGAAAGTTAAAAGGCAGTTAGAAACCACCAGCAGTGGTGGCCCAGAAGCCAAGGTGAGAGAGGATACAAAGATGGAGAGCATTGCCATCTGCGTCCCATCTTTCAGAGAAATCAAATGAGACCAGGACTTTAAAAAGTAATTGCCTTCTTCCCTGGAAGGCAATTACAGAGGCACTCACAAGGGTAGCATCCACTGTGAAGTGAGGGCAGAAGCAATGGGCAGTAAGGGGAGAGGAGTAGGATGTGGTTCCAAACATGACTGCACATTAGAGTCGCCATGCAGAGTTATACAACAGTACAAATTCCTGTGGCCCGCCCAGTCCCACTGAATCAGAATTTATGGGGGGTGGGCTTAGGAATCTGCTTCTGAGTCACAGGTATACACACTTTTTCAAAAAGCTTAACTATGTGAGGAGGCACTTAGGGACCTAACTTGCAAGGTCAGGGTGTAACCGCCCAAGGGGTTCACCTTGCTGGCTGCCTAGACAGAGCAGATTAATCAAGACAGGGGAATTGCAGTAGAGAAAGAGTAATTCACGCAGAGCTGGCTGTGAGGCAGACCAGAGTTTTATTGGTACTCAAATCAGTCTTCCTGAGCATTTGGGGAGCAGAGTTTTTAAGGATAACTTCGTGGGTTGGGGAAGCCAGTGAGCCAGGAGTACTGACTGGTCAGAGATGAAATCATAGGCAGTCGAAGCTGTCTTCTTGCACTGAGTCAGTTCCTGGGTGGGAGCGGGGCGCAAGTTCAAATGAGCCAGTTTATTGATCTGGATGGTGCCAGCTGGTCCATCAAGTGCAGGGTCTACAAAATATCGCAAGCACTGATCTTAGGAGCAGTTTAGGGAGGGTCAGATCTTGTAGCCTTCAGCTGCATGACTCCTAAACCATAATTTCTAATCTTGTGGCTAATGTTAGTCCTACAAAGGCAATGTAGTCCCCAGGCAAGAAGGAGGTCTGTTTTGGGAAAGGGCTGTTATCATCTTTTTTTAAACTATAAACTAAGTTTCTCCCAAACTATAAACTATGAACTAAGTTTCTCCCGAAGTTAGTTCAGCCTACACCGGGAACAAGGACAACTTGGAGGTTAGAAGCAAGATAGAGTCAGTTAAGTTAGATCTCTTTCACTGTCTCAGTCATAAGTTTGCAAGGTGGTTTCAAGGGCTGTGCATGCATTGAAAGGCAGTGAGCTGGTCTCCAGTGAGATCTCACAGGCAGGACTCAGACGCCTTTTAGAATCTAGGTATGTGGAGGAATATTTGAATTTTTAAAAATAATTCATTTGGGTCTGACACCTAGACTATTGTGTTAGGAGAGAACAGGAAGCAGCCAGACCAAGGCTGGAAAAAAACTGTGCAGAAGCCAAAATGTGTCACTGGGGTCCTTTATACCTGTTGGTGCCTCTCCTCCATGGGCTCCTGTAGGAAAGAAAAGATGTAGTGAATCCCAAGAATCGCTGGAAGAGGATTCATACTCTTGAGGCCAGCATGCAGAGGAACCCAAAAGGATAAAATAAGGATAGTTCTAAGAGGAAAGCTTCTAACAATAAATGCTCACATTAAAACAGAAGAAAAACCCCAAATAAATTGCCTAGCATTATGCCTCAAGGAACTAGAAAAAGAAAAACAAACTAAAGCCAAAGGAAGGAAATAATAAAGATTAGAGCAAAACTAAATAGAGAATAGAAAAACCATAGAAAAAATTAATAAAATGAAGAGTTGGTTTTTTGAAAAAAATAAACAAAATTGACAAACCTTTATCTAGACTGAAAAAGACTCAAATGTATAAAACCAGAAATGAAGGTGTAGACATTATAACAAATGTTTCAGAAATAAGATGGATCATAAAGAATTATTATGAACAATTATATGCAAACAAATTTGGTAACCTAGAGGACGTGGATAAATTCCTTTAAAAAGATAATCTGGCAAGATTGAATCAGGAATAGCCTGAAAAAACCAATAACAAATAGATTGAAGTAGTAATTTAAAACCTCCCAGCAAAGAAAAGCCAGGACCAGATGACTTCAGAGCTGAATTCTACCAAATTTTCAAAGAATAATTAATACCAATACTTCTGGGTTTTTTTTTTTCTTTTCTTTTCTTTTTGAGACAGAGTCTTACTTTGTCACCCAGGTTGGAGTGCAGTAGCGTGATCTTGGCTCACTGCAACTTCTGCATACCGGGTTCAAGTGATTCTCCTGCCTCAGCTTCCCAAGGAGCTGGGACTACAGGTGCCTGCCACCATGCCCAGCTAATTAGTGTATTTTTGGTAGAGACAGGGTTTCACTATGTTGGCCAGGCTGGTCTTGAACTCTTGACCTTGTGATCCACCCACCTCGGCCTCCCAAAGTACTGGGATTACAGGCATGAACCACTGCACCCGGCCTATACATTTTAAACTCTTCAAAGAAATACAGCTGGAAGGAATACCTCCTAGCACATTCTATGAGGCCAGCATCGCCTTGATACCTACGCCAGATGGGAAGATACCACAAGAGGCCAGGCACAGTGGCTCACACCTGTAATCCTAGCACTTTGGGAGGCCAAGGCTGGTGGATCACTTGAGGTCAGGAGTTCAAGACGAGCCTGGCCAATATGGTGAAACCCTATCTCTACTAAAAACACAAAAATTATCCAGGCATGTGACTGTAATCCCAGCTACTTGGGAGGCTGAGGCAAGAGAATTGCTTGAACCCAGAAGGCGGAGGTTGCAGTGATCTTAGATCATGTGCCACTGCACTCCAGCCTGGGCAACAGAGCGAGACTCTGTATTAAAAAAAAAAAAGGCACCGCAAGAAAAGAAAACTGTAGGCCGATATTTCTGATGAACATTGATGCAAAAGTCCTCAATAAAATATTAGCAAATTGAATTCAACAACACAACATGAAGTTTATACATGATGATCAAGTAGGATTTATCCCTGGCACACAAGGCTGGTTTAACATATGCAAATCAGTCAATGTGATACATCACATAAATAGACTGAAAGATAAAAACCACATGACCATAGCAGTTGATGCAGATGAAGCACTGGACAAAGTTCAACATCCTTTCTTGACAGTTTAAATATAGAAGGAAAGTTCTTCAACATAATAAAGGCCATTTTTATTTATTTATTTATTTTTATTTTTATTTTTTGAGATGGAGTCTCGTTCTTTCACCCAGGCTGGAGTGTAGTGGCACGGTCTCAGATCACTGCAACCTCCGCCTCCCAGGTTCACACGATTCTCCTGCCTCAGCCTCCTGAATAGCTGGAATTACAGGCGCATACCACCACGCCCGGCTAATTTTTTGTGTATTTTTAGTAGAGACAGGATTTCACTATGTTGGCCAGATGGTCTCGATCTCCTCACCTTGTGATCTGCCTGCCTCAGCCTCCCAAAGTGCTGGGATTACAGGCATGAGCCACCGCACCCAGCAAGGCCATTTATTTATTTATTTTTAAACCCACAGCTAGCATTATAATCAATGGGGAGAAAATGAAAGCTTTTCCTCTAAGACCTGGTATAAAGCAAGAATGCCCACTATCCCCAGTTCCATTCAGCATAGTACTGAAAGTACTATCAAGAGCAGTTAGACAACCAGGTGCGGTGGCTCACACCTGTAATCCCAGCAGTTTGGGTGGCCGAGGCATGTGGATCACTTGAGGTCAGGAGTTAGAGACCAGCCTGGCCAACATGGTGAAATCCCGACTCTAATAAAAATACAAAAATTAGCTGGGCGTGGTGGCGTGTGCCTGTAATCTCAGCTACTCAGGAGGCTGAGGCAGGAGAATCACCTGAACCCAGGAGGCTGAGGTTGCAGTGAACCAAGATCACACCATTGCACTCCAGGCTGGGTGACAGAGTGAGACTCTGTCTGGAAAAAAAAAAAAAGAAAGAAAGAAAGAAACAGAAACCCTTAGGAATAAATTTAACCAAGGAAGTGAAAAATCTGTACATAGAGGAGTATAAAACATGGACAAAAGAAATTGAAGATGACACAAATAAATGAAATAAATGAAAAGCATTTCATGCTCATGGATCAGAAAAGTTAATATTGTTAAAATGTCCATGCTACCTAAAGCAATATAAAGATTTAATGAAATCCCTATCAAAATCCCAATAGGGGCATTCATACTTCACAGAAATAGAAAAATCAACCCTAAAATTTGCTCAGAACTGCAAAAGACCCTGAATAACCAAAGCAATTATGAGAACAAAAAAAGTTGGAGGTATCACACTTCTTCATTTAAAATGATATTACAAAGTTATAGTAATCAAAATAGTATGGTACTGACATAAAAGCAGACACATAGAGCAGTGGAACAGAATAGTGAGCCCAGAAATAAATGCAAACATACATGGTCAACTGATTTTTGACAAAGGTACCAAAAAGGCACAATAAAGAGAGGATAGTCTCTTCAATAGATGGTGCCAAGAAAACTGGATTTCTATATGCAGAATAATGAAATTGGACCTTATCTTACACCAGCCACAAAAATCAGCTCAAAATGGATAAAGGACCTAAGCGTAAGACCTGAGGGAAAAAAAAAACAAAAAAACAGAAGAAAACATAGGGGAAAATCTCCTTGACATTGGTCTTGGCAATTGTGTCTTGGATGCCACACCGAAAACACAGGCTACAAAAGCAAGTAAAAACATAAATAAGACTTCAAACTAAAAAGCTTCTGTACAGCAAGGAAACAATCAAATATTTTCAAATCATATATCAGATAGGGATTAATATCCAAGATTTATAAAGAACTTACACAACTCAAAATAGCAAGAAAACATATTACTCAACTAAAAACTGGGCAAAGGGTCAGGGTGTGATGGCTCATACCTATAATCCCAGCATACTAGGTGGCTGAGGTAGAAAGATTGCTTGAGGCCGGGAGTTCCAGACACAGTGAGACCCTGTCTCTATCCTTACCCGTTGCCACCAAAAAAACCAAAAAAAAAACAAAAAAAAATATTAGCCAGGCATGGTAGCATGTGCCTGAAGTCCTAGCTGCTTGAGAGGCTGAGGCAGGAGAATTGCTTGAGCCCAGGAGTTTGAGGCTCCAGTGAGACATAACTGCACTACTGCACTCCAGCCTGGGCAACAGAGTAAGACCCTGTCTCTCTCAAAACAAACAAACAAACAAAAAACCACCAGAGGATTTGAGTAGACATCTCTCCAGAGATGACATAAAAATTGCTAACAGGTGCATAAAAAGATGTTCAACATCACTAATCACCAGGGAAATACAAATTAAAGGCACTATGAGATTCTACATCACACCTATTAGAATAGCTATTATCAAAAAGACAAGAGACAACAAATGTTGATGAGGGTGTGGAGAAAGGGAACCCTTGTAAACTGTTGGTGGGAATGTAGATTGGTACAACTATTATAGAAAACAGTATAGAGGTTCCTAAAGAGATTAAAAATGGAACTGCCATATGACCCAGCAATCCTTCTTCTGGGTATACACCCAAAGGAAATGAAATCACCACCTTGTAAAGATACCTGCATTTCCAAGTTTATTGTGGCATTATTCACAGTAGCCAAGATATGGAAACAACCTAGATGTCCATCAATGGATGAATAGATAAAGAAAATGTGTTCACACACACACACACACACACACGGAAGTGGAATATTATTCGACTTAAAAAAGAAGATCCTACCACTTGCCACAACTTGGCTAGACCTGGAAGACATTCTGCCAAGTGATATCAGCCAGACACAGAAAGAAAAATATTGCATGATTTCACTTATATGTGGAATCTTAAATATAGAGGTAGAGAATAAAACAATGATTACCAAGGTCAAGTGTGGAGGGCAGAAAGTGGAGAGATATAGGTCAAAGGATACAAAGTAGCAAATATGTAGGAATATATGTGGAATCTTAAACATACAGATAGAGAATAAAACATGATTATCAGGGTCAAGTGTGGAGGGCAGAAAGTGGGGAGATATTGATCAAAGGATACAAGGTAGCAAATATGTAAGACAAACAAGTTGAAAGATCTAATGTGTGACATGAGGATGACAGCTAATATAGTGTATTATATTTAGGATTTTTGCTAAATTAGTAGATTATAGCTATTCTCGCCACAAGAACAAATATGTATCTGAGTGAGATGATGGATATATTAATATTGTTCCACTACTGTAACTATTAAACTATATTATATAAATAATATAATATTAACACTGTTATGTAAATAATATAATATAATATTAACACTATTATATAAATAATATAGTATAATATAAAAATTATAAAATATATATAATAAATATGTAATATAACATAGATAGTATATACTATATTATATGATGATAATACATGTCTATCTTACAACATCAGATTGTATGACTTAAATATACACAATACAATTTATTTGAGAAAAAAGAATAGTGAATACATTAGATGCCCGCTGTGTGTCTGGTGCTCTTCTAAGTGCTTTGCATAATGACTCATTTAATCCTTTGAATAACTAAATGAGAGGGGCCCAGATATTACCCTCATTTTAGAGGAAAAAAGCTGAAGAACACAAGGGCTTAAATAACTTTCCCAAGGCCTCTCGCCTAGGAAGTGGCAGAACCACAATGAATGATGTCACCAAGGTAGGGAAGGAGTTGTGGAGGCAAGAGGGCTTTTCCTAATACAGAACCATTTACTCAACCTGAGAAAAGGCTAGAAATGGGGTGTTGGGGAGACATGGGGCATGTCAGTCCTCCTGGCTTGCTTTGGGTGTGGACGTCCATCTGATTGTCATCTCTTCTTGTACAGGCTGGCCCTGCAGCATGGGGATGGCCATGTTGTGGATTACCTGTCCCAGCCGGTCATCGACTACATCCTTAAAAGCCAGCTGTACATCAATGCCTCCGGCTAGCAGCTACACAGCGCTCAGCTCCACTGTCCCCTCGTCCTCCAGCAACACAATGGCCCCTCCATCTTTGTCAGCCCCCTGTTTCTCTCCTGCCTCTCTGTTTTTCAATCTCCTCGTCTTGACTGTTTTCCCTATTTGCTGACTTAACCCCCCATAGTGTGGGGGACCTGCAGAGAACCATGGCATTCCCTATTCCACAGTCATCTTTGGACAGACTTTCCTCTAGTCTCCGGGTTGGGGGTGGGTGAGGGAATGGGGTGGGAGTCGGGGGAAGTGCAGTCCTTGGAGATGTACTGGTGTCCGTCTCCCAGCACGCTCTAGAGAGGCGGCTCTGGTGCCCATCCTCCCAGCATGCTCTGGGGAGGCGGCTCTGGTGCCCCTCCTCCCAGCATGCTCTAGAGAGGTGGCTCTGGTGCCTCTCCTCCCAGCATGTTCTGGGGAGGCAGCTCTGGCTCTCGCCTTCCCAGCATGCCCTTTACTACAAAGGGCTGTTTTTCTTTTCTTTCTTTTGTTTATTTATTTTTCTTTGTTCACTCCCTGTAGAACTTGGATGAAATCAGTGTCCATGGTTCTTTATGTTTGTAGTCTTGATGTGCTCCTGTGGTATTACTTCCCCTCTGATAGGACACTGTAGCCAGCCTCAGCACTCAGTGAGTGCATCAGGGCCACACCCAGTAGAGAAGGCCAAGCAACCTCCACTTCTCCAGCACCACGCACACACACACACACACGCGTGCGCACTTGCGTATGCACACACACACACACATATAGCAGTAGCAGCAGCAGCAGCAACCTTTGATCAGGAGTGAGATTTTCAGCTTCTGAAACCTGGGACGCAAGTCTGGGGATAGTCGGTTTTCTCAGAATAATTTGAATCTGTTTTCTTAGTTTCAAATGATCATTTCCCTGTTGCTCTGAGCTTATGATCACACAGAGCCAGTCCATCCTCATTTCCTGGTGGCATCTGTTCATTTACTTATGTGGGCTGTAGCTGATGGCACAGTGCAGGTTCCCTACCAGCCAGGGATTTCCAAGGGACCTTTGGAGGCCATGCTTAGACACATTCCTGCATCTGAGAAGAATCACATAAGCAGGACTAGATCCAGATCAGGCAGTCGTGTCTTTAAAAAAGCAAAACTATACAAAACAACACTAGGAGTCCACTCAGTCCTGGAGGTCTTTGCTAATTGGAATTATGTATTGTCTGTTGGGCCGGGAAATGTCTCTTTCATATTGTAAGTCCAGGATGAACTAGGAGAAAGCAATTTGTTGCCCTGATAATAACTGATTATTTTCACCCTCTCTAGCTGAGGTAACTCAGACAGTGCCTGAGGTCAGTTCCTTCTTGAGAGGCAGTGCCTTGGCCTTGTTTCTGTGGTTGGTTCTAGCCCCTGCAGAGCCCGGAAGCAGCAGGAACTGTCTGAGAAAATCTCCCTAACAGGGGAGGGGGTTCCCAGAAGGGAGATCTGGGAGGGCTCAGGAGCCACTAAGTTGTTTCACTCCTTTTTTCTCTAATTTTCTACTTTCCTCTCTGCTCATGCAGACAGTTTTGCCAGCTTTCCTTCTGGTTACTAGGGTCTCATGCATGTCCTGCTTGGAGAGCCATAAGGAAACTGCTCTCTTATGCTTTTTGTCTCTCATCCAGTCTCTGGCTCTTGGGATTCTGGTCTTTGAGAAATAGTCCCTGAGTATTAGGATACTTCTATCAAAATCTAGTACCAATTATGGCCAGGAGGGGCCATGTGGGACCTGAAAGCAAAGACAATGTTCTTTACCACACATTTCACATCTGCAACATCCTTCAGTTGTGGGAAAAGGAACAGAAGAACATGGTAGAGCAGCATCCAGAGAGTCTGTTATTCTTCTTGGATTTTTTAAAATAATCTTAAGAGGAAGGAAGGAAAATCCTATTTTTGAGTATCAGTGTTTGACTAGGGATCATGAAGTAATAAACTGAAAAACACTTTAGAGTTCAGTTGATCCAACACTTTCCTTTAAAAGGTGAGGGAGCAGAGGCCCATGGGATTAAATGGCTGGTCCAGGTCAGCCAGCAGGTGTAAAGCCTGACAAGAAGACATTGTTTCCCTGACCCCTAGGCCGTCACACCACACCCTCCATTTCCTCATGTTGCTGACCAGGTACCCATGTGATTTCTACACTTCCCAAGCCTTACCCTGGCATATTTCTTTTAAATTATGTCAGTCCCAGGTGCTCCCCACACAGAGGATGGTAACACCAGTCCCAGGGTAGGGTGTGATAGTAAGGAAGGCCACTGTTAGGTTTCCTTTAGAAAGAGATCTCAACAACTTGGAAGAAATCCCAGAAACGGACTCCATGAATCCAAGAAAGAATTGCTTTGGGGAAGGTGAAGGGAGACGCAGAGAGTGCTCAGGATGATGCTACTGCTGGAGAGCGAAATCTGGAACAGCCTTTGTCCAGGCAGGACAGTCATAAGCCAGGAAATGAAACAAAGGAAAACAGGTGCCTGAATTTCCTGGGAAACATGGCTTGTTTAAGGACTTGGAGTTATGGGTAGACTTTATGGGACCCACATGAGCAGACCTGAGGAAGACTCGATTTCTTTTTCTTTGGTCCTCTCTGTTACTCTGCTGTGGTCAAGCCCCATTTGGTCTACAGCCCACGAGAAGGAATGAAGCTGGCTCTGCACTCTCTGCATACAGGCAGAAGGCATGTGGGAGTGGGGAGGGAAAGTGAGATGAATGAAGACAAAGAACAGGTGCCATAGAAGTAGATTTCTAGGAATGAAGTGGGGCAGATCTTATCTTTGTGGATTACAGGTGCTGTACTAAAAACAGGTTTCCTATTTAATATAAAAAGAAAGTGAATCTTCTTTTGGATAGAATCGTCCATTCCCATCACCACCCCGCCCCCCCTCCCCAACACACACACACACACACACACACACACACACACACACACACACACACATGCCCCCTTTCATTTGCTAGGGAAAGGTCACAGCACAACTGAATCCAGGACAGGACATTGTGACCGTGACCCACAGCCAATACCAGAAAGATGATTCAGAATCTGAAGTGGTGCCCCAGGTGCCAAAAGGATAACCTCTGGGCCCCGACTTTGCCTCTGGGGTCCTGCTCCTTCCTGCAAGGCCAATCCAAGACTAGCATGGCTCAGAGGTTGTGAGAAAGGCATGGACTGGAACAATCATGTCCAGAGGGGTCTGGAGCTTTGTTTCCTGCCCACCAGCAAAAAAATATCCCTCCCATTTTTCTGAAAGTGGCTGATGTAAGAACAGGCAGAAGGAATTTTTGTCAATAACTCTGTCCTTAAGGAATGGTCCTCCCGGAGAGCTGTGCTGCTAGTGGGTACCTCAGTCACACATCCCCAACCCCAGGTAGCCTCTAGAGCCTTCTTGCTTTCATTTTCCTTGAATGTACATAGGAACAAGGGGGAAAAGTCTCTTACTGAAGTGCCTGAAACCCAAAGCTAGAGCTTCTAGAGACACCGTTCTTCCTGTCTTAGCTTGGCCAGCCTTTCAACAATGTTCTCTAGTTTCAAGCTCCAGCTTCTCAGAAAGAATTAAAGAACTTGCTGTTCAAATTAAATAGAAAGTGAGACTCAATAATTGAACTACAGCAAAAGGCAGAGAATTATAGGGAGAAACAACTTTTACTTAACAACCCAATTCTACTCTCCCCAAACTGATACACACACACACACACACACACACACACACACATACACACACACTCTTTTAGAGGACTAAGAGAGAGAAGCATGTCATTACATTTTACTCATCCAAACAGTAATGCAAAAATAAAACGGAAGAATATGAAAAGCTCAGGATCTCTCCTAAGGCTACCTACTGCAGAAGGGCCAACAGGTGAGATGGGAAGAATGGAAACAGGGACCGATTTTGTAGCTCATACAATTAGGACACCTTAAGAATAGCATTGTAGTAATGGCGATGAATATGCTCTGCCAGATTCATCCAGTCTGCACCATCTTATAGCTGCCCAGCACACTCGACTGTTCATGTGGTCTCTTTGTAGTGTGAGTTTGGAGTGTCCTATTAGCCTGTTCTGGTTAGGAATGAGTAACGGCTCTTTCCCTCGACCTTAGTCTAGTCCCAGGGCTGAGGATTCAGCTGGATCCACATGGTCTTGAGGGTTGGCATGGGGAGGGGGAAGCTTTTTTTGAATCACTTTTTGATCACATAATCTGCCATTTTAAGAGTAAGATTTGCTTTATGGAATCAATTCATTAATAAAAAATGATATTCAAGTTGCAATACCATTTCACAGTGAAATATTTTGAGTACGATTTTGTTGCTAGAATAGTCATGGGCAAGAGTTTTATGCAAAATGTTTCAATTATGTTAATAAATAAGACAATGCTACAAGAGTCTTGTGTCTTGCTCAAGAACCTTCTCTGTGAGTTGCAGCATTAATCACTTTTTCTTCATAATCTTACTTGACAGGAGACAACAGTTGTAAAAATGTATGTAGAACAAGCAGTTTCCTGCCTGGTTCAGCTGATGCCACATGTGTAATATAAAAGTATGTACAGCCACATCCAAGGATGATAAAGGGAAGAATAATTAGCAAATTTGTAAATTGTGTCTCCATTTTCTTAGTTTTAAAACATTAAATCTTAGATCTTGATAATCTGCATAGTCCAGTGTTGGTTAACTTTGGCTCCTCAATGAAATTAGTACTTTATGAAATAAAATTATATTTGTGAAAACGAAAAATTTGAACAACTTTTTAGCCTGAAAGATCTTAACTAAAACAGAACTTGTTAAACTCGTAATTTGCTTTGGCAATGTAAACAAGCAAAAATGAATAATTTGTTAACTGTTCAATCCTGCTGTGATTATCAGTTCTTATTTCACCTTCAGTCCTGTATTGGGTTAGGTGTGAATGGTGATTGCCATTAGCTAATTATCAGATATGATTCAGAAGGTGAAACAGTAATTCCCTGTTAGGCTAGTTCACTGAAGGGTTAGCCATTTGTTTATCAGATTAATTTTTTAAACGAATCATTTGGTTTTTGGGGTTCTTAGTATTTTTTTCTTTTATCTTTTATTTTTGGCTTAAAATTGAGATGTGGCAGCTTTGTATGCATCTGTGTGGGTTTCGTGGCACATCGTAATGATGCTTGATATGTTTGTAAATTGATCACTTGTGTTTACATTTGCTATTTTGTTCACAAAGCTAAACACTGCCTTTTTTTTTCCTTGTCCTGAGAGAACATAATGATGAAAGCTCATTTATTTGCTTTGAGTTTTGTTTTTGTTTTGTTTTGTTTTGTTTTGAAACACAGTTTCGCTTTTGTCGCCCATGCTGGAGTGCAATGGCGCAATCTCAGTTCACTGCAACATCAGCCTCCTGGGTTCAAGTGAGTCTCCTGCCTCAGTCTCTAGAGTGACTGGGATTACAGGTGCCTGCCACCACACCAAGCTAATTTTTGTATTTTTAGTGGAGACAGAATTTTGCCGTGTTGGCCAGGCTGGTCTCAAACTCCTGACCTCAGGTGATCCACCTGCCTTGGTCTCCCAAAGTGCTGGGATTACGGCCATGAGCCACCGCTTTCAGCCAAGAGCTCATTTAAAGTGAAATATAAACACTGGTTTAATTTGCTAACTTATAAAATATATATACTAAATATGAATTAACATATGTGCACATACACATTTCTTCCCTTATGACCTATATGTAAGCTTTAGATCTTCGGATTTCCTAGAAAGTTCCATGTAGCCAATAGTATGAAGAAAGGAGAGAAAAATTCTAACCTATGTTCTCCAGGTGGAAAATTGAACCACAGCAAGAATCCATAACCTTCCCATTGCCATGCAAAACATTAAAAGAAGACACAATAAACATATTCCTGCCGGGCGCGGTGGCTCAAGCCTGTAATCCCAGCACTTTGGGAGGCCGAGACGGGCGGATCACGAGGTCGGGAGATCGAGACCATCCTGGTTAACACGGTGAAACCCCGTCTCTACTAAAAAATACAAAAAACTAGCCGGGCGAGGTGGCGGGCGCCTGTAGTCCCAGCTACTTGGGAGGCTGAGGCAGGAGAATGGCGTGAACCCGGGAGGCGGAGCTTGCAGTGAGCTGAGATCCGGCCACTGCACTCCAGCCTGGGTGACAGAGCGAGACTCCGTTTCAAAAAAAAAAAAAAACATATTCCTGGTCCTTGAGACTTGTTCAAAACACTGAATATTACTAAGCATTTTCTTGTCCTTTTCTCCAGCTTCCCAAGAGGCTGAGAGAAGTACTGGAGAGTACTGAAAAGAAACCACATCCTCGGAGAAGACCAGAAATACATCTGCTAAGAAGTTATAGTCTATGGGCAGTTTCACGTCCACCCCTCTCTCCAAAGAGAGGTCCCTAAGAGTTAAAGTAGATGACGTGTGTAATAGCTTACCAACAGCATAATTAACCAGAAACTCTCAGAGGAGAAGTTCAAGAAAGCTTTCACTATGAACTACTAATAATGATGAAAAATCAGAAGGAAAGCTTCCTTATCTTGGCAGGGTCAGGTTAAGGACTGACAACATGAGTCTAGGTGCTGGGGAAGCCACATCCCCTTCTCTCTTCTTACGGATAACTTTTCAGGTCCTTAGAAATGAGAGAATTATTTGTACACCAAGGGAAGTCCCATAAGTCATTTTTCTATTCCCCATCTCTACTCAGGTATCATTTCCCATTTGTCAGGGAAGACAGTCAGACAGCTTTACAAATTTTTTTTTTTTTTTTTTTTTTTTTTTTTTTGAGACGGAGTCTCGCTCTGTCACCCAGGCTTGAGTGCAATGGCACGATCTCGGCTCACTGCAAGCTTTGCCTCCCAGGTTCACACCATTCTCCTGACTCAGCCTCCCAAGTAGCTGGGACTACAAGTGCCCGCCACCACGTCCGGCTAATTTTTTGTATTTTTGGTAGAGACGGGATTTCACTGTGTTAGCCAGGATGGTCTCAATCTCTTGATGTCGTGATCTGCCCGCCTCGGCCTCCAAAAGTGCTGGCATTACAGGCGTGAGCCACCGCGCCCAGCCTCTTATGACTTTTAAAACAATCTATTCCATTGAGGAATCCTTATATGATTACACATATCATGGTTATTAACTAATGGGATCCCTCACCAAGTTTCCCACAACACATACTGTCTAATCTTACACTTGGAAGAGACAGCCAATCACCGACAATGCATTTTCTCCTTTCATAATGTAGAATTGTCACTGAGAAGTGGCTTCCAACAAAGGACTACATCTTCCAGACCCCTTTGCGGGGTAGATGTGATTGTTTTCATGGGTTTTGGACCATGGCATGTGAGGCCCTCCTAAGCTTGGCCTTCCTGTGTCTCCTTACTCCATGTTCTTTTCCCTTTCCATCAGCTGGTGACAACCTGCTGGAATGGCCATAACCCTCCATCCCCCAGGCAACCTCAGAAGTCACATGTTGTAAATGGCAGGGCCTCTGAAATGACTGTGGAGTCTGGGCACTGGTTGTTTATTATAGCAAGAGATCTGTAGAATGTGTAATTGGGTATGCCAAGACAGGATTACAAATTCATTTTCACAGAAGGTAAAGCAAAGTGACCAGACCTATCAGAATTTGGGGGTCAATGGACACAAGCAGGATTCTTTCCTCAGTCGCTTATGTAGATGGCCAATTCATAACCTTAATTTAGTACACTTTAACTTCTTAAAAAGCATGACATATGCACCACAACCTGCATTTTATAGCTGATGAAAAAGATAAGAATATTAACTATACCACCCCCCTCCACCCAGCTTGAGTTGTTCTAGAAATAAAGCTTTATGCTTAGGAGACAGCATCAGTTAAACCTCATAAAAATCTCATTGACAGCATCATCAATCCCTTATGGTTGGAAAGAGCAAAGTAAGATGCTCAGAAGTGGGAACTGAAGATGCTAACTCTAGGACCTATTGCCATGTCTGTGGCATTTTCATTTCCATTGCTTTGGTACCGTGATAGGCTTAGAGTTTAGTAAATCAGAAACTGACCCCAGGCATCTAGCAATTGTTCTTTATTGAAAAACACTTTCAGGAAAATCCAAGGAAATACAGAAGCAAGGCAGCACCATAGTCTTCCCAGCCGAGATGGAAATGCCTCTGGTTTCTCCAGCAATTCCCACTGGAGTTATCATGACTCAAGAGTCTGTTGCAATCAGTTGTAGAAAGGCGCAGAGTGACAGTTGGAATGCAAAGAAATGTGCACAACCCAGAGCTCTCTCAGCTTTGCCAAAACTCAAGTGCCCCCATGGGAGGGTCTTGCAACATATGTTCTGTTGAGCAAAGAGGTTGCAAACCAAGCAGTTATTGCAATAAACACCACTTGTGACAAACAAGGTTTGTAAGTTTCAATTTATTTTTTAAAAATGCTTGTCTTCCTCACTAGACAATCAACTCTATGAGGGCAGAGACTATGTCAACACTGTACCACCAGCTCCTGGCACACAGTAGGTACTCAATAAATATAAGTTGGAAGGATGGATGGAGGTAATGGATGGAAGGATGGATGGAAGGATGAATGGAGGGATGGATGTGACCCAGTCGAAGTGTGATTAGGAACATTCTCTTGTTATGGGTGGAGGAAAGAGAGGGGAGATTGAGAAAATAAGATAAAATACATTGATGCTTATCATTTTTGGTGTTTGAAAAGTAGGATTGAATTATGACTAAGACATCTAGAGAATTTTACCTCTTTCAATGCCCAAGCCACACTTTTCTATCACTCTTAAACTGAAAACATAAATGCCTTTCTAACATTTGCTTTGCTGGTAGGAAACACTTTAATAATCTCTAAGTTGCCACGGCATTATTAAAAGAAAGGATGTCATGCCCGGGTCCAGAACTTAAAGGTGGCAGGCACCAGCAAGCACGATTGCTCCAAATGGGCCTGCCTTACAGGTCCTCACTCCAACACTGCTCACTTCCTCCAGCTTGAAAGTGGAGAACATGTTCACATGCTGGGTGGTAAGTAGGAGGAACTCTGATCAGCAAGAAGCTTGCAGTGGACAATATGAGGCATTAGTATTTTACTGGCCACAGTGTGACTGGGTTGCACTCTGTTCTGACATTAGGAAGAATTTTATGCCTGGGCAAAGTCAAAGTTTTTTCCTTTAGTCACATTACTCAAAGAATAAGTTGACTGTAACCCAACAGCACTTGTCCAAATTCCAGGACTCCATTTATGACTATTCTGAGGCAAGCATCTGCCTGTGCAGTTTGTCCTTCCATCCAGTCTATTCTTTGGGGTCCAGATCCTTGGTCAATCTCACACCCAGTGCTATCTGCCTCATTGCCCAGCATCAGGAAGCAAAGAGTATGGTGCAATAAGACAACAACCTGGCCACGGGATCAGGAATGGGGTCAGGTCAGTTGACGAGCATACTCATTAAACATGTTCAAATGTTCCCATCCCACCCACCCATATGACATGGTCCTGAGCCCTGAGATCTGTATCCCAAGAACCTCAGTTGAGAAATCTTTATGGCAGCTTCACTGTTGCTCAAGAACCGGGGTATTGTAGCAGCCTGGGGGCAGGTTGTCCCTAATGTTCTCTAAGTTCTTCACATCAGCCAGAATCCCATCTATGCTTGTCTCCAGCAAATGGAGGTGGCCCCTCTGCCGACGTGCCCTCTCTTCCAGCTCTGACATCATGGGCCGCAGTTGGCTGTTGATCTGGTTCTTGGCTCGGGAAAGCTTCTGCTCCAATAAGATCAGCCCCTCTTCATCTACACTGACAGGCTGGTCTATTTCAAGGAATGAGACATGAGTTAACATAGAAAACCTGTAGTTAGATTTCCTTGAACATGAGTGCCTTTCTATACCCATAACTAATTCCCGTTTCCACTTGCCTATAGCAAATAGTATACCATGAATTTTAAAGCTTATTTTAAATTAGAAATCATCTAGAAAGAGTTCTGAGAAGGCTAGCCTAGCTACTGGACTATGAACAACCCTATTCGAGACTCTGAGCTATCTAGTTCAGCAACATGATGTCTGGAGTTTTCCTTTCGTGTTAGGGTCAGTAGTTAATGCTCTGGGAAAAAAAAAAGAGGACTGAAGGTCATAGGGGACTGAGCACTATCCAAGCCCTTTGCCTAACATAGGTCACTGCTAGGATTAGAATCAACTCCAAATTATGCTTTCCAAACCACTCTTAAGAAATATCTTGCTGTTTTCTATTAGAAGACCTTTAGAAACTGGCTGAGCTTCAGGGTTAAAGAGGCCAAGGTATGCTTTGCCATTTGGGGAATGGATTCCAGCTGCTAGAAATTGATGTCAGACATCATTCTGGCCTGAAACAGCAGTCATCTGATTAGATGTTATTTTATTTCCAATTTAAAATAAAATCACATTCGTTCAGGTATGTGTTACCCATAGACCATTTAAAACTAACGTCAGTATGAAGGGCACCTGGCCAGACCCATTTAGTTCAAATAGGTTTGAGTGGCCCTTGGTCAATTCGAACTCAAGGTCAAGTTGCCTCACGTATCTGAGCTGAAGTGATAGTATTTGACTGCATGAGTTTATTATACCTAGAACAATCAATCTCTTATTGCTCCAGGACTTAAGAGAGCACACAGAGTAGAAACAACACTGTAACAAAAATGTTGATCCAAATGGATCTTTCACTTGGGGCTAGAGAGAATTTAGGAATTTAGGATTTTCTGACATGCAGAGGAAGTTAAGTAAGCTTGGGAACAAGATAACCTTGTCTATGGGAAGGTGGCACGAGTTACTAGAAAAGAACACAAGCATTGGAGGCAAAAATATCTCAGTTTGGATCCTGCCTCTACAATTTACTATGTGACCTGTGGGGCATTATTAACCTCTGAGCCTCAGTTCAGTCCTTCATGAAATAAAATAATAAAAATGATAAAACCCACCATAGAGGACTTTTACAAGACAAATGATATTACACCATGAAAACATCTGGCATGGTACCTGACACATAGTAAATGTTTAATAGCTTCCATCTACCCTGCTGTCCCTACTCTCTTGTATTCTCTTTACAGGTCTCATTAGTTTCATTGCCTTTTTTTTTTAAGAACACTAAACAACCCTGCTAAAGTTTCAATTGGGGAGGTTTTTGGTTTTTTTTTTTTTTTTTCTTCTCAATCCTTTGAGGGCATTTTACTGTTGTAGGCTCATTGGATCACAAAGCAGACCCAAGACTCTAACAACACAGATGATATTGGTCTCTAAGGGTGATGATGACACCCTACAGAAAAATCCAGTTTTAAACGTGTTCTACTGAACTGGAATAGCAGAGCCAAACCTTTTCCTAAATGTTACTGGAATCTGTGACGAATCCCTAGTTCCACATCTGCTGCAGTCCAAGCTTGATAAAACAGTCCAAGTAAGGGTTTGATATCAGCTCTATCTAAATCCAGAAATTTAACCAAAATAAGTTTTCTTCTGGGAGTGATTCTGTAAGGAAATATGATTTTCTTCCACACCATGCCATCAGATCTTCCTAAAATTATCTCACAGGCCTACTCTCACCACATTTCTTCTGGGTTATTTACCCGAGCAGCTCAAATTCCTCCCACTGGTTACATCAAGGTATAACTTTGGTTTGGGAAGGAACAAATGTAAAATTGGCAAGCGAGTCTTTTTTTTTTTTTTTTTTTTCCTTTTTTTTTTTTTGAGACAGTCTTGCTCTGTCCCCTAGGCTGGAGTGCAGTGGTACAATCTTGGCTCACTGCAACCTCTGCCTCCCGGGTTCAAGTGATTCTCCTGCCTCAGCCTCCCGAGTAGCTGGGATTACAGGCACCCATGACCACATCTGGCTAATTTTTGTACTTTTAGTAGAGACAGGGTTTCACCATGTTGGCCAGGATGGTCTTGAACTCCTCACCTCAGGTGATCCACCCGCTTCAGTCTCCCAAAGTGCTAGGATTACAGGTGTGAGCCACCACACCCAGCCGGCAAGTGATTCTTGACTTCACAGACTGGCAGAATCTTCCTTCACATCTTCCCAGCCACCATTCTACTGCCTTAGAGCAGGCTCCTGTCATTTCTCTCCTCAATTATTTCAACAATATCTTAAGTGGTCTCAACCTGCCTTCTCTCTAACCCCCCTTCAAGCTTTTCTCCACTTGGCTGCCCTAGGGATCTTATACAGTGGTGATGTTATTCCTCTGCTTAAAACTGTCCACTGGCTTCTCAGGGTCCAGGCCAGACTCCTAAGCAGGATTCCCAAGCTGTCTCGTGTTCTGTGAAGTTGCTTGTATACACCCAGTTCTTTGGCCCACAGACCTTTACCCACAAGTGCAATAGGTGTTCAGTGACCCATCTCAGCAATGGTAAAACAGGGTCCAATAAATGTAAGGGAACCTGCCCAAAGTATCTGGGCCTGGAAACAAAGCACATTTACTGATATTCTTAAGGAAAGCTGAGATTTCCCTTCACTGGGGCTAGGTATAGCAAGTGTTCTGGAGCAAAGCCCTGGAGAATGTGGGTACTTCACATACCCATCAGATACAGGAGGCCATCCAATGTGTTGAGTGTGTCTTGGATTGTAACCCCAGTGTTCTTGGCTCTGGTGTCAACCCTCTGGGCTTCTGTAATCACCTGTGGACAAATAAGCACAAACCAGCCTTGAAAAGGTATTTTCCATGTTGGCAAGTTGAAAGGGATCTCCTGTTGAAAGCAACAGGAACTCACCATCTGTACTGCATCCATATTCGTGTCAAACTCCAGCTCCTTCCTTTCCAGCTCTCCTTCCACTTCCCTCATCTCACTCTTAAGAGAGGCCAGTCCCTTTTCCATGGCCAAGGCTCCATCTGCTGTCACATTGGCTTCCAAGTTCAGACTCCCAATCTCCTGGGAGAAGAAAAGGAGCCAGGGACGGAAGGAGAGATAGAGGTGAGGTACAAAAGCATCCCAAAGACAACCGTAGAAAAAATACAGCTGCAGCCAGGCCCTGATGGAGTAAGTTAGATGAATAATGAGAGAATCAGACTTAGGGACACACCCTTTGCCAAGCTTTGCCTCAAACAAGCTAATTTGGGGGTATGTTTTTAGGGACTAGGAAGGTCAGTGGCAAGACACTGCTTCCCTCTCAACTCAACGCTCACCAAATGTTGAACAAGAGATAGGAACCATTTGGGAAAACCCAGAGGACCAAAAACACATCATTCTCTGTCATGCCTCTTTGCTGTCATAGTCTTTTAATCTGGGGCTGCCATGGACCACAACAGGGCTCTGAGCCTCAGAGGTTAAAATAAGCTCAATGCTCTCTTTCCCTCCACACCACCCTTGTGTTTGGTGCTACTGGTACCAACACACATGTTGATTTCTCTTTTACCTGTTCAATCTCACTGGAGATCTTCAGGGCCTCCCTGGCCCCATTCTTTGCCCTCTGTGCGTCAGCAGCAGCACTCCCCAGGGCTCTTTCTGCTTGCTGGGTCTTGTCACTGGCATCTGAAACCTTCTGGCTGATGTAGGAGAGTCTCTTCATGGCTTCTTCAGCTTCTGCTTTTCTGTTGTCCACCTGCAGGTCAAACTCTGAAATGAAGAAAAGAAAAAACTGCCATGAAGATGAAAGCAAACTTACAAATGAGTGAAAGGGGCTGATGTTGTAAAGAAAAATTCCTGAAAGAGTGTTATTACTGACTGGGGGTGAGGGTGTGGGAAGTTGCAGCTGGAATTAACTTTCTTATCTAAGAGAAAGCATCTTAAAAGATGCATTGGAGGGGTTATAATTATTGTGTTGCTTAGAGAAACCGAAAATCAGCCCAAGTTCCACAGCACTGCAAGAGTATAGAAACTGCAGAGTGGATCAGAAGCAGGTAGAATCTTTGAAGCCCAAAGCATCAAGCCAGAGCTTTAAGCCCTAAGCTCCAATGATAAGAATTGGGTTTGGGTTTGAATGGATAGAGAAGTACTTTCCATGAAAAAAATTTCAAAATTTTAGGAGTGTTTCTCTTTTGTGCTTTACTGAAGAAGCCTGACATTTTAATGAAATCTGCAAGGCACAAATCCAAATCTCCTGGGATCTAGATGCAGTGACAAAGGTTGCTCTGTTATCACCACAAAGAAACATATCAGTTCTATACTGGAACCAACCAGACTACAGAGGAAAAGGAAAAATGTCTGTACAGTAGTAGTATGTTGCATCTGTGAGGGACTTTAGAGATCACATAGTTTAACCTTGTCTCTAAAGAGGAAGATATTAGGTTCTGGAAAGGTTACGTGACTTGCCTATGGTCACACAGCTAGTCTGGCCTGGTCAGGTGGCCCAGCAGAAATCAGAACTCAAGGCTTCTGACATCTAGCTCTATTATTACTACTACATTAAATATTAATGTATTAATATTTTATTTAGAAAGATATTTACTAAGGATCCCAATATACCTGCCACTTTGAGAGATATACGAGAATTCAAAGGAAATCAGTCATGGCTATACCCTTAAAATACTCAAGTGACCTGAACCATGAAGTACTAACCTCTGAGGTTTTTAAGGATGCTCTCAACTTCATAAAAAGTGGCATTGCCCATACTTAGTGCTTCTTGTGCTCTGCTTTTAGCAAGATTGGCACGGGAAAGCAGCTGATCTGATTTCTATAAAAAGGCAGACAGAACAAGATTAGAGGAAGTACATTCCTGCTGGCAAAATCACTCTGACACATTTCATGACAGCAGATTGTTGTGATTCACTGCAGAGTCTAGGGGTGCTGTAGCAAACCCCTCTACAATCTGGGACAAAGCAAACTTTATAAGTCCACGACACATTCCATATAGAGAATGGTCAAACTCTAGTCCACCATCAGGGACAGGAACGGTTTTATAAATCATAGTTTTAACTCTAAATATTTCCTGAAGTCAAGTAGTAGACTGAGCTAGACCAAAATTAGACCCAAGAGGCCTAGGTCCTATTCCTAGGTTTGAGGGCTGACTCACTGGGTGGAGCTGAGCTAATCACACCAAGATCTCTGCAACTGTTACTTCTTCCATAAGCAGTGCCTTCATTGTTGATTTTTCCAGAAACAAGGTCTTGCTCTGTCACCCAGGCTGGAGTACAGTGATGTAATCGTGGCTCACTCGAATTCCTGAGCTCAAGCGATCCTCTCACCTCAGCCTCTCAAGTAGCTGGGACTATAGGCATGTGTCATCATGCCCAGCTATTTTTTTATTTTTTATTTTTTGTAGAGATAGGGGCCTCACTATGCTGCCTACGCTGGTCTCAAACTCCTGAGTTCAAGTGATCCTCCCGGCTTGGCCTCTAAAAGTGCTGGGATTATAGGGATGAACCACCGTGCCTGGTCAGAGAGCTTTTGATTATTCTTCTTGCCATATGTATTCATATGGTAGGCATTCAATACATGTTTATTGAGTTAATGAATTAACAAAGTAATACTTCTCTCCCATTCTTTCCATTCTGTAAGAGCTGCTGTGTTTCTTCTTTCCAGTCTCCCAGATTCTTTTGTGCACGTTTGAACTCATCCATATGCCTGGTCACCAGGCTTGAGAGTGAATCAGCTTTTTGTTTGATCCTCTTTGCTTCTTCCACCTGTGAGCCCAAAGAAACCAAGGAGTCTGACTTCTGCTTACCAGTTACCACACCAGCTTTGTTAGGACCTGACACCATTGTTTGAAAATAGCAACTGCCTTAAGAAGCCAAGAAAATAGTCACTAGCCATCCAGGCCCCAAACCTAACAGAAATGAGTCAGTATGCCCCATGAAAGCAAGGCAGCAGGTCCCCTCAATGTCAAACAGGCTTTGTGTCTGTTCTTTTTTATTTTTTAAATTTTTACATATTAGTTTATATATTCATGGGAGCATATATCCATGGGAATTGTGAATTTTTTTTTCTGTAGGTAGTAAACAAAATTTTCTTAATCGAGTAAGTGTGGAATTGTTAAGGGAACTGATGGCAGAAACAATGCAAAACTTTTGAGAACAAGTCATCTCCGAGTGGCTATACATAGAGATATACTATAGGTTGGACTCAAGTGTAAACAAAAAACTTTATAAAAATTTCCCACAGATTTCAACAGTCCCCACAACTAAGGAAGATACATAAAACTTTTATCCAGTAATAGGTTTAGTATGGGTCAAAGCCTTTCCTGAGACTAGGATTGGGGTTTAAGAACAAGGAAATGGATAATTAAGAGGGCTAAATACTCTTCCCACTCTAAAACAGAAATGGTCAACATGGAGAAAAAACTGAATGGTTGAACAATATTATGGCACCCCCAGAGAAGAAAGTATTTATGGCCCTCCTGTATGTCAAGCACACAGGCCAGATGCCCTCACCTGAAAGGTCTGATCATTGACTCCCTGAAGCTGAGACACTGAATCCAGGAGGCGGAGACTGTGCTGATAAGACCTATCTGCTTCAGTTTCCGCTTGAGTGGCCTCCCTTGTCAACTGCTGGGCCAGGGACTTGGTTTTCTCCAATCTGGTATTGGGGGTGGGGTGGGAAGGGCGCAGTAACAAAAAGAGGACTTTGAGAATTCTTTTTTTTTTTTTTTTGAGACAGGGTTTCACTCTGTTGTCCAGGCTGGAGTGCAGTGGCATGATCACAGCTCACTGCAGCCTCATCCTCCCACGCTCAAGCAATCCTCCCAATTCAGCCTCCTAAGTAGCTGAGACTACAAGAGTGAACCACCACACCCAGCCCCCCTCTTTTTCTTAATAAAAGCAAAATTTCACCCTGTTGTCTTGAAAGTATGTAGTTGGAATAACCAGAAGAACCAAATAAAATTATTTATCAGATACGTGTCCCTCTCTACTAAACATAAGCCTTTTAATTTATATAGGTTGGGTCAGAAAAATTCAATCCCAAGTTCCCCACTTCTTGATAACAGAAATATATTTCTGTATTTTTATATCTCCCCATGCCATCAGATGGATTTACTCACCCCTTCATACACCAGAGTAACCATACCTCCAAGTATTGTAATCACAATCAAAACATAAATTTTATTTAGACTAACCAACCTTTTTTTCTTCCAGTCTTAAAAATATCTACTTTTCCCCAAAGTAAAACTCCCATGTATTCGGCCCTCTTATTCTCACTAATAATATGTTTTTACAGCTAGTACGGTGCCCCTCAAGTACAGTTAGCATTTTGCCCTGGGAGTATCTAAGGTATATGAGCCACGGGAGGACCCCTAGGAACATACTTTTCCACAACCCCCTGCACCACAGCACCGTCAAGGCTACCGCTTCCGCTTCCGCCTCCTTCACGCAGGGCCTTGTGCACCAGTGAGAGGGCTTGTTTGGAATAGTCCTCAGTTTCTTTTGTCAGTTGCTCCATGTTACTGGCCGACTCAACGTGGCTGAAAGGATTAAAAACAAAAGAATAAGAGTTTTCACGCAAAGGGCTTCCTTTAGGTCGTTCAGTTAAACGAAGGGCAAAGAGTATGGGAGCTGGTTTGATTTAGAAAAACCCTACAGAACTGACCCAAATTACATGGAATTAGAGGCGCTATCAAGAAGCAGAAGGTGTTTTGGAGAATTCGCCTCATGTCATAGACCTTGTAGTGATCTTTTCCGTTTATGGCATAATCACTGGAGGCCCGGAGCGGAGTGGAGGGTGGAGATGGGTGGGAGCAGTCTCAGGTGATAAAACACTGCATCTGTAAGTTGTTTGCTGCAGGAAGAAACCTCTAGGTCTTGTTTCACCCAGGATCCAACCCCTACTCACTTTCGCTTCAGCTCTAAACTGGACCCACCACTAGGGGGACAAAGCATGTCTATAAAATTTCCCTGGATACTTTTGGTTCCTCCTGGTTCTAAAAAGTGCTTTTTTGAAAAAAACCCAGAGAAACAAAACCAAAAATCAATGAACTCAGGAGGCAGCTCATGTTACAAATACACAAATCAGCCCTCTTCCGCTGACTGAATTCCACTTGGGATTAACAGAGTCTGCCACCCTGCTGAGCACTCCCCTACCAGCAAACCTCTTAAACACCATAGGATTTCTAGTCAGAGTCAAGGATGAAGGGAGATGCATGTTATCATTGGGGCCCTGCAGAGCCGGTTTTCAGGAGGAAGTTCCCCCTCTGCAGTCTTGGCCCCCACAGGCTAACAAACAACTCGTTGCTACTTGTTCCCAGGCTTGGTGTGGGAGTCCCTGAAAGCTGCAGAGCTTTCTCTTCCAAGGGCTGATTCATTTCACGTGGCCCGAGGAATCACATCTGACATACACCACAGCCATACTGTGAGTCATAGGGAAATGTGGGAAAGAAACACCCTCACCCCCAACTCCTGCCAAATGACCCTGCCCAGTGGCCACTTACATGCAGTAAAAGCCAAGTGGTTAAAAATTGGTTTCAAGGTAGGGAATGGCTGCAAAGGAGCCTGGAGAGAATAAATATCATGCTTGGGTCCCTGATACCCTACTGTCTTATTCAAGTCTGACCTGGCAGAGACGGCTTGAAGCAGAGGTGCCCTCTAATGCTGCTCACCTTTCTGCTAATCTCGTGGCCTCCTGAGCCAGACTTTTAAAGCCATTTGGCCCCACGTAGTGGTCTGAGGCAGGAATGTTCTGTGGGAAAAGGAGAATCGGTTAAGGCGAATCAGTTAAGGATTTGCACTTGGCCATGGAACTTAAGCAGGTGCAGCATCTGTCCTGTCAGAACCACTTGTCATTAGTCACACAGGGTTCCACACGCTGACACTTACACCATGCCTCTATTCACCATTATCATTCTATTTTTAAAAAGTGTGTATAGGCTGGGTGTGGTGGCTCATACCTGTAATCCCAGCACTTTGGGAGACCGGGGCGGGTGAATCACCTGAGGTCAGGAGTTCAAGATCAGCCTGACCAACATGGTGAAACCCCATTCCTACCAAAAATGCAATAATTAGCCAGACATGGTGGCAGACGCCTGTGATCCCAGCTACTCGGGAGGCTGAGGCAGAAGAATCGCCTGAACCTGGGAGGTGAAGGTTGCAGTGAGCCAAGATCGCACCATTGTACTCCAGGCTGGGCAACGAGAGCAAAACTCCATCTCCAAAAAAAAAAAAAAAGTATGTATAGACAAGAACAAAGAAATCCAAGTTCAAAAAAGTCTGTATATAGATATAGATGCATTAAAATATATATACATAAAAAAACCCCAAAACAACAACAAACAAAACAAAAATTCTTTTCTTGCTGGGAGCCAAAAAAATTAAAAATAAAAATATATACATGTACATATTTTTTTTTTTTTTTTTTTTTTTGAGACGGAGTCCCGCTCTGTCGCCCAGGCTGGAGTGCAGTGGCATGATCTCGGCTCACTGCAAGCTCCGCCTCCCGGGTTTACGCCATTCTCCTGCCTCAGCCTCCCGAGTAGCTGGGACTACAGGCGCCCGCCACCTCGCCCGGCTAGTTTTTTGTACTTTTTAGTAGAGACGGGGTTTCACCGTGTTAGCCAGGATGGTCTCAATCTCCTGACCTCGTGATCCGCCCGTCTCGGCCTCCCAAAGTGCTGGGATTACAGGCTTGAGCCACCGCGCCCGGCCACATGTACATATTTTTATATGAATTTAAAGTCCAGTAGAATATATTCCAAGTTTTAACAGTAGTTATTTGATAGTAATGGGATCATAGAGAATTTTTATTTATTTTCTACAGCAAACATTTTCGTAATAAAGGAAACAATCAATACACATTATTTTCAATGTGACTTCCTTATTATAGTATCTGATTATCATTCCACTTCCTCTATTCATCTCCCACCCATCATTTACATTACTGTCACCATAGCCTTCTTCATTCAGAAATAGAAGAGTGCTCAATCAAATCTCTCCCTCCTACCACATTACAAACTACATTAAGAAAATCATATTGGCAGCATTTTTTTCCCATTTTCAAAACCATGTCTTTATTGGGCTCCCTCCCTCCCTCCCTCCCTCCCTCCCTCCCTCCCTCCCTCCCTCCCTCCCTTCCTCCCTTCCTTCCTTCCTTCCTTCCTTCCTTCCTTCCTTCCTTCCTTCCTCCCTCCCTCCCTCCCTCCCTCCCTCCCTCCCTCCCTCCCTCCCTCCCTCCCTCCCTCCCTCCCTTCCTTCCTTCCTCCCTCCCTCCCTCCCTCCCTCCCTTCCTCCCTTCCTCCCTCCCTCCCTCCCTCCCTCCCTCCCTCCCTTCCTTCCTTCCTTCCTTCCTTCCTTCCTTCCTTCCTCCCTTCCTTCCTTCCTTCCTTCCTTCCTTCCTTCCTTCCTTCCTTCCTTCCTTCCTTCCTTCCTCTCTTCCTTTGTCCTTCTTTTCTGTCCCTTCCTTCCTCCTTTCTTCCTTCTTTCCTTCCTTCCTTTTCATTCATTCATTCATTCATTCATCCATTCATTCATGCACCAGACATTTACCACAGCTATACACTGTACTGTAGGCTGAGAAAGTAAATATGAACTAAAGTAAATCCTGCCCTCTGGGAGTTAACAAGCTAGGAGATAGGCAGAAGGGAGGTGAGGCAGGGCCAAGATGAGGATGTAGTTAGAAATAAATGAACTAGGGAGAAGAACATAACGCAGTAAAATAGGAAACTGCAGAAGGCCAAAGACATAAATAGATGTGACTGTTGCAAGGAAAAGAAGTCCAACCACCTGTCAGGTAGATCAGAAGCAGAAAGTGAGCCACTGAGAAACAAAATGAGTCAGTGAGATCTAGAAGTAGATCTCCCAACACAGCAGTAATTCTCAATACCCTAGCCCAGCAAAACCTACAGTGTTTCCCAAGGAAGCTTCGCTTTCTGCCAGGCTCAGCTGCATCTGAGTGATGAGCCTGTGAGTATCCCGAACTTGGTTCTGGTACTGACTTCCCAGGGCCCGAACTCTTTCCACAGTCATCTTGAGGTCATCCAGGCGGCTCCGGTAGCTGTTCTCTTGGCTTCTCACCTTGGCCAACTGGAGACCAAGGGATCTGCTAGCACCTGAAAGCAAAGAAGGAAAGGGAGCATGAGCACTTTCTGGGTCAGCATAGAGTTAGCAAACATAACAGAGGGTTGACTGGCTTATGGCCAAATGACAAAAACACAATAGAGAAATGCATGCAACCATTCTTTTATCTCCATCATTCAAGTTGCAGGGGGAATGTCACAGACAGTCCTTCCACTTCTGCAAGGGCTGGTTGGAGATATTTGCTGAACTGATAACCATAGAAGATTTTATGACCTAACGTAGCCATTCCTTCTAGGACTATGAATTCTCTTCTGTCTGAAGGGAATTTGGCCTTCATCACCTTCTGAAATCTGGGCATCTCTCAGAATGTCCCGAAGGGCCTGCTCAGCCTGCTGCATCCTGCCTTCCAGCTCTGTATCAAGTACTGCTCCATCACCACCCTGAGCCTTTGAAATCAGGGCCTCCATTCTCTGAAGCTGCTGCATAAACTGATCCATCTGAAACCACAAAAGAAAGATCAGAACAGAGGGTGGAGACCATGTACCCAAGGGATTGTCCAATACCAGGTACCCTGGGGATAATACTAAAAGTCCAGAAACGCTTAGCATGTCATAGTGGTTAAAATTTTAGACCCTGGAGCCTAGAGTCCTTGAGTTTGAATCCTGGCCTCACTACTCACTAGCTGTATGACCTTGGGCAAGTCACTTTCTTTATCTATAAAATTAGGATAATGAAAATAAGAATAGTATCTCCTAAAGTTATTACTTGGACTACCTGGGTTAACATCTGTAAAGCTCAAGCTTTACTATGCAGTTAGTATTTGTAAAGTGAAAGCAGTTGCAAGCTAGAGACAAGAGAACAGTGCCTGACGCAAAGGAAATGCGTAAAAGGCTTGTTAAATAGATCAGTTTAAAAAACAAGTTGAGTTTGTTCTACATTTGGAGTTCTGTTTGGACCTTTGTCTTCCCCAATCCTCACTCCAGGAAGAAAAATAGTTAATAATTAACAAGAACATCAAGTTCATTCTTCTCTGGAATTCAAATGAGAAATTTCTGGAGGCCATTATTGTTTGGGAAGCCTTGATACTTTCTGGACTCCTGGTATCTTTTATGTTTATGTTTTTCTTCATTTGTTTTACAAAGACATCTGTTGAAAAAAAAATCAAGCTGGAAAGTGACATATTATAGTGGGAAGAGCCCTGAACTCAGTTAGGGGACATGGTCGGGATTCCGAGTTCCACCTAGCCATATCACTTTGAAAAATTTCAAGTATTTTGAGACTTTATTTGACCAATGAAAACTGAGGTCAGAATACTTTTCCATTCAACTCAACTAAGTTATCATTAGTGCCAAATGAAACAGTATCTGCAAAAGAGGTTTTGAAAATGGTATATATAAGAACATAAACCTGAAGTATTATCACTATACAGAATTTTTTTAATACAGCAATTTTTAAAGAAAGAAATAGTAATCACACTCCCATCCTCAGGAGACTAGGAGGGTCCTAGATCTGTGACAGAACCACCCAGTGGACACTTAAGGATTTGATTCTGTGGGGTTAGGGGTGGTAAAGAGAAGAACGCATACCTGAATCTTCACTTGATTATAGCAAGCTGGACAGCTGAATGCTCCGTGCTCACAGTTGGGGCCACCGAATCCTGGCTTACAAACACAGGTGCCATCACTTCGACATTCTACAGGCTCTGAGCCCATGGGGTTGCAGTTGCAAGCTAGAGACAAAAGACAGACAAATGGAGCATTCACATCAAACTAGTCTAGAAACTGGAGGTAGAGCAAAGATACAAGGAAGGAGATCAAGCCTCCAACAGCAGAGAATCCTTCTACGCCTCCATGCACCTTCTTAATACAGATAGGTCTTAGGAATCACGCGGCAGGTTTGCCTGGTGTGTGTGCCTGCGGGGAGATTATAGCCTTTCTGGCAGTGCTCATTTTCCTCCCCCTGTTAAACTAAAAGCCTGTTAGATATTCTGCAGGCACTCTGGCTTTGCTTTCAAGGTGAATAACATTTCTTCTGGGCCCATTACATGCCAGATGTAGACATCCCCCTCTATTTTGCAGATGAGGAATGTGAGCTCAGGGAAGTTGAGTAATTTGCCTGACGTTACATGGCAAGTAAATGGCAAGTGACAATGAGAGCTCAGGAAGGGCCAGTGTTCTTTCCTCTGTTCTGCGGCCTCTGGTGTAGGAAATACAGTTAAGAAAGTAATACCTTTATTCATCCAATCAAATTGATTAAGCCAGGTTCTGTTATAGGAGTTAAGGATATGATAGTGGGTGAGACACTTTGATGATTACAGTGATTCTCTGGGTGACAGTGATTCTCTGGGTTGTTCTATCTTCAGTGCGCACAAAACCCTGATTACATATCTACGTGTGTTGTCATTATTTGCATACATATTTGTATATCTTCCTTATTATCATACAAACTCTTTGAGAGTTGGGATGACTTATTCACCATTATAGCCTCAGTATCTAGGTCCACACTGGGTACATGGTATGTGCTTGATAAAGGATAGTTGAGTGAAGAAATGTGTGGTATAAAGCCAGTGAAATTTCTGTTAGTAACCTAGAATTACAGCTACAATTAAAGACAGAATATAGTTAGAATATATAACTAGAATTATAGTGTGTATAGTGAGCTTTCTTTTATCCACCACTTTGAGTTAAATATTAATCATACATATGAGGAAACTGAGGCTCAGAGGGAGTAATTGGCATAATTAGCACAATATAATAGGTATGTTACAAAACTGGACTTGAACTCAGTCCTGCTGGTGTCACATGGGCTTTTCCTCTCATGAGGTGCTTTCTAGCACATCACAGCCAACCCAGAGATTGGGGTCTGGGCTGGTCTGGTCCAGAATTCCCCAAGGGATTTGTACCACTAAGTAGAAGCCTCAGGTTGCAGAGGTCCTCAAGCACTTCAAAGTGGAGACTCTTGTGTGAGTGGGAGGCTGTGAGCTCCATGCAAACCTCCGGGTCTTCATGAGGAACCAAGAGTCTTCTAACCTGGTTGTCCAGAGTGGCTCTGGACTTTTTTTTGTTGTTGTTGTTGTTTGAGACAGACTCTTGTGCTGTTGCCCAGGCTGGAGTACAGTGGCATGATCTCGGCTCACTACAACCTCTGCCTCCCGGGTTCAAGAGATTCTTGTGCCTCAGCCTCCTGAGTAGCTGGGATTCCAGGCACCCACCACCACATCCAGCTAATATTTGTATTTTTAGTAGAGATGGGGTTTCACCATGTTAGCCAGGCTGCTCTTGAACTCGCAACCTCAGGTGATCCACTCGCCTCGGCCTCCCAAAGTGCTGGGACTACAGGCTTGAGCCACTATGCCTGGCCCCATTCTGGACTTTATAAACAAAGTTAGGGTGAACAAAATTCTGAGTTCTGGGCACCAAGGTCAGCCTGGGACTGAGGGGTGAGTCTGTGGGGCAGGCCAGCTCCTCTAGAACTGAACTTGCCTCTAGAATATAAGATGTACAAAGATTTGAAAGCAGAGCTGGGCAAGAGGACCAGTCTGCACATTCATGCTTTGATGTGCAGCAGGCCTCAGGAATGCTCCATTACAGCTGCTACTTTGAAGCTGTCTTGTTAGGAGAACTTTCGACTCTTACCTTTCTATACATCAATTATGCTGACTTCTGAGAGAGTCTCTTAAACTACTTTACAGCCCACTCCCCTTCCCACTTGAGTTTGCTCAGGCTTACTCTCGAGTCACTTATTACTCTCCTACAACAGGTTTGGTGGCCACTTCCCTGCCTCGCTGCTTGGGATTGGGCATAGGATATGGCCCCGTGTTATCTCCCCTTCTGCGTAGGAATGTAAACCTGACCCTTTTCACTTCTCCCACCTAGCTTTAACCTAGCTCTGTCTTCCAGACCTGGCTACAGGGGAAACCTGTCTTAAGGCCTTTGACAGATGAAGAAAGGCCCAAGGTGCTCACGGGTCAATTTGGTCAGAGAACCAAAGTAACATCGCAATATGAACTGCCATTGCCCCTGCTTAGATGGCAAGCAAGCGCATATGTACACAGACACACACAGACACAGCCTGCCTGGGGTGGAGTCCTACCTCGACACTTTTCTGCTGGATTGGGAGCCAACGGGTCCCCGAAGTAGCCTGCTTTGCACTGGTCACAGTAGATGCCGGCTGTGTTGTGGATACACTTCAGACACCTGCCTGTCAGCCGGTCACAGTTCCCAGAGGCACTGGGGTCCACATTGTTGTTGCATTGACAGGGCTGACAAGGCCTCACTGGGCCATGTTCACCAAAGGGGTCCCCAAAGTAGCCATCAGCACAGAGCTCACAGCGGGCACCTGGAAAGGAACAAATGACCAAGCCTAGGTCGACATCCATCGGGAGGAAGACCAGATGCAGAGACCTAAAGTTGCAAGTCACCCTCTAGAAGAACCAGAGAAATGTGCTTCTCCAGGGACCCCCGAACAAAGCCCTCAGGAGCAGGTGTCAAGGCAGGGCTGGCCCTCTCACTCCATGCCCACCGCAGGTTGCAGAACACAGCAGCGCCACTAGGAGGCTTAACTAGCTGGCTGGGAAAAAGCAGGCAGCTCCGCAGAAGTAGTAAGGTTTTGAGCAATAACCCCAAAACGGCTGCTGAAGAATCCATTCTTCTTTCAGACTGACCAGCAGAAGGACGTGACATTTAAGAGGTCACTAAGTTTTCCCTCTTTATCTCAGTTCATTAAGAAACAAACCATGTGCTTGGTCTGAAAATGTCATCTTCTAATGACAAACCTCTCAAAACAGCTTCAGGTGTTTTCCCCCATAATTGCACTCTGCTCTTGCTTAATCCACTTTACCTCTTGGGCATCGCAACATCTTATCTTTAAGACATTATCTTTAGAGTGAGCACATTTAGGTGAACCCGAAGTCATTACAATTTCCTAGAAATTCCTCAGAATAGAAGCTATTTGCACACATTCATGGCATCAGGACAGGAGGAGGCAGGTAGCGGAGCAGACCCGTGGCCTTACCGGTGACCCCGGGAGGGCAGTTATTGCACACCACCTCCTCTGTCTCCGGCATCACTGAGCAGCTGAACCCGTTATGACAGGGACAGGGCTTGCAGCTGCGGGGGTCGTGCGGATCGTTGTAGAAACCAATTGGGCAGTCAGCACACTCAATGTCAGGATTCTCATCCCCTGAATAACAGTCTCCTGGGAGTAGGTGAAGAGTGGAGGGGCAGAGAAGTGTGGAGGGGCAGAGAAGTGAGCAGGGTCAGACAATACATTTCCTTCAACATGGGTCAGAGCGGAGAATGTCAAAGTGCCTGAGCACTGGCATTCACCCTTGCCACAGACCCAAATCTACACAGGACCAAGGCCCTGAATCTCACCCTCGCTCCCCTATCCAAAGTAGACACCCACTTCTTTTACTATCCATAACTTAACACTGTTCCCCATGTTCTCTGTGGCCTGACACCACTTGTCTGCACATTCATTTAGACCCGGACTTGTCTTTGATCTCCCCACACAATTCTTGCAACTCGACACCAACTCCCCTACTCAGCACTGAACCATGACGACCATTTCCTGTAACCTGGCACCTTTCTCACAACCTCGTGGCATTTCCACAATGAATAGGATTGAGTGTAATAAGGCACCATGGCCATCTTCCCTGACTCCAGCTCAGCTCTCCTTAATCCTTTCCCACCTCTGATGTGAGTTCAGCCACGGTCTTTCTTACACAGCTCTCTCTCCTCCACACAACACCCCAGCCACCTGGTCCAGGTGTCATTTCACTCACCTGTGTCTGGATCACAGGCCCCTCCCCCTTGACAGTTACAAGGAATACAGGTGCCAAAAGGCCCCAGTTTCGCTGAATCTCTCTTGTAGCCAGAAGCACAATCCTGGCAGAATTGCCCCTTGTACCCAACAGGACATATACACTGTTCAACCCAGGGTGCCGGGGCTCCAGAGACGGGTCGGGCTGAAATCAGGGTCACATTGTCAATGTACCCAGTACCTGCAATTGAGAGAACAGTTTAGAAGTTGCAAGTGGTACAGTGTGAAGATCTCAAGTCAGATCTTTCTTGGGATTTTATTTTTCTTAACTCCCTAACAAAGACAGGTGGTGTTCATACATCATGCCATGTAGAGAGGTATAGCAGTCCCCCACTGTGACTGAGCACACAGGCTCTGGGGTCAGAAAACCCAGGGCTTAAACTCTGACTCCACCCTCACTAGCTGTGTAAATTGGGCAAGTCACTTAGCCTCTCCATGACTGTGTTTCCTCGACTATAGACAAGAAGTAACAGTGGTATTTATCTCCTATGTCTGTTGTGAAAATTAAATTAGATAATGCATGTATTAAAATCTACCTGGCATACAGTAAGAGTCAATACATTGTTACACGTTTCTGCTTCCGACTTTATTTGCTGCATCAATGACATGGAAATGGTGCATGCTAGCCACGCTTCCTTTTTATGTGAGTGAGTACAGAAAAGCTTAAGGAACTCTTGTTAAATAATTCCAGTTGGGATTAGGAGGACCCAACATGTGAAATTCAAAAAAACAAACAAACAAACAAAGGAATTAATAGAATACATGATGACTCAAACAGGGTAGCATAGAGTATAATCTCAAAAGGAAAAGCTGCTCAAGGAACAAATAAGACTGTGTTGTAGGTACCATTTCCTAGCTAAGGAAATGTGTCCATTTATTGTAGATTATCTTTCTCAGATAATCAGCTTTAATAAAAATTAAGTGGTCCTTTTAGCAAGATAGCGTCATTCACCCTTCACTGGTGCTGGGTGCTGACGTCTTTTTAGAGAAACATTTCTTCTAAAAAAGCTTCTAGAATATAAAAATTCAGATCGAATCAATTATTCTAGGTCAGAATCATCAAATAACTTACCTACTTGTTTGGAGACTGCCACCACCTTAGAGAGCTGAATCAAATTAAACTAAAACCTAAGAAGAGAGAAATTAATTTATCTTAGCCACTTACTGTATTCTCCATATGTAGCTCGGATGCGGAGGGCTGTGAGATTCCGCAGTAACCTTCGATACTCAAAGTAACTCAGCTGGGGGCTCCAATTACTGCTTGGATGCTCATTTAACCTGCATAATTTAAAATCAAAAGCTTTAAAAATCCGATTCTTACCACATACCTACCTGTTATAAACTATGCCTGAGGATATGGGAACAGCTAAGCCCCTTCCCAGTCCTGCTTAGAAGGGGGCACAGGACTGAGAGACGCCTTTTCATAGGCATGTACTTGGACCTTCCTCACTCCATGGGGAGGGCAAACCCCAGAGAAAGTGATGGAGGGCATCCCAGTGTGGGAAGTCCAGATCCAGGGGTGACGTCACCTGAAACCATGTTGATCCCAAGTCCTCAGATACCACTTTCTATTCCTGGCCACCCATAAGCTAGTATTAGGAATATCTCCACGTTCCAGAAGTTCTGATTCTCAAGCGCAACCATTCATCTTTTTTACAAAAAATCATTTCTTTGTTATCTGAGCACATTTTACTTACTTTTTTCAAAAACCAGTTTCCACTTTTACATTGTCCACATTTAATACTTTTTAATTTGGCATCGTAGTGGCTCACTGTAACATATCACCAGCCCCTGTGCTGTTCTTCTAAACTTTGTTTTGTTTATTACTGAAGTATCTCATACAGGAACAACCCTACCCACCTTCATTTCATTCACTGATTTGTTAAACAAAAGTTGACTGTGCACTTGGTTTGGGCTAGAAGCTCTGTTAGGCTGGAGGACACAGACAACAGGGAGCGGTGATCACCATCCAGCCAGGGGAGTCGGGTGGGTAGACACACCGTTATAATAAGATGGCATGAATGCTGTAACAAATGCATGCACAGAGTGCCATGGAAACACAAAGTGACTGTAACTTTACCTGGGATTCTGAGAAGGCTAATACAAAGGAAGAACGTGGAAGCTGAATCTCAAAGAGTAAGTTCACCAAGCCTGGAAGGTGGGAATGGGCATTCCAGGCAGGAGAGCTTTGCCATTACCTCTGCCCTGGGTTAGGCCCCTGACTACTCTCCATTGAGCCACTGTGAATGTGTTCTGATGGTCCAGTTAAGGGCCCTACCCAAACTATCACCCATATGGTGCCTGTATTTGCACCTAGCCTTCACACCTGATGATCACACTTGACTTAACAATCTCTCAATGGCTCTGCATCGTCTTTCCAGCATGAACAAGATCTAAGCTCCTTGACGTGACATACAAGGCCCAACATGATGGGTCCTTTTCCAACCTTTGCAAATGTTATCTACCTATCTTCCCTTTGCATGCTATATTCCAGCCATAAATATTGCTTGCCAGTTCTCCCCTATATTATGCCTTTCTGCATCCCCACATACATTCACAGAGAAGGGTTGCCCTTCTCTGACTTTTCTCCCTGGAAAAGCCCTGTGGACCTTTCCATTATTAGCCCACACATTGCCGCTTCCTGAAGGTTTCCCTGATGCTTCCAGGCAGAATCAGGCACTTTCCAAGACCCCATGAACATGCACCACCCCTAAAGCAATTACCCTACTGTATTATGCTTGCTTTTTGACATGTTATACATTGTACTAGACCATGAGCTCTTGGAAGGCAAAGACCGTGTTCCATCTTTATTTCTCAGCCTCCAGTGCAGTACTGAGCACTTAGTAGGCACAGCTCCCTTCTCCAGCCTCTCTGCAAACACCATGCAGAACCCCTATTCTATAGGATACCATGCAATCCCTATAGACATGCACAAAAAGATCCATAAAGTCACTCCCACCTCTTTCTCCTACCTCACTTCTCACTGCACTCCTCTCGCCGACTTAATGCTCCACTCATGCTCGACCATTTGGAATTTTCTAAATGCAAAAACCTTCTTCAAGCATTGCATTTCCTCCGCCTTGTTAACCTTTCCTTCCTTTTCTTTCCTTAGAGGGCTGCCTTTCACATTTGTCATGTGGTCCTGGGAAGCTTTCCTTCATCATGCCAGTGTGGTTCAGTCATGCCTCCTGTATGTGCTCAGAACTTCTGTGTCTACCTTGTCTATTTCTGTCCCTTGACAAACTGCACTGTAATTATCTATTCATTTTTCTCTCCCGTTAGCCTGTCAGCTGCTTGAGGGAAGGAATAATGTCCTTTCTGAGCACATAGCAACCTTCATGGTACGTAAAAGGTGCTCAGAAAGGCTTGTTGAACAAATGAATGATGATTGAACGAATAAAGAATGGACTCAAACTTCAATCACAGTTTGCTCTAATTGACCTACTTGTGGTCTCTCTTTTTACCTGAGTGTGTAAGTCTTGGTGAGCCCACAAGGCAGTGTCTTGCCAAGTGGCATCAAGGGAGCTGTGATCCGTAGACCAGCACCTTCCAGGATCACATCGTGGGCAGATGGGTGTCTGCCTCCTCTGTCCACACGGTAGTCAAAGGACAGGCTTTGCCCATAGCTCACCTGTTGATTCCCAAGAAATTTGGCTGTGAAACAGAGTTTTAAAAGATTGAGATCAGTTGTGAAACTGGAGAGGCAAACAAATGCAAGTTTGCACTGGTGTCGGCAATTTTTGTTGAAGTCGTGTGTCATGCTGCCCCAAAACTCCTTGCTAGGAGAGTCAGGACCTGGTACTGGACATAGCTATGACACTTTGGGCTATGAAGGAGGGTTAGTTACTGAAATGATAAGAGGGCCTTGTTATAAGACAATTCCATCTATTAGATGATTCATGATGTGGCCCTTATGACAGACTGTTTTGTAAAAATCCTAGGCCTATCAGCATAGCACGACTTGTTACATAATGCTTTAGTTGACAGAATGCCTTCATAAATATCATCACATTTGCTGACAATAATTCTGGGAGGCAGGCATTAGTATTCTCATTTAACAGTAGGGAAAACTTAAGTTCAGCGAAGTTAAGAGAACAACTTGCCCAAGAATCACATATGTGCTAAGGAAATGAACTGGGGTCAGAATTCTAGCCAGTGCTTTTCCACCAAGGCACATACCACTGACTGATTTTTTTTTTTTTTAACTTACAAGTATTTGAAGTTTTAAGAAATGCTTTGTTTTTGCTTTCCACCTGCTTCTCAATAGATCCATAGGTTTGGCCACAGTCCTTGATTTCTTGCCTTGGTGGTAAACATAGAAACTTCTCATTTGATTAAAGGAGGCAGCTCAACCAGGGTCTGACCTCTGGGACACCCCATTCTACTCTGTTGGGGCCATTTATTAGTGACTCTCAAATCAGGCTTAACCCCCAACTCTCTTCTGGAGATGCTGCTACCCTGAATGCAAAGTGATATGGTTTCCACAATTTCTAACTCTATTTCTCTATCCTGACTTCCTAGTCCTATAAGCTGGCTTCCATAGGAGAAATCATTCCTCACATACCAGGAGCCACAAAATAGACAGGGTCTGGTCGTCGGGCTGAGCTAAACACATCTTGATGGCGCTGTGACCATTGGAGCTTTGCAGGAGACCCATTTCGTTGGACAGCCTTCCAGCCATCAACATCTGGAACACAAACAAAATCAGTCTGCATTGGAAAAGCCCTCCTCATCTATTAAGTTAAACAAGGAAAGATTTGCTTGCCAACAAGTCCTAGTGGTGAGTAGCAAGTGGGGTTTTCTCAATATTTCCACATTTGTAAATGGTCCTTAAAATTATCCATGTACCTCTCTATGTGGGTCTCTACTTCACCTGCTCCCGCCCCGCAGCTGCTAGGATTTCTCATCTTTGAGTCTGACTCTTGCGATAAGATAGCAGGTTTTCTTCTGCCTGTAATTTCCATTTTTTATATTTATATAAACAGGCTCTGGCCTTAATGAAGTGAGAGGGTCCAGGCTTTTCAAAGGGAAACTCAGACTTAGTGAGTGCTGAAATAATATCAATTTCCAATATTTTTATAGTGCTCTGTAGCTTGGGAACTAATTTCACATAAATTAGCTCATTTATTATATGTGAAAACAGCATTATTAGTGAATGTGAATTCCAGGAAGACTCTTATACACTCTCCAAACCAAATGAATGATTCCTTTGTGGTTTTGAAATAGATGGGGATGGAAAATTCAGGGAAATAAAAATCTAATCTCTTTTGTAGTTATTCTTTTGAGTTATACGAGTGAACTATTTTCAGCCTATGACTTTTTCAAGACATCAGAGTATGCCTGAGTGCCCTGACAAAATAATGTACATTAAATACTATAAGAGAATTGCTAAAGAGAATCCATCCTGTGAATACGGAGGTGGTTGTCTGTAAGTACAAAGCCCTATACAACATTCAAAAACTAAAACCTAGAAAATGGAAGGCTTTACCTTGATTAAAGGTAGAGGTGATCTTATGGACACTGTAGTCTGCAGAGCTGCGGCAGCTGGCTGAATGCCCATAGCAGAAACACTGGGTGCAGCCCTCAGGGTTCCCCCTATCCAGATTATAGTAACCTGATCGACACCTGCAGTAGCATTGTAGAAATCAGGATATTATAGGTTATTTTTTATTCTGTAGAGAGAATATGATGAATGAGTCATCCTCTCTCTACCTTCTCTTCCACTTGGCCCTATTAATTTTCAGTGGAGGGAAATACCAGATTTCACATACTACCCCACCCCCAGACTGCCAGATGGAATCACGACCCCCTAAATGAGACAGCATAGGGAACATTCACTTTCTGTTCCTTTGTAGAACAGAGCCACGTTTGTCTTGGTGGTCTGGCATCTGAGTAGTTGGCCAATCCTTGGTAGGAAATTGAGTGGTGGTCAGATGAGCAGAATGGTGTGGGCAGGGCTATGCAAAGCTGCCCTGTTTTGGAGCTACTGCTTAATGGGGACAAAGACTGGGAAGTGGGGACCAGGGAAGGTGAGGCTCCTGCCTCAGCATTACTTAGCTGTATTTAACCCCTCCCCAAGACCACTTAGGTGTTGATCCCCATCTCTGACTCTTGCACCTGGGCTCTGGCTCACTAGGGAAAAGTGCAGGTGAGGATATGACAAAGAAAAAGGATGGCTAAGACACTCTCCAAAAGCCAGGTGTAGGCTTGCATTCCACCTCCGCTCCCAACTCAAGCCCTCCAGTGGCTTCTGTGAGGACCATGGCTGCCAGGCGAGTCTTCGATGCTGGAGTCACAGAGAAGAGGGCAGGGGAAGCTGGGGAGGACTTGTTTATCCTCTGCTCAAGTTAACTACATCCTTCCACATGAAATAATGTGAAACAATGATGGTTTCAATGATCATTTATTTAGCACTTACGTTGTGCCAGGCACCTTGAGTGTACTCTCTCATTTAACCTCCCTCCAACTCTATGAGGAATTGCTATTTCTAGTTTTCTTAGATGAGGAGACTAAGGCCAAGAGGTTAAGAAACTCTTGACATATAGCAGGTAAGTGGCTGAGGCAAGATTGAAAATCATGTACATCTGCCTCCAAATCATGTAGTGTAAAAGCTACTGCACCACATGTTGGGGGGAATGTTCTGAGTACAGTATCACAGAAAAGCAGGGTAGCTGTGAAGGGCAGGTGCTTCAGAGGACAGTTGTAACTAAACACGCTTTGTTTTTTCTCTAAGAGCAAGAGTTAAAAGAATTATTATGATTTCTATGGAGAAGAAACCTGCCGATTAAAAGAGCTTGAAAAAACAAGGAAGGATAGGAGAGGAGCAATGGGGAGGGAAGAAAAAAGAAGAGAAAGGAAGGGAATTAGACAAAACTAAAAGATTTTGTTTAGGAACGCACTGGGGTAATAAATTATGAAGCAAAGAAAGAAAGTGATTACCATAAAAGTCAGAATAGAGGTCACTTCTAGGGAGGGGGAGAGCATTGTCACTGGGACGCAGTTTTAGCAGAGGTCTATTTCTTATCATTGGTGGTGATAACATTTATTTTATGTGGCATTCTATTTCTGTCTTTTATTTTGAAATTAAAAAGGCTTTCGACGAGTGACTTCCCTTTTAACACTTAAGCTTTATTTCCCTGCCTTCACCTCAGCAGCCAGGAACCCCTGAAAACACAAGTTAGGAGTGTATTTGGCATTTCCTCTGTGCAGGTATAAGTGATTGGCAGAGTGCCAAAGAACTGCTTTCTTACTTTTAAGGAAATGAGGAGGAAGCCTTGCTTCTGACAGCAGCCTCACAGCCCTCTGCTCAACAACCTCTGGGAGGGAAGAGTTTAAAGCCTGAGCACAGTTGTACTTAAGGCACATCCTGCACCGGCAGCTTGGGGGATGGTGCCTCACTGCTCCACCTCCTCCAGTGTGGCTTGGCCCAAGGGGCTCTTACCTCGCCCTCACAGCCCCACGCCCATACGTGTGTGTGCATGTAACTGCCATCCTATCCCCAGGGCAGTGCCTTTTTTGTACACGATGGTTATATATGGCCATATGCTGTGATAGGCCCTCTTACAAGAATTTTCACAGCATGTTTAATTGGGCCAGGCCTTTCCTGAAACCAGCCTGAGTCCCAGGATCTCACTATGGATTACTGCCTCAGACAGAGCACCTGGAATTAGGAGCCAGCTGGTGGGGCGAATCTCTGGGGCCCTGTGCCTCTCCCACTGTCAAAACAAAGAGAAGGGGCCCAGAGCAGAGTATGGAGTCCAGTGAGATTTGGGCGCTTAGTGGTTTTTTAGTTTTGTTTTTTTGTTGTTTTTTTGTTTTTTTTTTTTGTAAAAGCTTAGTTTTTGAGGGCAGAGCAGGAAGAAAGTCATCAACATTTGTCAAGTATCCCTTTTCCATAATTACACTCAGACGATTAATCCCTTAGTTGGCAAGGGACTCTCTCTGCTGTTTGTAGGGCCACAGTTCACACAGACCTATCACAGCGTTCTCCAGTGACAGCTGGCTTGCAGACACAGCGGCCCGCGTCACAGGGCCCTGCGATGCCAGCTGGGTCACAGTCACACTTGGAGTCTCTGGGAAAGAAGAAAAAGAAAATTAGGGACATGCTTCCAAATGCTTCACAAGTAGCACATAAAAATCAACTGCTCATGAGCAAACATCACTAAGCTGGGCAAGTCCTTCTTCGATGAGGCTTCTCCTAGCCATCCTCACCTGTGCGGACCTCTCTCACACACCTGAGGACTCACTTGCCTCCACCAGTGCTGCTCAGAGTGTACTTGGTGGGTGGCAGCTGGGCTGAGAACTGTTAGCCACTCCTAAAGAGAGCAGGGGTTTGTGCCCGAATGTAAACCAGGTTCATCACTCAACTGTTTAGTTTACTTTGGTTGACTGTTTGGCTCTGTTTACATTTTTTTAAAAAAATTATCATTTGTTTCCCTATTGTTTAATTCAATGATGTCTGCTTTTTATCATGATTAATTCCATCTACCTGCTATTTTATTCCATTCAGTTCTTTCCGTTGGTAATTCCTCAAATGAGATGTAATTCGTATGCCATGCAATTCACCCATTTAAAATATACAATCCAATGGTTTTTAGCTGATTCTCAGAATTGTACAGCCATCACCATCAATATTAATTTTTAGAACATTTTGATCATTCTGGAAAGAAATCCTGTGTCCTTTAGCAGTTGTGTCCCCGACCCTGCTACATCTCCTCCCTCCAGTCCCACTTCCAGCCCTCGGCAGCCACCAGTCTACTTTCTGTCTCTCTAGACTTGCCTATTCTAGACATTTCCTATAAATGGAATTATACCATATGTGGTCTTTCATGACTGGCTTCTTTCACTTAGCATGATGCTTTTGAGGCTCATCCATGTCATAGCATGTGTCAGTACATAAATTCTTTTTGGTGACGGAATACATATATTCTTTTTGGTTACTGTTTTCACTTTTCAGCTATTATGAGTAATATTGCTATGAATGTGTGTGTACAAGTTTTTGTGCAGATATCTACTTGCAGATATCTACTTTCTCATTTCTCTTGGATGTATACCTAGGAGTGGAATTGCTGGGACTGCTGGGTTTAATGGACTTTTTTTTGTTTGTCTGTGGCAAGATTTTCTCAATGAAGGTATCAGGGCTTTCACTGAATTCTGGCACAATCTCCCTATCTCGTCCACCCCTGCTTCTGTCACCCACTTTGCACGCAGTCATGTGTTTTATCTCATTGCTCAAAAACCAAGTTTACTGTCTCTTCTCTACTGATCTGTTCCTCCTCTGCCTGCCCTGTGACCCCTCCCAAATCCTGCCCAAACCTGGGGCACCCTTGACCCCTCCCTCTCCCTCACATTCCTCATCCAGTCACATGCCAAGTCTAGCAATGCTTATGGCTGGAATTTCTTTGCCAATCTTTATCTTTGAATTCTCACAGCCTCCTTCCTTCTTAGCTCCCTCTCTACTGCTTATCTGGACCATTTGACAAACACATATTCAGCATCTACTGGTTGCTCAGAACCAGGGATGCTAAGAGAAATAGGAACAGTCCCCATTCCACAGGAGTCCTGTGCCAGGGCAGCAGGCACAGGGACAGCTGCAGATGCACTGGACACCCTCAAGGTGCCTCTTCCCACTCCAGGCATGGGGACACAGAAGCAAACAAGACGGAGCCACAGGGGGCTTACATTTTAGTGGTAGAAATGGACAAACATGAATAGAAAATAAGATATGGAGTGAAACAGCAGAGTGAGAACACAGAGGGGTGGGACTGGTGCAGGAAGGCCTCTGTGAGGAGATAGTGGGGTGGGGATGGAGCAGGAGGCGCTGCACGGCTTTGGGGAAGGCAGAGCGCTCCAGGATGTGCCAAAGTCACATGCACTTGGGTCTTTGAAGAAGGGAAGGAAGGCTGGTGTGGCTTCTCTGCAGAGTGCAGGGAGCAGGGAGGGAAGTGGTGAGAAATCAAGCAGGCACCTAGGCTGAGGGTGGAGAGGGAGGAGGACCTTGAAGGACCTTGATAAGTTTTATCTCATTCTGAATTGGGTCAGGGAGGTGGAGCTAACAGAGGGTTATGTTTTAAAAGGGTTACAAAGGAGGAGTGGGGCAGGGGTGATCTCTGAAGACCATCTGAAAGGGTCAGGGAAAGCTGGACCAGAACAAATGCCAAGAGAGTATGAGAACTGGGGACCTTGACAACTGGGACAATGCAGTGTGGCTGAAGGGCAGTTCCTGTCCCAGCAAGGAGCCAGCAAAGTGGGCAATGGGACGCGCCTCCTCTGTGAGAGCCTTGCTAGCCAGTGCCCAGTGCTTCACTGCCAAGCCCCCACCAAGCCATCCCAACGCTTGCCAGCTCTGCATCTCTGCAGATTGGTTATGTGATATTTAATGCATACTCACTCATCTTCCAAAAAAAATTTGAGCAGGGATACAGGACATTCCAAACTAAAGGGGATCAAGATTATGCAGAAAAGTTCTACCCAAATTCACTGGGGCCAAAATGAGTCCCAGGTTACTTGAAGGACTCGTTGCCTCCCTTCATCTAGAGGGAAGCCGTTGCCAGAGAGAAGGACATGGACTCTGGACCCAAAACCCTGAGCTTAAGCATTAGGTCCAGCCTCACCAGTAACATCAGGCAACTTAACCTCATATTGTTTAAGTTTCTTATCTTTGAAATGCATATAATGATAATCCCAACCTCTTAGGGGTATTGTGAGGATTAAAGTAGATAGCCCACATCATGTACTCTCAAAGCAGTGTTTGGCACAGGGTAGGGGCTCAGTAAACACAAGTGGTTGCTAAGATTTCTATAATTGTCATCACTGAGTTAGTGACAGCAATGGTGGGATGTAGATGCTCACAGCAGTCTCTGGTCTTGGGTGCACCCCGCATCCGTGAGCATGTGGAAGCCTGGCAGACATCGGTCGCATCTGGCTCCTGTCACGCCCGGTTTACAGCTGCACCGTCCGGAGTTGTCACATCGAGCACTAAGAGAACCTGAAACCCACAAGGTAGGGGAAAGGAAAGAAGAAGAGGAACTATTTAGTGTATGCGGCATTGGAAGCAACTATCACCCTATGGGTGCTCCGTAAACACGAAGTAAGAAGCACCATCTGCTGCCTTTAACAGTCACTTCACATCGTCTGCGTGTTCTTCCACCCACCGGGGACGGTGCTGACAGCCGAGGATGTCTTCCTCAGGGAGAAGAATTAAATTACTCATAAAAGCATTTGTCTCTGTCTGTCTGCTCTGATTGTGACAGTAGGTAGCATACAGCTCACCGCTTTTTAAAAGAAGTCCATCAAATCTTTAAGATCTCAAGGAAAATTTGTGAATGAGCACATTGGCCTCCTAGAAGAGAGTTCGTATCTGAAAGTGAGCAGCATTCTCTCTTATCCCTGGCAGGCAAAGCCATCTTTTAAGGGTCAGTGCTTATACGGTATGATTTTTATGAGCTTAAAAAGGGCTATTAACCAAAAATATCCACCTGCCAAGAGTGCTGGAGAGTATCCCCTGTGGTGCGCCCCCCGGCGGGATGCACCGTGTGTGCCTTTCCTAGGGGACTGTACTTGTCTTATGATTCCACTTTTTACAGATATGCTCCTAGTTGTAAATGGGTCCTCTCAGATTGAGTGTTCATGAAAAACTCAGGGCAACAAAATGTGTCACCGTGGGATGCCGCCAGGTCTCACCACCTGCCCTTCCACACTCACTCCATTCCAGCCTCCACTTTCTCTCACCTGGGCCCTGCCTCACACTCTCCTCCCTGCCTCCATCCTTGCCTCTCCATAGTCCACAGAGAAGTCAGGATGTTCTTTAAAAATGTAATTCAGATATTTAGGTCCTCCAGCGCCCCGCCTCCCCCAAGCAGAATAAGATGCCGACTCTGTATCATGGCCTGCAAGACCGTACCTCTCTTACCTCATCTCCTACCCTCCTTCACTAGGTTCCAGCAACCCAACTCTCTTGGTTGGGGCAAAGTGCTAAGCAGCTTCCCTCAAGGTGTTTGCACTTGCTGCTCCCTCAGTCTGGAATGCTCTTTCCTCAAACTTCCCCTAGTTGGCACATCCTCAGCACTCAGGTCTTGATTAAATATTACTTTTCTAGAGAAATCTTCTCTGACTCCTGCATCTAAAATCCCATCCCACCCCTACCCCAGTCCTCAGCCCTACTTGATTTAGGATGATCTCACCTTATGTCACCTGCTGTATTCCCACTGCTCAGCATTGTGCCTGACACAAGGCAGGTGCCCAGAAATCTGTCCAACTAATGTGTGTATGCCAAGGAAGAGGGCTGGGCTGTTGTGGAAGGAGCTGAGAGAAAGCCAAAAGATGAGGTGGAAGGCTAGCTAGGTACACCTCAGCTACCTTATAATCCCCCTGCAGTTCAGTGGAATTGTAAAATAATCTGTGTATCTTTTTTTTTTTTTTTTTTTTTGAGACGAAGTTTCGTTCTTGTTGGCAACTTCCAACTCCCGGGTTCAAGTGATTTTCCTGCCTCAGCCTCCCAAGTAGCTCGTATTACAGGCATGCACCACCATGCCCAGCTAATTCTGTATTTTTAGTAGAGACGGGGGTTTCTCCCTGTTGGCCAGGCTGGTCTCGAACTCCCAACCTTAGGTGATCCACCTGCCTTGGCCTCCCAAAGTGCTGGGATTATAGGCATGAGCCACCGCACCTGGCCATAATCTGGATATCTTTTTTTTTTTTCTTTTTTTGAGATGGAGTCTTGCTCTGTTGCCAGGCAGTGGTATGATCTCAGCTCATTGCAACCTCTGCCTCCCTGGCTCAAGCGATTCCCCTTCCTCAGTCTCCTGAGCAGCTGGGACTACAGGTGTGTGCCACCATGCCTGATTTGTATTTTAGTGGAGACGGGATTTCACCATGTTGGCCAGGCTGGTCTCAAACTCCTGACCTCATGATCCACCTGCCTCAGCCTCCCAAAGTGCTGGGATTATAGGCATGAGCCACTGCACCCGGCCTGTATCTTAAGTATCTGTAAGGATTAGGCTATCCATAGTCTATGAAGCCAAGGGAACATTGACCAGTCTCTACATGTTTGTTTTTTAAATCTATTACCTTTCTGTGAACTTTTAATTCACTAGTAGAAGTCAAATCGATAAAGGTATCAGTTCTGTGTCTATATGAAGACTTTATGCAGCATGTGGAATGTGAAATAAATGAGTCACATTCACAGTTTGAGTCTATGAACATCTACATGTCAACTTTGCAAGGCTTGAAGGAGCGTTCAGTGATAATAGCGTAAATGACATTTTTTGAGCATCTCCTTAGATGTTGAGTTAGGCACTTTATATGTATTAGCTCACGCTATTTAGTAGTGAATTAAAAGTTCACAGCAGAATAACAGATCAATTTCTGCATAATAGGAACTCTCAGAGGTTTAGGCAGGCAGTGATAAGTTCAGACCTGCACTTAGAAAGAGAACTCTAGAACAGTCTGCAGGATGGCTTGGGGAAGACAAGATGAGCCTGCCTCCTCCCATGCCATGATGGCCTGGATTAGAGGGGTCTCGGTGAGAAGAGAAGGAGGAAAGCATTGTGAGAGACACTGTGGATATAGAACAAACAGATTTAGATGACTCTTGGGTTAGGAATGACGAGGGAGAGAGGATCACATTGATGACACTCAGGTCCCCAGAGTGCATGCCTGACTGGACTGTGATGCTATTTACCAAACCAGGGAAGACAGGAGGAGGAGGACCAAGATCTCAGGCTGAATCATCAAGAGAAGATAATGAGTTTAGTTTGGGATATATGAACTTGAGTTTCTAGGGGCATATAAAGGTGGAAATGCTCATCTGGAGCTCAGAGTCTAGAGATGAAGATCTAGGAGCCTTCAACACACAGGCTGAATAGGAAGCCATAGTAAATGTGAGATCAGTCCAGAAGTAGATGGAGAGAGGACAGGAAGTGGTAAGGACAGAGATAGAGCCCATCTATTAAGAGAGAGGATGGGCCGGGTGCGGTGGCTCACGCCTGTAATCCCAGCACTTTGGGAGGCTGAGACGGGCGGATCATGAGGTCAGGAGATCGAGACCATCCTGGCTAACACGGTGAAACCCCGTCTCTACTAAAAAAAAAATACAAAAAACTAGCTGGGCGAGGTGGCGGGTGCCTGTAGTCCCAGCTACTTGGGAGGCTGAGGTAGGAGAATGGCGTGAACCCGTGGAGGAGGTGGAGCTTGCAGTGAGCTGAGATCCGGCCACTGCACTCCAGCCTGGGCGACAGAGCGAGACTCTGTCTCAAAAAAAAAAAAAAAAAAAAAAAAAGAGAGAGAGGATGATCAGAGAGGGAGAAGTCTCAGGACAGGGTCTAATCAAACAATAAGCAATGGAAGGCAGGGAGGAGAAGTCTAAGGAGGGTGAGGGGAGGAGGAGAGAAAGAAGGTTTTCAGAGCCTAAGGCAAGAGAGCATTTAAATAAAATGAGAACGAAGAGAGGTTATTTGGTTTGATGTTGAGAGACTTCATGCTCATTGCTCTGTGAGTGGTGGGCAGAAGGAAGGAAATTTCCTTTCTGAATAATGCTCTGATAAGTAACATTAAATAGAAGTCCCTTATGATGAAATGTGGTTGTTTTTAACATGAATGGATGCTGATTTGGGTACCAGAAACACATTTTTTCTCCATTCGAATTAATGGTAATTACACTTTCAACTTCAGAAAACTCATCTTGCAGTAGTTTTTCAGAAATGAATTATTTTTATAAAGTGGGGGAAGACGGTCATTTGGGCTCTAACTCTGAATATGACTAACTTATTTCATGTTCCAAAACAATAGCACTGGTTCTTCAAAGTCTCACTCAAAAAAAACCACCTGCCCCAATTCCCACATCATGAACTGTACTTAGGGATTGTGAACAATTGGTTTTAAAGAATAGACAAGGAATAACTTCCTTTTTCAAATTTGTGTCCCAGTAAGCACATTCATGGTTTATGTAGATACAGTCTACATGCATTTGAAGACTCAGGAAGGTATTAAAAACTGATTAATATTTAAAATTGAGGGCCGAGCATGGTGGCTCATACTTGTAATACCAGCAGTTAGGGGAGGCTGAGGCAGGAGGATTGCTTGAGCCGAGGAATTTGAGACCAGCCTGGGCAACATAGACCCTGTCTCTACAAAAAAATTAAAAATTAGTCAGGCATGGTGGAACACACCAGTAGTCCCAGCTACTCAGCAGGCTGAGGGAGGAGGACTGCTTGAGCCCAAGAGTTTGAGGTTGCAGTAAGCCATGATGGAGCCGCTATACTCCAGCCTTGGCCACACAGTGAGATCTTGTCCCAAAACAACAACAACAAACCCAATAAAAAAAAATAAACAAAAAATATAAACTGAGATAATTTGCCTCCTTTTGAGAACCCTTTTAAAAATATATACACTTGCATTTAAAAACATGTTTTAAATAATTACTCAAATGGTATAGTCTGAATAATACACTGTCAGCATCAAAGATATGTGAAAAATATAAAATTAAGAGAGTAAGTCCAATATCACATAGACCTCAAAAACTTAGCTGTCATGGGGGGAAAAACTTGCACACACAGTGAATTTCAAAGTATCTGCAAAAGGTTATCAGGGCTTAAATATGCGGCTGGAAGAGCTGAAGATAACTCAGCCCTGTTGCTGAGTCCACAAAGTCATAATCTAAAAATAAGCCTAGTTGCTACATTTATGGGAAATCGATATGAAGTCCAAAATTGGTGACTACTCTGGGGTTTATTAATGCCGTTGGCTTCATTTGACATACATGTAATGATAGCATTTTTTGTAAGACATGTTCTTTTGCATTTGAAATTGAATATACAACAAACTCCCCTGTCAAGTTACTATCTGAAAGTGAAAAATATCCTCTGGCTAATTGGGAGATTGAGAAATCACATAGGGAATTAAACTTGTGCTAGTGGTAAAGTGACATGTGCAGCTGAGGAGCAGCTGGGGACAGCACATGGTGGGAACAGTCTCTGCCACCAATGTGTCTTTCATCCTCGGCAGTTTGGACCCTGAAAGTTCAGTTTCTTCATCTCTTTAACAGGGGATGTGGGATGTGTTAACACAGGTTGTCAGACTGTTATGAGGACTGAAAAGGACATCATCTATGAAAATGTTTTGGAAAATTATAAAGCATTAGCCAGATCTTAGGAAATAATATCCATCAAGCTTTTTGTGTACACATAAATTGTCTGCTTTTGGGCATAGAAAAATGCCATTCTGATTTTTTTTTTCTTTCATATAGAAGGAATAAGAGAACTGTTCTTGGTCAGAAGATCTGGCTTACAACTTTAGTTCTTGCAATCAGTTGCTGGAAGACTTTAGGCCATTCATTAACTTTTCTAGGTCTCAGTTTCCCCACTGTCTTAATAAGAAAAACAACTACATCAATTAACAATTTACCGAGTTGCCTGCCATGTGCTTGTCAAACACCATTTTATCTCCACAGGATCCCGTGACATAAATATCATGATCACTCTTTAACAGATGAGGATGCTGGAGCAGCAAGAGGTTAAGGAACCTGCCCAGAGTGACCTAGTGGTGGTGGTCATGTCCAGATTTGCACCCAGGCTGTCTGGCTCCATAACCTACCACTATACTCTACATTATTACCTTTGATGTCAACAAACCTGGTCCTGAACTCTTACTCTGCCCCTTAGCTCTATAAACTTGGACAAGTTTCTTCCCCTCCCTCCCTAAGTCTCTGCTACATCATTTGTGAAATGGACAAAAACATAGCCCTCTCTTTATAAAGCTATTTGTGAAGATTGATTAATTACTGGATTAAAAACACCTAGAAAAGTGCCTGGCCCAGGGTTGGCACATGGCACATGTTAACTATCATATAAGACATAAATCAATATTGGGCTCCACCACTTCCTGCCAAGCTGTTCCCACTGAATCTGGGATATCTATTCCCCAAATAGAAAGAAGGAGCCAGTTTCACTACCACTGGGCAAGCAGTAGACTACATGCTGAAACAGAAGAGATGGCATGGTAAATCCTTCTTTCCCATCCTTCTGTGCTAGGCAGCCGTTTCCTGGTCTACCCTGAGACTAATAACCTTGTCTTCAGGCCAGGCTTTCAAGCTGAGCCAATTAAATTTCTAGTTTCATTCTCACTGATCATTCCACTGGGATGACCCAACTCTGGTGACTCACAATGAAGCTGCATGACCTAAGGCAATAGGGGCTCTTCAGAGAGATTAAATGCTGATTAAAATGGAATAATTTGTCTTTTAATTTTTTTATGAAGTTCTTTGATTCATAGGGAGGACTGCTAAGTCCAAAAGATTCTGGATGCAAATTCTATACAACAAAGCTAAACTAATCTGAGTCAAACTACATTGTAACAGCAACTTAGGTGAATTTGGGGGGTGACTGCTGTGACATGGGTCTATCTCACCACAGGGTCACCCAGTTTTGTATAAGACTCCCAACCCACTCTACCAGCAACTCATGGCTGCACCAGAATCTGCCTATTTTTAGATTCTTTCAATCTGCAGCTATCAATTGGTTGCACAGACCTACTACACTAAGTCATTGCCATGCAGTAAGGCTGTATGCTTTAAGTGGATCAATATTTATCATACGATGCTATTAAACACTTTCTAGCAAGAAAAGTTGATAATGCCAAGAAAGATAATAGACAAATGAACCATTAAAAAAAATCTTATTTATAGAACCACCTCTCTCTCCCCCTTTATATTTACTAAATTGTCTTTACTGTCTGTCCACAATGAATACAACACAGTGTGTGTATCTGTGTGCACAGCAAAGACCTACAGTTATATGAATATAGTACTGTGTGGGATACTTTTTAAGAAAAAAAAGCAACTGGCCAGGTGCGGTGGCTCATACCTGTAGTCTCAGCACTTTGGGAGGCTGAGGTGGGTGGATCATGAGGTCAGGCACTCGAGACCAACCTGGCCAACGTAATGAAACTCCATCTCTACTAAAAATACAAAAAATTAGCTGGGCGTGGTGGCAGGTGTCTATAATCCCAGCTATTTGGGAGGCTAACGCAGAAGAATCGCTTGAACCTGGGAGGCGGAGGTTGCAGTGAGCCGAGATGGCACCACTGCACTCCAGCCTGGATGACAGCGTGAGACTCTGTCTCAAAAAAAAAAAAAAAACAAACAAACAAAAAACAACTAGCTCTCCTATGAACCAGCCACCCCATTAGGTGTTTCCTATTTGTTATTTTGTTTTATCTTGTTAGCAACCTAATGAAAGACTTTAATTTTCCTATTTACTTGTCTGTCTCCTTTATTAGTACAACTTCATATTGCTAGCACCTAGCACAGCACTAGAAACAGATCTTTCTAATTCCTTATTTTTCAAGAGGTTGGTCAAATGGATGGCTATGGATATGAAGAACTATCCGTCAAAGAGTGCAAGCTTCCTTTGTTATCTGCCTGGAAAAGACTGTCACCTGCCTGGAACAGTTAATAATGTGACTCTTTGTATTAGAATTCAAGACAATATGCCCTTAAGGTCCCAGCTGGTTCCACCAACCCCTACTTAAGAGAAACATGTTTCCCTTCAGACTGAAACTGCTAAAAAGACCAATGTCTGGTAGGTTCCCAGTTGCTCGTGAAGTTGAACATCTCCCTCTTGGCCTACTTGCTTCCCCTGTTTTCTTTCTTTTTTCCTCCCTTGTTCCCTTCCTTCTTCTTTTCCTCGCTCCTTCCTTCCCTCTTGTCTCCCCACTGCTCCATCTCCCTCTCCCTCTTTCCCCCCTTTTCAGCTACCTTTGGAGTTACAATTGCAGGGCAAACAGCGGTCCCTTTCTCTGTGCCGGTAAAAGCCGTCCTTGCACCTCTCGCAGTGAATGCCATCAGTGTTGTCATTGCAGTTGAGGCAGTGGAATCCATTACCAGTTTGTCTGTAAAGTTCCTGATCAAAGATACACTGCCTGGACTTCCCATTGCAATCACAGACTGGGGAGGAAGCATACAAAAGAGATGGTCAGAAAAAACACCTCAGGAACTGTTCTAGCAGGTGTTTACGTTATTATTGATAGAAATTATGCATGAGTACTATATGGTAACCTAAACTCTTTGGGGGAGGAAGGTATGGGAGTGCAATTGGCAGTGCGGGGACCGTGGGGACGCCTGCTTCACTTAAAGGAGATGTACACGGTCCCCTTGCACCAGCAGTGCTGGTGGGCTGCTGCCTGGGAGAACATGGGCTCAGGTTTGCCAGACCATCCAGTTCCTCGAGAGAAACCCAAACTGTTAAATTACATTTTTATGCGGATATTTCTGATTTAAATGCTTGCAAGGAGTTCATTTCAAAACACTGTAATCCCACAGAGCAAGTCTGTGGGCTCAAGGAGACCTGAGGATGGGCAGCTGCGGACTCAGCATAGCCACTAGCCGACGGTGTCGCTGCTCAAGATACACAACAGCCATCCCTCCGGTGCCCGTCAAGGCGAGGAGCGGACGTGACTGTCTGGGCAGATGTCTCCTCCCAATGCCAGGTGTCCCATGAAGAATGACCTTTCTCAAGTGTCTAAGAAGCCCATCCTGCAGATGTTCCAAAGAGACTCGCAAAGTGACTAACATCTCCATGGGGACCCGAACAGCAAAGGAGGCGATACACGGAAACAGCCAGCATAGGACCCGGCACACTGAGACACCAAAAAATGTTTCCATCATGGTCTCGGAAAGATGATGGGCCTTCAGGTTAAAAGGAAAGAATCAAATACCAATTCTGCTATTTCCTTGGGCACATCACTTCAATTTTCTGAATCTTGTTTTTTCTTCCATACAGAGTGCATTATCTGCCTTCCTGGATTGTAAAGAGGATCCCTCTGGGAAAAGAATATCAAATGCCTTTGCATATGCAATTTCATCACTCACTGCCATGAAACACGTACTGCCTCAGAAGAGACACATGCAGCTCGGAAAGGTGAAGTAACTCAATCCAGTGGAGAACTGAGATTTGAACCTCTCTGATGCCAACACCTAGCCCCCTTCCCTACGCAGGCTGGCTCTGTTGGCCATGCTGCCATATTGAGAACCTGTTTCTAGGGTGTGACTTACCCATAGTGCTGACAATAAAGTCAACAGATGTGCCATCACCTGCTGAGTGGCTCCCTGTGCAGGCTCTGTGTCAGGCACTGACGATACAAGGGGACCGTGTACATCTTTTTTTTTTTTTTTTTTTGAGACCAAGTCTCACTCTGTTGCCCAGGCTGGAGTCTGGAGTGCAGTGGGATGATCTCAGCTCGCCGAAACCTCTGCCTCCTGGGTTCAAGTGATTCTCCTGCCTCAGCCTCCCAAGTAGTTGGGATTACAGGTGCACACCACCATGCCCAGCTAATTTTTATATTTTTAGTAGAGATGGGGTTTTGCCAGTGCTGGCCAGGCTGGTCTCAAACCCCTGACCTCAGGTGATCTGCCTGCCTTGGCCTCCCAAAGTGCTGGGATTACAGGCGTGAGCCATCATGCCCAGCGGTGACCACGTACATCTAATGGAGCTGCTAAGTGACTGCCTTACAATAATTTCTATAACTCACTCTTTCTACTTTGGATGACATCTAATCTAGAAAAGTCAGCTAACACTTATCCAAAGTGTACCGTTTCTAGGACTTTACATTCGTCAGCTCAGTTAATTCTCACATTTTAACATGGGTTTTATTGTCCCCATTTAATAGATGGAAAAACGAATACTCAGAGAGGCTAGGTATCTTGCCTAAAGTCACAAAGCTAAATGGCAAAGATATAATTTGCTCCCAGATGTGTCTGACTCCAAAGCCCTCATCTTTCCATTTTATGTTCCTTCTCAAGATTGAGTTTACCATTCCATGTAGACGTTCTTTTTATAAACCCCTAATAGAGGGTCATTCAGCTTGGCCGTTACAAACAGTAACATTTTTATGGTGTTTTAAATCTACCTCTGTCTGTAATTTTCATCATGTGTTTTTTCTCTTGCCTGAAAAGCCAGATACACACACAACACATACAGATACATACAGCACTCATGCACACACAGACACAGACATACACCCCTACTCTCTTTTTATTCTTTTATTTATCCAACAGACATAATCTTTGGATGTTGTTTTACAACCAAAGGGCCCTGCATCATCAGGTTTTTGCGAATCTGAAGATAGCTATGGCATCTCCCTCCTTAGTCTTTTCCTGTTCAAGTTGAACTAGAGATCTGTCATCTCCAAGTCTTTCAACCACTTCCTGTGTCATAATTTCTAGATTCTTCTTGTCTACCATCCTAGGAACAAATTCTAATTTCCAATATCCTTCTTCATATGACCAGTACTGTAAGTGTGACTTAAACAGCTTGGCTTGTAACAGGACTGGATATTTTTATCCATGGGCAAAGACTAACATTTCAGTGAACTTACAGCATATTACATTTGCACACAATTCAAAGTTGCAGGGCTTTTCTCAGAACTAGTGCCAAGCTGAATCTTTCCCAACCAATGCTTGTGAAACTGATTTTTTGGATCTCCAACAGATGTGCCACACAGCTGTCATGTGCTGTGAAATTTGTACCAAGTACTTGACTATACACGTACAAGAGCTAAATTCTCTGTTCAGCGGTCCTTGTGAGGTTCTTCATCTGGCTAACCCAATGAGCCAATGCCCTCCCTGCCCTGGATGCCTTTTGGAAGCAATCTCAAAATAACTACAAATTTTTCATCGTGCCTTTCTTATTTAGAACATGGGCTGGGCACAGTGATTCACACCTGTAAACCCAGCACTTTGGGAGGCTGAAGAGGGTGGATCACCTGAGGTCAGGAGTTCAAGACCAGCCTGGCCAATATAGTGAAACCCCATCTCTACTAAAAATACAAAAATTAGTGGGGCGTGGTGGCAGTTGTCTGTAAACCCAGCTACTCGGGAGGCTAAGGCAGGAGAATAGCTTGAACCTGGGAGGCGGAGGTTGCTGTGAGCTGAGATTGTGCCATTGCACTCTAGCCTGGGTGACAAGAGAGAAATTCTGTCTCAAAAAAGAAAAAAAAAAAAAAGAACCCGCTTTATGGTGGTAAAAATTAACTTCACAAGGGCAGCTCATGATATATTTATTCAGAGCAATATTTTCAAAATATATAAACTTGTTATAATCTTTTTATATCACATCCCTCCTCTTCTGTCTCCTCCTCTAAAGTTCTACTTTGAAGACAATGGGTGTCCTTCTTTTATTTTATTTTAATTTTTATTTTTATTGAGACAGGATCTCACTCTGTTGTCCAGGCTGGAGTGCAGTGTCACAATCTCAGTTCACTGTAGCCTCGACCTCCTAGGCTCAAGCGATCCTCCAACCTCAGCCTCCCAAGTAGCTGGGAATACAGTTGTGTGCCACCATGCCCAACTAATTTTTGTTGTGGCTTTTTTTTTTTTTTCTGTCTGTTTGTTTTTTGTTTTTGCAGAGACAGGGTTTCACCATGTTGCCCAGTCTGGTCGTAAACTCCTGGATTCAAGCTATCCGCCTAACTTGATTGCTCAAAGTGCTGGGAATTACAGGTGTGCACCATCATACCCAGCCTATTTTCTTTTGTTTATTTTTGAGATAGAGTCTCACTCTGTCACCCAGAGTGGAGTGCAGTAGTGTGATCATGGCTCACTGCAGCTTCAACCTCCCGGGCTCAAGCCATCTTCTCACTTCAGCCTCCTGAGTAGCTGGGACCACAGATGTGTGCCACAACACTCAGCTAAATATGTTACTTTTTGGTTATAGACAGGTTCTCGTGGTATTGCCCAGGCTGGTCTTAAACTCCTGGCCTCAAGCAATCCTCCCACCTCAGCTTCCCAAACTGCTGGAATTATAGGCATGAGCTACCACATTTGCCCCCATTGTCCTTTAAATGCACAGCCTTCAATGGAGTTGCATTACGGTTCCAGGGATGGAGGTCCTTAGTCCACATCTCCACTCCAGAGCTTGCCCAACAGATTCCAAGCCTATTGCATACATACCCCTTTCTCATTCAAATGGGTCTCCCTTAAAGCCAAGGGCTATGCCATCTAGAGTGAGGGGATGTATGGGCCTCATGTCTGGGGAGTGTATTGGCCTTGGGTATCTGCATTGCATGAGAACTCCGTGAAGACACTCTCTACAGCCTTGCCTGCAGGACTTTGAAGTTACCAAGCTTCACTGAGATTAAACACCCAGCTGTATTGCACTTAGCTCAGTATTGAGTCTTTGAAATGGTCTCACCAAGAGAATGATGGGAGAGCTTGTTCCAGGCTCCTTTTGCATGGAATGATGCTTTTCATCATTAATGAGTTTGAAAAATGGTCTCCCTCAAATCATCTCCCAAATTGAGACGAACTTCCCTAAAATCATTTAGTATTTACTCTCGCTACTGGGGGTGGTGGGTGGGGGGGACAGGGGGCAGGAAACAACTTTTCTATTTAAAATTCTAGAATATTCCTGCAACTGGACTTAATAAAATGGTGTAACGTAGCTTGTACGTGGTCTTTTTTATTCTGTGACCAATACCTGCACAACTACTACCATGGTTTGGCAACTACTGGCTGCCAGCGGGCACTGCTAGGCTTAGAGTAAGGCAATAGGAAGTGGTCCTTCCCTGTTGCCTTACTCTAAGACCTTCCCTGGTCCTTTGGGATCCTGCCCAAAGGGCGTAAGAAGCAGCACTTCACCCCCTGCCAGTTGTAGCCACATGCAATTGATGCCTGTTGTAGTCAGCATCAACTCTTCTTTTAAAAGAAGACAGAAATCTGGCTTTGTGTATGAAATCTATTGGTTGTAAAATTTTGGCCAAAATTTAAAAAAAAAAAAATTCTTTTTGAAACAAAGCTGTGCCCACAGGCAAATCTCTGCACTCAACTCTGCAGTTCTAACAGGTAGAAAACACATCTCATGCTTTTGAAAAAGGAAAAATGAAGCCCTATTATATCACACAGTGCCTAGTCGATGGTAGGCATTTAGTCTTTTTTAACAAATTAATGAATGTTCCGTTGAACTTTAAAAAACCCATAGATGGTTGTCTTGGACCTTCCCTGAGTTCTAGGTAATGGGATGCATACGGTAGCAAACAAAACCAGCAGATGTCCCAGCCCACATGGAGTTTACATGCAATTTGGGGGGAAAGAAAATAAACAAGATAAATAAGTAATATCGAGAGAGAATATTAGGATAGTGGTATTTGTTAAGGAGAAATATAAAAAGCAGTGGAAAGGAATAGGAAGTTGGGAGGTGGTAAGATGGGTGGGAAGGAGGGTAGAAAGTGCCATATGCCGGTTTGCTGTTTTAGTTATATTTTCATACTTGTCTGGTTCATGATCTTTGTCCATTTATCTATGTTTTTCTTACGGCACAATGTTTTCTTATGAATTATTTACATAACAAATACATCAAAATATTTGTCTATATCACTGTATTGCAGATTTTCTTTTACTCGTTCCTGACAAATCATCTTTCTTTCCAAAGTACCTCATCAGTAGATTTTGTTTTGCTGATTTAAGCCCCTTTCCCCCCTTCCTTCTTTTATCCTTGGTCAATGAGATGTATATTTATCTTATTAATTCAATAAATACCACCTCACATCCAACAGGGAGGTTATACTACATGCTTGAACACAGACTTTATGAGCTAGTAACATTTCAAAGAAGGAGGTTGCTAATTTTTTGTGTGGTTTTTTGGTTTTTGTTGTTGTTGTTGTTGTTGTTGTTTTTCTTTTTTCGAGACAAAGTCTCACTCTGTTGCCCAGGCTAAAGTGCAGTGGTGTGATCTCAGCTCATTGCAACCTCTACTTCCCAGGTTCAAGGGATTCTCGTGCCTCAGCCCCCTGAGTATCCAGGATTACAGGCATTTGCCACCATACCCAGCTAATTTTAGTATTTTTTTTAAGTCAATAAATTTTTATTCAAGGAGTTTCATGTTGTGATTTCTTCCGCTGGCCATCAAGGTCACCTTGGATCCTCTAGAGAGCTGGAGTCAAACAATTTATCTTCAAGTTAGCCATTTTTAATGAAACCGATGCTTGTTTTAACCCAGTTGTCGTGTCAGCCCATAATTATTTTATTTTGGCTTCTGTCATCTCCTTTTAATATGGATATGCTGATGAAGACTTCAAAATTCACCTTATAGCTTTTATAATCTTCTGAAATACAATGGAATATTTTAGTAGTTCTAGTAGAGAAGGGGTTTCACCATGTTGGCCAGGCTGTGAACTCCTGACCTCAAGTGATCTGCCTGCCTCAGCCTCCCAAAGTGTTGGGATTACAGGCGTAAGCCACTGCACCCAGCCAAGAGGGTTGCTAGTGTTTTATTTTGCCAAAGATATTTGCCTTTGTCAAGCATGTATCATATTATCCATGGTTTCCTACTTGAGCAGGAATCAGTGCATGATCTGATGTATGCATCTAAAAAGAAGACTGGCTATTATGGGGAAATGGAGTTAGGGAGGGTGGAAGCAGGGAGTGCCCCTGACAAAGGAAAGAGCAAACCTAAAAGCCCAAGGTGGGAAACAGTCTGGTGCATTCTAGAACTCATGCAAGGATTTGTGCGTTGGAGTCCAGGTATGTGTTCGGGATCTGGCATTAAGATATTGCAGATCATCAGAAAATAAAATTTTAAAAATCAGACTTGAACCCTGAACAGACCTAAAGCCATTCTGGGGTCAGTAAATAAAACAAGCAGGTTTTTCTCCATCTTTCGCTGAACTCTGACCTAGGTCCCATCCATCATTTCTTTGACTATTCATTTGTACAGAGCCAGGGACACCTCTTCAAGGTTTCATCCTCTCCATTTTCTGCCCCCTCACTCCAGGTCCCTCAAAATCCTTGATTCTGCCAGCCAGCGTTCTCTCCAAAGCCAAGGAAATGAGACTCTGCAAGTTTACCTCAAATCCTACATAAACCCATCCAAAACAGAGTCATCTGAGTCAGATTTTCACAGATTTCTTTAAGTCTAGTAAAGCATGGATGGTAATTGCGTCTGACTGCTGTATACTACTTCTCTGGCACTGAAGCATTTATTACAATAATAACTATAATAGCACACAGTCGCTGACCCTCAAGGTGCTTCTTAGGAAAGACCGCCAGGCAGCCAGACACAGGCTGGACCGCCCACTACCACCCACACTCACCGGGAGACACAGATCAAAGCAGCCGGAGCCCCTCCTTAAACAATAGAGTGAGGCGTGCAGGATCCCTCGGGCTCACTTCACAACACTCCCACCCCTCACTAAAACATGCAGCTCCAACGAGTTAGGTCAGGAAGCAAAGGGGCAAAGGCGGTTTCCCAGCTGTGGCCTTAGGAGAATAAAAGGAAACAGAAAATATTTCCTCAGGTTGTACTCAGGGCAAGGCCTTGGAATAATCATCATCAGTAGTCGCAGTTCATTGGGATCTCATTTTAAATTTCCCATAAGAAATAGTGCCCTTTTGAGGCATACAATTATGAGAAATTTCAATCACTTGGCATACATATGATTATTTGTCTATAACCAGGTCCTCTTTCTATTGTTCTTTTTTTTTTTTTTTTGAAACAGTCTCGTTCTGTCGCCCAGGTTGGAGTGCAATGGGGCGATCTTGGCTCATTGCAACCTCCGCCTCCCAGATTCAAGTGATTCTCCTGCCTCAGGTGGGATTACAGGCACCCATCACAACGCCCGGCTGATTTTGCATGTTTAGTAGAGACGGGGTTTTGCCTTGTCGGCCAGGCTGGTCTTGAACTCCTGACCTCAGGTGACTTGCCCGCCTTGGCCTCCCAAAGTGCTGGGATTACAGGCATGAGCCACCGCGCCTGGCCCTTTTTTTATTGTTCTGAACTGAAAAACATGCTCTGCTTTTCACTAAGGTGATCTAATCGCTGTCTTTGTATAATCTGTGAAATCATCGTGCTTTTTATTGCTTTAACGGTAATGACAAAATTAAAAATCCAAACTCCTTTCAAAACTCAGCAGATGTGGCCCCCGCCAACCTTTCCAACTTTACCTCATCAAGAGTTCACTGGGCTCCAACGCACAGATCTAGGCTGCACTAACCCGGTCCCACCTCTGGCTTTTAGGCTCGCTATTTCCTTTATCGGGAGCACTCCCTGCTTCCACCCTCCCTAAATCCATTTCCAGGTAACAGCCAGTCTTCTTTTCAGATGCGTAAATCAGATTGTGCACTTCCTTGCGGATAACCTCCGATAGCTTCTCTCTCCCATAAATGCCCAGAGCACTTCGTCCTCACCTCTCTCAGCATTTGCCTTGTTCTAGCCTGTGTCATCATTGTTTATGTCTATGACTTATTTCTTCTACAGCATTTCTCACCTTATATCCCCACAGTACCTAATGCAATGCTTGGATGGATGGATGGATGGATGGATGGATGGATGGATGAAAAGATGGTGGACAGCATGATGGATAGAAGGAGAGAGAAAGGAAGGGAGAGAGGAAATGAGGGAGGGAAGGAAGGAAGAGAGGGAGGGAGGGAGGGAGGAAGGAAGGAAGGAAGGAAGGAAGGAAGGAAGGAAGGAAGGAAGGAAGGAAGGAAGAAAGGAAGGAAGGGGAAAGGAAGGAAGGAAGGAATATAGGTAGTCTGACTCTAAGAAAAGTCTGTAATCCCAGCACTTTGGGAGGCCAAGGTGGGTGGATCACAAGATTAAGAGATTGAGACCATCCTGGCCAACACAGTGAAACCCCACCTCTACTAAAAATACAAAAATTAGCTGGGTGTGGTGGCACACGCCTGTAGTCCCAGCTACTCGGGAGGCTGAGGCAGGAGAATCGCTTGAACCTGGGAAGCGGAGGGTGCAGTGAGCTGAGATGGTGCCACAGCACTCCAGCCTGGGCAACAGTGCGAGACTCTGTCTAAAAAACGAACGACGGATGAACGAACGAGAGAAAGAAAGAAAGAGAGAAAGAGAGAGAGAGAGAGAAAGAGAGAAAAAGAAAAAAGAAAAGAAAAACCAAACAATAACCTGAACATACAGAAATCTCCCTGAAGTCCAGGGAGATTTCCCCAATACATTACACAAAGTTTCCATTGTCTACATAGATGACAATCAGTGTAAAAAAACTGATGTTCCAAGCAAAAAAATCCATGGTGAGATGGGAACAGAAAGAATTGTGAAAGGAACATGAGATTTTCAATGAGATTAAGGGTCTGGGACTTTCAGGTTGCTGCTCATACCAGATGAACTATTTCCACCCCAGGAATGCCCACCCATCTGTGGTCTATGAGCCCAGAGCTGCAATGCTTTCTGCCTGCCATCTCAAAAGGCAGCGAGCCTAGGGCTGTGTGGGAGGAGGGCAAGGGATGAGGCAGGCCTCAGAGCATGAGATCAGTTTGCAGTGCTCCGGCAGCCTTGATAGGTAGTGTACTTGGCAGCTGTGTGGGACGATGTCAGGAGCTAGGAATTTGAGCATCATGTTTAAACCTGACAGTGTGTGCTGGCTGCTATTACGTAGTGCTTTGTTGCTCTTGCTACCATTTCAGTTGCTTAGTGCACTAAAACTGATTCAGAGAAACAGTAAGTTTATATGATGTGACCTATAATCTCCCGTGAATTAGCCCAACTATAAATCATTTAAAAATGATGCTTGGCCCGGCGCAGTGGCTCACGCCTATAATCCCAGCACTTTGGGAGGCTGAGGCGGGCAGATCACAAGGTCAGGAGGTTGAGACCATCCTGGCCAACGTGGTGAAACACTGTCTCTACTAAAATACACACAAAAATATTAGCCAGGTGTGGTGGCAGGCGCCTGTAGTCCCAGCTACTGGAGAGGCTAAGGCAGGGGAATCACTTGAACACAGGAGGTGGAGGTTGCAGTGAGCCGAGATCACGAAACTGCACTCCAGCCTGGCAACAGAGCAAGACTCTGTCTCAATTAAAAAAAAAAAAAAAAGGTGATATTCAATGATCTTTCTTATTTAGAGGAAAGGATGTGCCCTGTGTTTCCTTTCCTGCATTTTGTGTCCCTCATTCCCTTTCTGAGACATCAAATCTTTTCCCCTCCTTCCTTTGTGCAACTCTCTTCCCTTGGATGTGATGATGTCATGCTGCCAGGTGTCTGCCCGCCTTCTGACCTTCCCTATTCAAGGCTTTGCTGGCCCCTCTCCTTACCCCAACTCTAAATGTCAGTGCTCCTCAGGGCTCCTTAATCTGTCGGTGCTCCTCAGGGCTCCTTAATCTCCACAACTTCTCTGTCTGAGTCTCCCCTGGGGTGATCTCATCAATGGCAAGGGCTTCGATAACCACCATAGGTGTTGACATCCCAAGATACTTCCTTGGTCCAGACTTCATCCTCAACTTCAGGTCCTCAAGTCTGCCATCCACTTTATTTATTTACTTATTACTTTTACATTTCCTTTTTTTTTTTTTTTTTTTTTTTTTTTTTAAGAGGCAGAGTCTCACTCTGCCGCCCAGGCTGGAGCGCAGTCACACGATCTTGGTTCACTGCAACCTCCACCTCCCAGGTTCAAGCGATTCTCCTTCCTCAGCCTTCTGAGTAGCTGGGATTACAGGCACACACCACCACACCTGGCTAATTTTTGTATTTTTAGTAGAGACAGGGTTTTGCCTCGTTTGCCAGGTTGGTCTCAAACTCCTGACCTCAAATGATCTGCCCACCTCACCGTCCCAAAGTGCTAGGATTACAGGCATGAGCCACCGCGCCCAGCTCACTTTACATTTCCAATTGGTTATCTCAAAAGTTCTTCACAGAAAACCTCTTTAAAACCAAACTTGTGATTGCCATGCCTTTAAGTCAGAAAGCTGGAAGCTATCCTTACAGGTTCTCCATCTTTCTCACCCGCCTATTTAACACTGAATTTTGTTGCTATAACCCACTAAATATCTCAAATCCATTCAAGTCCATCTCCACTATGGCCATATCTAGACCAAACCTCAACCATCTCTTGCCTGCCATCACTTTCTAGCTGAATTCTCTGCAACTCCTTTTCCTTCCCTCCACTCAGCAATCAGAAAATCTTTCCAAAATACAAATTGTATCACGACTTCTCTGCTTAATATTCTGTAGTTTCTTTCCTTTCCTTTGAAGTTAAGCACCAGAATTCCTCAATATTGCCTCAAGGACTATCATGGTCTTATCCTATCTATTTTTCCCGCCTAATTTCATATAACGCTCACCACTGGGACATCTTCATCTCTCTTCCATTCATTCACATACACTTCATTTTATGTCTTCATTTCCTCTGCTTCTTAAAATTCTTGCTTTATAAAAGAAAACCATCATGGTGGGCAGAGACGAGTTGAGGCTGACAATCTCAACTGGTCTCCTATTTCATTTTTTTCAAAGAAATTACACTAAAAACTAAATCTTAATACACCTTATTGGATACCATTCCCTTCTTCTGAGTCAAAGGACTGCTCTCGTGTAAACCGACAACTCTTTTATGTTCAAAGACAGCAACAGTTGCCTCCATGAAGTCACCTATAATGAGGTCTTTCAGTGGGAAGTCCAAATGTAAAAAGCTATACTGAAGATGGTGAATAAAGTTTCAGTTGCATATAACCACTTTTAAAAATCTAGCAAAGTTTGTTCTCAGTACAAAAGCAATTATTGAAAGTGTCCTTTAAATAGAAATTTATCCTAATGTATTTTAAACATTTTTATCAGCCGGGCACAGTGGTTCACACCTGTAATCCCACCACTTTGGGAGGCCAAGGCAGGTGAATCACTTGAGGTCAGGAGTTTGAGACCAGCCTTACCAAAATGGTGAAACCCTGTCTCTACTAAAAATACAAAATTAGCTGGGCATGGTGACACACACCTATAATCCCAGTTACTCGGGAGGCTAAGGCAGGAGAATCACTTGAACCTGGGAGGCAGAGGTTGCAGTGAGCCTAGATTGTGCCATCGCACTCCAGCCTGGGGAGCAAGAGTGAAACTCCGTCTCAAAAAAAAAAAAAAAAATTTATGAAAAACAAATAATTTTGACAAAATATTCAAATTGCATATTATGTATGCAATCTAAAGCAAGATACCATCTGTCATTTATCAGTTTGATATCAAAGGCATCAGAAGCTATGATCCTCTTTGCAAAAATCCGTCTCTTCAAATCTGAGATATTCAAGATGAAAAGATGAATATTTTTATTATATTATATTTACTTGTGATGATGAAAATGCTTATAAGGATTTTTCTAGTTTTAAAACCTCCTACATGGAATTTTTCTTTCCAAATTTTAATATGTTTCTCGGCTGAAGCAGATATTTTAAAACAAAATCTGAATCCTTCATCATTTAAACTGGCCTTGAACTTTATTGTTTAATGTGTGAATATCTGCTCCCAGTTTTATCTTTTTAAAGAATGTCACAATATGTTCCCTAATTAGAATAAGAAAACTGAAATGGTACTTCTCTCACTAAGCCTTTTAAGTGAATTTAGTCTTCTTTCGCAAATTTTTCATAGCCACATTTTAAGCCACCACAGCCAGAGGACTGATGCCATATCCTCCTGAGCCTGATCATTTGTTTAATTTAAATAAAGGGTATGGCACCAGTTGACATTTAAATGTCTAAGCAGTGTGAGTAAGGCTGCAGCAAGAAGTGCAAGGATGAGAGGAAGGAACGACGGAGCTCAGTTCTCTAAACACACAGGCAATTTTGAATCATAAAGTACGGGTGAGTCTTTTCAACTCTAAATAGTCCAAAGTCATCAAGAGTCAGTGAAACTCAGATCACTACCATTTCCTTTTAAATGATTATGACTTCAGAGGAGACACCTCTCTCACCGAGAGTTCATAGTACATGATATCACAACCTAGACTTGGGAATGTGCCCATGTGAACTGTAGATGACTCAGCCTGGTGAGGACTCACTCCATCAGGAGTTCACACCTGGAGATGTCTTCCCCTGACACTCCACTGGAACACCAGCCCCAGGCAGACAATGAGGAGAGGGAAGAAAGTCCCAGCGAACAGGGAAACTGGGGACACCACATTTTGTCTGACTAGCAAAGGAGTGGAGGGCAAAGGTAAAAGCTGAGGGTTCAGTCTGAGTAAGCTCAAAGGTGAAAGGGAAGGCAAAATGAGGACATCAGAGTTATAGCTGGCACTGTCAAAGGCTCTACCACAAACCAGCTGCTTTCAGCTGCAGCACAGACTCAGGAAGTGATTGTGGTAAGATTCTATATGACAGCAACCACCTGCATGGAACTCCACACTCTTCTGACCACAGAAACAATGGGTTATACATTTCTGTGAAGTCACCCACAAAGAAAAGCATTCCAGCACAGAAAGGACATTTAACTGTTATTCGAAGAGCACAGTGTTCTCTGGACATTTCTTGCATGGCTTAGAAAAAGGTATCCTATGCCCTTCTAAGAAGCAGTTGAAATAAAGGGAATCAGAGATTCCAGGGAAGCTAGAGGTAAATACTTGAAGCAAAGAGGACCAAAAGGAAAGAAATCATGTATGATATGTCTGAACAAAGAAAAGTTAAAAAGGAGATTCTAATTTGTATTAAAATGCCTTTTGGAGATAATTGGAGTATATGTTAACCATGATTTTTCAATTATTTAAATTTATGTTTCATTGGTTCCTTTAAAAAAAAAAAACAATAAATCTTCCTTTTTAAATCCTTATTGCTTTTGTGAATAATACTTTTTTTGTACAAGGAGATTAGGCACAGATTTTTTGCTATCACTACATCCCTTCACAAACATACAAGCATTTAGGTATGTGTGTGGGCTTACATACCATTATATAGTTCTTAGTCTTCACAAAAGAACAATGGTAATTCATGTGCATTTGCAATGTTGGGAAAATATGCATGGAGTGCGTTTATAGCATCTTCCTTACAGATTTTTTTTTTTTTTTTCAGAAAAAAAGATGAATTAAAACTGTATTGCTGACTGAGTATGGTGGCTCACATCTGTAATTCCAACACTTTGGGAGGCCAAGGTGGGCAGATCATGTGAGGTCAAGAGTTTGAGACCAGGCTGGCCATCATGGAAAATCTCCATCTCTACTAAAAACATAAAAATTAGCTGGGCGTGGTGGTGCTCACCTGTAATCTCAGCTACTCAGGAGGCTGAGATGGGAGAATCGCTTGAATCCAGTAGCCAAGATTGCACCACGGCAAACCAGCCTGGGTGACAGAGGGAGACTCCATCTCAAAAACAAAAACACTGTATTGCCTAAAGTCAGAAGAATGAATTAAATGAGGTCTTATGGGCCAAACTACCTTTATAAATCCATAAAAAGAAGTAACGAACATTTTGAGAAGAGACTGGACCATGAAGACTGCATCAGGGAGTATCTTGCATCTCAGTCGAACAAATATGCTGTTTCTCCACCTACCACTTCCTATGGCAGGTCCACCGTGGCCTCTCCCCTGCTCCCTGCAGATCTCAGAATGTGAAGATCCCCTCCTACCATGGTACAACTGCCTGGGTGGGGCAATAGCAGCAGCTTCAGATTACTGTTGGATCCACTGCCTTCCTGAAGTAGGCCAGGCTATTTGGGATGAAAAATGATTTTTAAACACTAGGAATCCCCTACCAGAAAGTATCCTTTTACCAAGAGCAAAATGGGCAGTGATTTGAAACAGCAGTAAGTATGTATAAAGCTTACATGGTCAACATTTTGGCCATGAAACTGACCACTTCCTGAAAGACTCCAAAACTTACAATGGTCTGTAGCAGGGAGAGAGAAATAATCTCTGGACACGACTACGTATATATAGATGCAAAGTGTCAACAGTCATTAAAGAACAATGATTGATAAATGAGAAAGTCTTATCACAGTACTATCTAAACTGAGCCCCTTGGTCAATTCCAAGCTGCATGATAACCTGACAACAGAGTGGAACAAAGGGAAGAGGAAACTTGGTAATTTGAAATCTGTTCTCTTGTCAATGCCTCACAAACTAGAGCTGTGCTTGGTTTTAACCTGTTGTTCTCTGATATTTTTAAAGGAAAGGCCAATATATTGAATCACATACACAAATGGAGACTTCTGAAAAGATGAGATAGATGTCTCCTTTTGAAATACAGGTGGTATTTCAACAATAGATAAAGGTTCCATCAAGCTTGAAACTTAGTTTAAATGAAAATTCTGGCTGGGCACAGTGGCTCGCGCCTGCAATCCCAGCACTTTGGGAGGCTGAGGTGGGCAGATTACGAGGTCAGGAGATCCGAGACCGTCCTGGCTAACACGGTGAAACCCCGTCTCCACTAAAAATACAAAAATTAGTTGGCCATGGTGTTGCACCCCTGCAGTCCCAGCTACCTGGGAAGCTGATGCAGGAGAATTGCTTAAACCTGGGAGGCAGAGGTTTTAGTGAACCAAGATGGTGCCACTGCACTCCAGCCTGGGTGACAGAGCAAGACTCCACCTCAAAAAAAGAAAATTGAGAAACACGCCAACGAATTATCTCAGAAAAAGAACATTAAACTAGCAACTGAAATCTGGCCCTGGTCAAGGCAGTCACTCTTCTGTGTCTCAATTTTCCTATCTATAAAAGGATGAAACATGCTGGAGCCCAGCTCTGCTATGACCAATAGTGAGAATTTGGGCAGTTAATTTACCTCACTGGGTGTCATTTTTCTCATGTATAAAAATGAGAGGGTCTTGTAGAGAACCCCTGAGGCCCACTCTCATTTTAGTTCTACAATACTGTAATAAGAGAAAAACATGGTGAAACATAAAATATTTTGTAAGAAATGCCCCACATCAGTGCAGCTGAGCATTTGGATGATTTGTCCAAGTTTTAAGTTAGTTGTGGGAAATGATTTGGCTGCAATTTGATTCTTTTCTATTGAGGAGATACATACCCCCACAATAAATAAAAAGACACAGAATTCTATAAATATAAGCCCTGAAGAAGTGCAGGATCCGTATACCTTTGGCCAATTGATCTCCACCCCTCACCTGATACAAGAGAAGGGAAAGACTCAGGTTCTTCCCTAGATCAGTGTTGGAGGAAGAACCATTCTCTTCTATTTCCACGGTTGTGAAGATAAAGAAGCACGTGCTTGTTGGGGAATTACATACGCAGACATACAGTCACCTGCAGACAGAAAAGACTTAGCCTTTGGCTTTGGACATGATTCAAATGTTACATCACCTATCTAGGGATTATATTAGAACACAGCCTAGTAATGATTCAGTCACCTATTAGGTTTAATTTTTGACTAAATGAGAGTATTCCAGAATCTATGGAGCTCCTATTTCTACACTGATCTCTCTCTTTTTTTATTTTTATTTATTTTTTTGATATGGAATCTCATTCTGTCACCCAGGATGGAGTGCAGTGGCATGATCTCGGGTCACTGCAATCTCTGCCTCCCAGGTTCAAGCAGTCCCCCTGCCTCAGCCTCCCAAGTAGCTGGGATTATAGGCACATGCCACCACACCCAGCTAATTTTTTTATTTTTTAATAGAGACAGGGTTTCACCACGCTGGCCAAGCTGGTCTTGAACTCCTGACCTCAAGTGATCCGCCCACCTCGGGCCTCCCAAAATGCTGGGATTAAAGGCATGAGCCACTGCACCCAGTCCTCTACACTGATCTCTAATAGATGATTCAAGTCTTGCCCTTAGAAATTTCTCCAGGAGAGAAAAAAAAAAAAAAAAAAGTCAGTAAGTTTGAACCACTAAAAACTTAAATGGGAAAGATATTCCCAGGATTCTCTCAACACCTTAACTTTATGCCCTGACTTTCCCATAAACATTAATCACAAATCAACAATCTTTCTCAGCTTCTTGGGCCAATGAGGCTGAACTAGTGGCTGGCCCCAGTTTAGAACACCCAGAATTTAAGCCCACATGGGAATTTCCAGCCCACCTCCAACCCAATTCTATATCTCTGTTCATGCTTGAATATAAGGTAGAGGTTTTAATTTTTCCAAAATTATCCCTCAGGAAAAAAAAAAAGATCATATTTAAGTCCTTTCAAAATCTTGCATATTATAGGGTACTTTCTCAATTACTTTATTGTAAAAATATTGTTTAGGGAAGATACATTAAGTTAAAATGACCTCAATCAATGTATTGGAGAGTTATCAGTAAGAAAGGGGCCCAGCTATCTAAATAATTCTCATAATGGTGCATTTCTTCATAATTGTGAATGCTGAAAGTTGCTGCATATAAGCCTTTCAGAGTGATCATGCTGTGAAGATCACAATACACATTGAGGGATAATTTTTCTATCTTTTAAATGTTTTGAAATGATGTACTTTCCAGTGACCACATCAAAAACAGATTCAAACAGTACTATATCTCAAGTCATCTGGTGAGATGAATATAAATGAATATAATTTGAGTATAATTACTTCATAAAATGTGAGTGAACAAATCAATCCAAGTATGTTATTTCATCAATTATGTGACTTTCACTATATCTGTGTAATTAATTTACTAAATTAAACATAAAGAGACATTTGACTACTACATGTATATTGCTAAATGTTTTCATAATCAAGTTGTCCAAATCCTTTCTTTGGATGTGGGGGAAGTTCTTCCCATTGGGAAATGAGAGATGATCTTTGTGGGGTCATCTTATATTTGAGCACGTTTTAGAAAGCATCAGATTTGCTGAATCTGTATGTGATGAGGTCTGATGGATGAAAAAGGCAAAGAGAAGTAATGATACGAGATCCAATCTTGAAACTGCAACCTGCTTTGGGTTCCTTGTTTCGTTGGGTAAAACTTGAAGCTCATTTCTGCTTGAGCAGGAAGGCTCCTCAGCACCTTTCTTGGACTGATGAAAGGACAGTAAAAAGGAGGCCCTTCAAAAATGTTACCACTTAAAATACAGAAGGCAATATACCAAATTCAGTACTGGCAGGGCAGTTAGTTGTAATAACAATAGTAATCTATTAACATGTATTAAGTGCTTACCAGACAATGTGCAAAGTGCTTTTTGTGTAATGATCATATCAATTTATCATCTTTATTCTAGAGATATAGAAGCTAAGTAACAGGTGAGGTAGCTTGCCCAAGTCCCAAAGTATAAATGTGCCACAATGGTACATGATAGGGCTGGGATTTGAACCCAGGCAGTCTTACTCCAGAGCCTGCACTTTTATGTATGATGCTATACCACTTCAATGATTTAAATAACAGAATCTGCAAGGGAGCTTAAACATTTCAAAGGTTCCTTCCTACTATCCACAGCATCTTTTTTCTAGCGTCAGGGCATGGGAGGAACCAAATTAGTGATCTGTAATAATCATGGATTCTGAATTCGCCATTCTAGAAGAACAATTGCTTCAAAACTCACCTGATGGCTAAATCCAGATGTGTTAGTCCTCATTCCTTGTATATACACATTTGGATATCTGAATACCAGTTATTACTGCCATGTTGCTGACAGTCTTCCTTTGACTAACAAAACCCTCTTCTTCCTTGATTCTCCTCTATCCTCAGTGCTCATTCCTCCTGATTCTGCTCCATTGTTCCTCTGTCTCTTGTTTAAGTGCTGAGGTTTCTTTTACCTCCATATCCTAGGCAATCTCGTCTGTGGTCAAGGCTTTGCTTTCTACCTGTGGGCCCCCAAATTTATATCTCAAATTTCTTTTCTAAACTTCAAAATCATAGTTCCAGCTGTTCACTGGAACTGCTGGATATCTCTATGTGCATCTCAAATTCAACAGGTCCCCACAAGAATTTACTCTCTCCTCTCCACTCACTGTCCAACCTTGTTCCCAAATCTGATCCTTCTTTTATTATTATTATTATTTTTTTGAGATAGGGTCTCACTCTGTCACCCAGGCTAGAGTGCAATGGTGCAATCTCAACTCACTGTAGCCTCACCGTCACAGGCTCAAGTGATCCTCCTGCCTCAGCCTCCTAGAGGTGGAGTTTCTCCATGTTGCCCAGGCCGGTCTCGAACTCCTGGGCTCAAGTGATCCACCCACCTCAGCCTCCGAAAGTGCTGGGATTATAGGCATGAGTCACTGTGCCCAGGCTGACCCTTCTTTTATAGTCCTCATCCTTTAATGGCATCACTGTCTAACCATATACAAACCTAAAGCCTTGGATCCATCTTGGACTCTTCCTTATTTCTCACAACTTTCCTGTACTCGTATCCCTAACACGCAGACTTATTGGATCACCAGATTCTTCAGATTTCATCTTCTAAATGTCCCTGTAATCTGTGTCCTCTTTGCTTTCATTACCATGATGAAAGCCTTCATCATCTCTCATTTGAATTACTGTAATAATCATTTATCTGGCTTCCCCAGCTCCACTTCATTCTCTTAGCCCTTGAGTGAGTGACCTTTCTAAAACATGAATCCAGTCACACTCATTCCTGCTTACGAATCATTCACACAGCTCTTCTTTGCCTATAGGGTGCCATTCTACTGCACAGCCTGGCACATAAAGCCCTTCACAAACATATTGGTGGCTATGTTTCTAGTCTCTTTCTTATCTCTTATTCAATCCTTCTCTAGTCATACCTCTTGCTGTGAACTAAGATCCAGACCACTGGGGCCACATGACACTTTATGTCACACCAGGCAATCCTATCCTGAAGGGGAGACTTGGTCTTCCTGATCTCTGGACAAATGAGTTCACTATACTGTACTGTTGGCTTTGGATTTTTTAAAGAAATGTGGTTCCAGGCATTTTAAGGCACTTTACAGTAATTGTTCATCCTTTCAAAAACTCTACAAGTTTGAAGTACCATTGCCTCTATTTAACAACGAAGAAGCAGACACCAAGTGTTACTAATAAGGAACTAGTAAGTGAATGAACCAAAATGTAAAGCCGGGTCAGGCTGACTCTAAAGCCTGTGCTTTAGCTGAGCCCAGCCCTGAAAGTCTTGCCGATTTCATCTATTGTCATAATTTCTACTGCAAGGAAACAACCAGCAAGCAACCTCACTGCCTTAGGTTCTCGTATGTGCAGCCCACAGGACACTCAGACACGGTCACTTTGGGACATGGCAGGTACCATATTTTCAGTCCAACTTCTAGCACATCCCAGCATCCCATGAATGAAAAAGCATGTGTGTTCTACCCTGACAACAAACTTCACATTCCCATTGAATCCCAAAATGAAGGCCTCTGAGGAGGGAGAATAAAACCTCAATCTGCCACCAAGGAAGGGGAAAGTGGAAATGAGCCTCAGGGGTATTTCTGACTTCTTGGGGTGGATGGATGCCGAGAAGCTGGTATGTCTTTAAGAACTGAGAGTCCTAGCTCTGTCCTCTTAAGCCTGATTTTATTAAATGATTGATAGCATCCTACATATTTATTTTTGTTCCCTAACCCTAATACACACATATGCACTCAACTATAGCCAACAAGAAAATTGCTTAAATAATTATTTCTCATGTATAAAAGATGTATCTTATTCCTTTATTACTTTTATAATGTGGCTCAAAAAGCTCCAGTCTAAGAGCCCCTGGATCAAGTACCAGTTTCATCTCTGCCAATGGCTGCCTGTGTGACCTTGAGAAACACATTTTCATTTTCTCATTTTTCAAATCAGGAGATTCCAAGTAGTTGATCCATAAGCAGTCCCTTTAAATTCTAATATTCAGACACTATTCTTACTTTGGGGATGTCTTCCATTAGGCTGAGACTTCTTATCCCAGCCCTAAGAGAACCTACCCTTCATGACCATTTTCAGAACCTTTTATTTATCACATTTTAAAACTACATATATTGAAGGTATACAACATGATGTTTCGATATACACAGTAAAATAGTATTCTAGTCAGGCAAATTAATATATTCATTATTTCACATAGTTACCTCCACTCTTTTTTTTTTTTTTTTTTTGGTGGCAATCATACATGGTTTTGAAAACGGTAGTCAGAGATGATAGGTTGGAAGTTAATTCCAAGACTATCTTAGAAAAAAAGGACTGTAGCATTGCATTCAAACACATGCTCAAACATTATTCGTGCCACTCAAATCCAATTCAGGCCAGCATCAGCCAGAGTGCACAATAATACTGGGAATGGTTTATACAATTCCATGTGCATGTGAGCATTATCTCATATCCATGCATGCACATGTGTGGAAATGGCTTCTGGCCTTGGACGTATTGAAATAATGATTGAAATGCCATCAGGTGAAGGAGGTAATATAAACATAAAGCATCAGGGCAATTATACAGGCATATATAGATAGAACTAGGTGACAAGGAAAACACCCATAAAATCTTGCCATAGCTGACACATGCTTACATTTAACAGTTGCTAGGTTCTCACAAAGTTTTGTTTACATGAACTTAACGTCTAATACATGACAGCCAACTAGGTGCCCTAGATAAGATCAAATGACATATGACCCAGGTGCCCAATAAGTGACTGTTGAATGAATATTACATGAAAATACTACGAAAAGTAACGTGATGCAAAAGTTAAGGGTATTGCTAATACTCTTAAGGCTCATTTTTCTATCTGAAAGTTGAAACATGAATTACAGGATTATTGAAGAGGTTCCTTTGCAATCTTTGTGGTGTTCATAGTCACGGGAAACATTCCCACCAAAACCTCTTAACAAAAGCATACGGTGGGGAAAGAACGTATATAACAACATATTACTGATCAAATAGGGGGCCCTTGGTCGAAAAAAGAAATCAAGAAGGAACATTTTTAAAGTAAGGAAGACTCTCTTTTGGCACAGCTTATTGGCTTCCTATTTTTAAAAAGCAGATAACTTTACATATTAGTCTCATTTAAAATCAGTCTCTGGAGAAGCCCCAGATGGGGGAGGAGAAGGGAGCGCTAACAAGGTTCTGGACAAAGTGGGAATCCTCGGAGGTACGTTCAGCCATCACAGTCTGCAGAGAAAGGCAGGTTCTCAGCCCAGGGCTGAGACGTTTCCTCGTGGAAGCCGACTCACCTTCCCTCCTGGAGGTGGCCCGGGCTGCGGGCAGGAGGAGCGAGAAGCAGAGGCAGCAGCCCAGCCAGAGCGCAGGCATGGCGGGGCCGGGCCGCTCCGTCTCTGTCTCCGCTGCAGGGGTCGCTGCCCGGCGCCTCGGCTGCTGGTTCTCACTCTGCGCTCTGCTGTGCCTTCCTTTTCCTTGGTCAGGTGGTTTTATCGACTCTTCTACCTGACTCAGTCCTGACAGGAAGAGAGCCTGTGTTTCAGGGTGTGACTCACCTGTGAATAAGGAGGACCCAGCCCTCCAGAGGCAGACAAACACACACAGCACACACCGGGCTGGAAAAGCGCTCCCCGCAGCCGCCCGCTCCCCCTTGCAGCGAAGAGGGCGCACACCTGGCCCGGGCCAAGGGTGTGGCACAGAGGCTGCGGCCTGGGAGCCTTCGCCTGGAATGTGCCGGATTCCCCGTAGCCCTCCTTCTCTCCCGGGGTGGTCCGGGGCAGATTCACAGAGGTAGATAGCAGCCCACCCCTTCCTCAAACTGGGAGGCCCAATCTTAAGTGCGCTAACTCAGAAATACGGCAGCAGCCCGAATCAGCTCCGGCTTAAAGGACATCAAGGAAGACAAGTCAGTCGGAGAGTCACAACAGGGTCCTCTCCACCCTCCAGCTTAGGGTCAACCTCTCTGAAATACAGCAGCCTCCTTTCTCCAGGCTGAACCAAGGGTTCCTCTGCTGGCCCACATAACTTCCTGCTCACCAGGGTTAGCAACTCATAAAGTAACCTGTTGACTGGCCAACCTCCCTATAAAGACTGAGTATCGTTTTCTTTTTGTTTTTTTGTTTGTTTGTTTTTGTTTTGTTTTCAATGGCACCATCATAGCGCACTGCAGCCTCCAACCCCTGGGCTCAAGCAATCCTCCTGCCTCAGCCTCTTGAGTAGCTAGGGCTACAGGCAAATGCCACCACATCCAGCTAATTTTTGAATTTTTTGTAGAGACGAGGTCTTGTTGTGTTAGGCAGACTTGACCTTGAATTCCTGGCCTCAAGTAATCGTCCTGCCTTGGCCTCCCAAAGTGCTGGGATTACAGGCATAAACACCATCCCTGGCCCACTTTATACTCCTAACTAGTACAGTATCTAGCTTGCAGTTGGTGCTTAATAAATATTGGGTTGAAATGAATAAGAAAGAGGATCTAGATACCAAACTCTTTTATCTTAGAGTGTATTTCTCAGCTATTCTCCTTGGGCACTAGAGAAAATAGTTGTTGAGACCAACTTTGAATGGTATCCACTGTGCTAGGTGAGGTGAGTCATATCTAGACAATTGCAAATCTTGGCATAAACTATATTGTCCCTTCTCCTAAGGAGGCTAGTGACAATAATTCAGAGAGGTGGCTGTCAAGAAGGTTTTGGTTCCTGCTGGAGATTTAAAAATTGCTAGAGCTTTATAAATACACAATCTGTCCAAAACAACCAACCCTTCTTCCCAACATCGAGGCCTACAAAGGCCCCCAATAAATAGCTGTTTGCTGACTAAATGTATGAATGTTCTCTAGATTGTTCTGTGGATGACAACATAAGATAACAAACAAATCATCCAGGGCAGACATAAGTGTCAAAGGTTCTAAGAACTTCAGTTCATGCATGTCATGGAGACCAGTGTGGGCTGACTGGGATAGCTAAGGATGGCTTTGTACAGAATGTGGAGCATGAACTGGGTGTTAGGAATAACTGGGGTCTGAATACAGAACCCAAGAATGGTAGGGGTAAGACAGGTTGCTGCAAAATGGCTGACACCTAATCTAAAATCTCCAGCAACAAAACCTGAGGAATAGAAAAGAAACTCCAACTTTCTCATCCAGGGCTTGATTCTCTTCTACTCTACCCAGGATTCAAACAAATTACACAAATATTCCTCTCTCTCAAAACTCAGAGTCTCCAGCTACAACTAAGGTTTCAGTTCACAGAGACCAGGTCTTTAGAATTTTCCCTCCTAGTCGCTGGGGCCTTGTGAGGGCTGAGGTCCTCTCCCTGAGTCCCATCCATGTTGTGCAGTTCACCACAGTCCTGCAGGAACAAGGGACAGGGCCCTACAAAATAAAGTCTTGAAGGAAGATTTCATTTTAGTACAGATTGCTATAGTTTATTATATCTTAAAAGTTGGAACAGATGTGTTCATCTAGCATCCTTTTGGCACAGTGATAATAGCAATACAAACACATAAGTAATGCTTACTGTTTGTCAGTCGCTGTTGTAAATCCTTATCACATTAACATTTTAATCTTTAAAACAACTTTATGAATTAGGTGTACTATTAATTTCCCCATTTTACAGACAAGAAAACACAGGCATGCGAAAGTCAGGTAACATGCTCAAAGTCACACTGCTAGTAAGTTGCAAAGCCAAGGTTTAAAATCAGGCAGTATGACTCCACAATGCATTAGCTCTTTGTTAGGTCAGATTAAAAAGTACCATAAAAAAAGACAAATTCACATCACTGAATGAATTCAACATGCAATCAAAGGTTATTTATCAATGACCATTATAACCTGGCCAGATTGTAGACTATTGGCCTACATCGATAAATTCAAGTCACAAAGGACTTTGAACAAATATTTCCAATTTTTCCCAAGATGTTAGTTCTAGAAGGACTCCCAGAGGTCATCTGGACCACGGGTAGCAAATGGACAGCAGGCCCCTGGGCACCAGACCCACCAGCAGCCTCTTTTATGTGAACAGTGCAGGATTTAACACATTTTTAAAACATAAATGCTTTAAGGCAGGCACTCCCTAACTTTTCTCAGTTCCCACCTCTTCACATTGCCTTATTCTGGGCTTCTCCACACATCCAAACAACTGTCCGGCTCAGGCTTGACACCCCTGCTCTGGCCTCATCCCTTACCTTGCTCAGTGGCAATATCAACCCCTTTTACCAATCTGAGAATTCTTCTCTGGTGCATTACTGGGGTTAAGAGTGTTCTACTGGCCAAATGTTGATGCTTGGGCAGGTTCCTAGGGCCAAATTCTAGCTTCTATTCATCAAGGTAGTTACTTTGCTTTCTGTGATCCTTAGTTTCTTAATCTATAAAATGGAGATAATAATAAAACACTCACCTAGGAGGGCTATTAGAGTTAATGAATTATCTAGGGCTCAGAACAGCACCAGGCACATAATATGTACTATACAGATGTAGTCATAATAAGAATAATAATTATTGTTTTAAAATTATTATTATCTCTGAGTAAGCACTAATCATTTTTCTGTTGTTATAATTACTAACAAATACAATATGAGAAAGATGAAGTTTTTGCTTCAACCCATCTACTAATTAATTATTGAATCATTATTTGAAAATTTTGTGGAACTCTTGGCCTAATCCAAGTTCATGCCCAGATTACCAATATTTACTTGGATGCTATTAATGAATTCATATTTTTGCTGCATATCTGGAAATTTCCTTCACATACAGATTTTCTTACCGAATGTTTCCTTTTTTTTTTTTTGAGACAGAGTCTCACTCTGTCACCCAGGCTGAAGTACAGTGGCACAGTCTCAGCTCACTGCAACCTCCACCTCCTGGGTTCAAGGGATTCTCCTGCCTAAGCCTTCTGAGCAGCTGGGATTGCTGGCAGGTGCCACCACACGTGGCTCATTTTTGTGTTTTTTAATAGAGATGGGGTTTCACCATGTTGGCCAGGCTGGTCTTGGACCCCTGACCTCAAGTGATCTGCCCGCCTCAGCCTCCCAAAGTTCTGGGATTACAGGCCTGAGTCACAGTGCCTAGCCTGTTTCAAAATTTGTGAAACAGAGCAAGACTCTATCTCGGAAAAAAAAAAAAATGTGAATTTAAAACTTCACTTTCAGACAGGTTGGGATCTTACATTTCAAGGAAAAGGTAAAGGTAAAGATTTAAATGTATTAAATTACCTTTAATTTAATACATTACCTTTAATTAACACATGGCTTTTCAAAAAAGCAAAACCAAAAATCTATTTGCTTTTCCATATGACCCAAATAAATATATATTTTTTCAAATCCAGACAAAAGTCAACTTAATACTACTCAGTAGTAAAAAGGAATAAACTACTGATACATACACAGCGTGGGTGAATCTCAAAGCATTGTGCTAAAACAAGCCAGGCACAAAAGCCCATATCTGATGTGATTCCATTTAAATAGAATTCTAGAAAAGGTAAAGTTACAAAGCAAGAAAGCAGATCAGTGGTTGTCAGGGACAGGGACTGACTGCAATGGGCCATGAGGATACTTCTGGAGGATGGAAGAAATATTCTAAAATATTATTGTGGTCAAAAGTAATCAATTGCTGGCCTGGCTCAGTGGCTCACACCTGTAATCCAGCACTTTGGGAGGCTGAGGCGAGCGGATCACCTGAGGTTAGGGGTTTGAGACCAGCCTGGCCAACATGGTAAAACCCCGTCTCTACTAAAAATACAAAAATTAGCTGGGCCTGGTGGTGCACACCTGTAATCCCTGCTGCTTGGGAGGCTGAGGCAGGAGAATCGTTTGAATCTAGGAGGCGGAGGTTGCAGTGAGCCGAGATCATGCCACTGCATTCTAGCCGGGGCGACAGAGAGAAACTCTGTCTCAAAAAAAACCCAAAAAGGTCAGGCGCGAATCCCAACACTTTGGGAGGCCGAGGCACGTGGATCACAAGGTCAGGAGATCAAGACCAACCTGGCTAACGCAGTGAAACCCCATCTCTACTAAAAAAAATACAAAAAAATTAGCTGGCCATGGTGGCGGCCGCCTGTAGTCCCAGCTACTCGGGAGGCTAAGGCATGAGAATGCCGAGAACCCGGGGGACGGAGCTTGCAGTGAGCTGAGATCGTGCCACTGCACTCCAGCTTGGGCGACAGAGTGGGACTCCGTCTCAAAAAAAAAAAACAAAAAAACAAACTCGATTGTGCACTTAAAATTGGATTGTATACAAAATATCTCAATAAACTGATATTAAAAAGAGAAAATCTCAAAAAAAAATTTCATAATTCAGATACTTTAATTCAAATGTGCAAACTCAAAGCAACAACCGGAAACATACCAGCGTTTGCATAAGTTGTGTGACAAAACCAGGCCTGACATCTCTGCTGGTTTGGATCAGCACCAAGTTGCCAGCTCAGACCTTTGGGCAGAGACACCACCCAAGCACTGCAGGAGGACCCCTCTTCTGGAAACCTGTCTGTTTCGGCAATTTACAAAAAGTAAAAGATGCTTTTTGAAATGTTTGCATAGGGGCATGAATTTTAAACCCATCTCAGACTTTTGTTCTAGAAAGTGAGTGCTTGAATTTGCATCTGATCCTCCCCAAATTTGTCCATTTATAGTGTAACTCCTGATGTTGGTGAGGATAATGCTCTGTGTAGAGGTTCTCCAACCACAGAGCGGAAAAGGACTGGGGCATTCCCACCGGGTGTGGCCAGGAAGGCTGAGGCCCTGGAAGTCCCCTTTGTTCATTGTTGCTTTTGCAGCTCAGTCATCGCCCAGGGGACTTTTGTTTCTACAGTGCTGTATAAATCATTTCACAGAACGGTCATCCCTCCACCCAACCCCCCAAGTAGAATTATAAGTAACATGTTGATTTTTCCCTTCAGTTCCATCATTACCTTAGTTTACTTTCAGAAGGAATGTCTGGCATGTCATCCGCTTTCAAACTCACTTATGATAAAAACTGAAGTACTGGCTGTTAACATGCCAGCAATGGACAGGGCTGTTGGTCCCAGTTCCCTGCCCTTTAAACAATCTCCCCAGATAGTTCTAATTATGTCAGCATTCACATTACAATTTTAAATGTAAAATATAGCAATCAGAAAAGAAAATTTTTTTAAACTCCCCTTTGTTCTTAATTGGTAAAGGAAAATGTCCATAAATGGAAATGGTTCAGTGTTTCCTGGATCGTCTGGGTAAATTCTCTGAGGCTGGCCGGACTCCAGAAAACAATGTTCTCTGAAGCAAAACCCTGGCTGAAGTGGCAAGCTTCCATTTTCTGCAGAAACATATGTGGTGTGCCCACAGCTAGTTTTCAGGGAGCGGTAGAGGCCAGAGCAGAACTGAAGTAATGCCGTTTATTTATTAAAGGGACATGATCGTTTTTCTGTAGTTGGCTGGTGGTACATCTGGGCCAGAGATGTGGTGGGAAATCAGCACATGAAGAAGAACTTCATTTGCTTCTTTTTTGGCGTAGCTATTATAGACTGAAATATTCAAATCAATTAATTGTTAAACAATACAAAAAAATGAGGCCGGACGTGGTGGCTCACGATTGTAATCCCACCACTTTGGGAGGCCGAGGCGGGCGGATCAGTTGAGATCAGGAGTTCAAGACCAGCCTGGCCAACACGGTGAAACTCCGTCTCTACTAAAAATACAAAAAAAAAAAAAAAAAAAAAAAAAAAACCCAGCCTGGTGGCATGCACCTGTAGTCCCAGCTACCTGGGAGGCTGAGGCAGGAGAATCGCTTGAACCTGGAGGCAAAGGTTGCAGTAAGCCGAGATCACGCCACTACACTCCAACCTGGGCAAAAAAGCGAGACTTCGTCTCAAAAAAAAAAAAAAAAAAAATTGAGAAGGAGCACAGAGAAGAGGGGCATAAGCTGAGGAAAGCAAAATAGACAAAAAACAATCAAAACAAAACAGGACAAAAGATTCTCTGAAAGAGGAGCAATTGGTAGATTTCAAGGCTGTGTCAGTTGTTGTGTTCCCTTAAAATGAAATTTGGTCATCGATGCCTCTGTGAAATATTGATTAGTAGATGAAACATTGCCCAAGATTCCTCAGCCATGCTTATGCTTGGACCATAGATATTCGGATTTGAATGAGAGAGGCAAAGGAGACCACTGCAGTGAAAATTCTTGTCTCCATTGCAGTGGTGGGGGCCAGGGCTGTATCACATGCAGACTTGACAAGATAAGCTAGAAATGAGACGTGGCTACCCTTAGATCAGAGATCCTACTTTTGCCTTTGTAAGGAAGAAATGAGTTCAGGAAATAATGTTTCTAAATGTCTTTCTAAATTTAAATCTGAATTTTTTCCACCTGTAATAATCTAAATTACAAAGTCTGAAAAACTCTATAGCATTTAGAGATCTGTCCTCTGCCTTTAAATGGCAAACTTTGGGTGTATTTTCAATGTCTAATAATAATCTTGACAATTATAATACTAACAGCCAAACTGTAGTGAATATTCTGCATACGCCCAGCTCAGTGATGACAGCCTTTATAGGGATTATGGAGTTCACTGTTCACCACCATCCCATGAAGCAGGTGTTATTATTATCCTCATTTTCAGGTTACCCAGGCTCCCATGCAAATCCACACCAACACCTCTCTCTAGAATTATTATTCAACTACAATATAAAAGCAAATTAAGCCACTCACTGAACAAATATACTCTATAATTAAAAAAAAATTGAATTGGATCTTTAATAAAATATGACATGCCTATTCCTTATAACATATACTGTATGTTCCATAGTCACCCCTCTGCGGCAGATAAGCAATAAACAAGGTTTGGCTATTAGGGGTACATTTTCTTTGTCATATTACCTTTTGTTATTCTTCAGTGTATGACGACTTCGATTCTTATGCAACATCTTTTTATGTCATCCAATCAGGTCTTGCATCGTTTTCTGTTGGTCTGATACCTTAATCCAGATATAAGAGTACATTATTAAGTAACTCAGTTCTTGAACGCCTTAGAACAATTGGAAGTTATTTTCGGCATAGTGGAAATAGTCTGAGCTGTGTGCAAGAGCTCAAGAATTTAGTAACTATATCCCGAACTCAGCTTTTCTAGGGCTGGGTTATACAGAAATCCCCAAACATTCCTGGGTGTTTCTTTTGCAGGAAACCTGCAGATTGGTTATTCCACTGCGCTCCAACGATGGAGAGAGCTACAAATAATCACAGAAAAATCTAGAGACCTTCCTCACTAACCTAAAAATTTCTCATAGCCTCAATATGTTTATTTAGATTAAGTAGGAAAATTAATTCAGTGATTCAGACAACTTAAACCAAAATGACACATTTGCCTCAACCACCTGGCTATTTTAGGCGAATTTATTTTAGGCCTGAATTATTTGGACAACTATTTCAGCGCTCTGTTTTTTATTGTATGAATACAAAGAAAAACAAGGTTTAATCATCATTGCTTTATCAAATTAACTAATGCCTTTGCTATTCTCTTTCTTTAGGGTCCTCTATTAATACAACCCTTATAATTAACTTAGAAACTTTCAGCTTAAGCACAATATGGCTACGTGGTTTTGCCACAGAATTGTTTACATGGAACTGAATACATCTATGTGCCTCAGGTAAACATAAAATGGTGTGAAAGGAACATAAATCATGGGACCCCCAAATCACTAAGCCAAAGGGAAGAGTCAAGCTGCGAACTGCATTACACAAACCTGCCTCCCATTTTGTTTTTAAAGAAGATAGTTACAAAGATAAAAAAGCTACATACCTCTCTCACAATTTGCCCACTAGGAAATTCCTTGTGGGTCCCAAGATCAAGTTCTGTTGCATTTCACCCTGACAAGGAAAACTGAGAGTTTATCTTCACCGGTACCAGACAAAGGACAGAACTTAAAGTCATCCCTCTACTCACCTGAGACAAATGCATATCTGATCACTTCCTCTGCTCTGTATTTTATCTTATGTAAAAATGCAGATTCAATGAGCTAAAGGGATACATAAGCGACTATTCCTTTACCCACCCTTACATGTGAATGGCTAATCGAAGATTCAAAATAATGCAACCGTTTGCCTCTTATCTATACACACCTTCAAAACATTCCTTCCTCCTTTCCAATTATCAGCCCTTTCCCCTTTAAGTATTGAAGCTCTCAAAATCATCTTTGGAGAAAGGCATAGGTCTGTCTTCCAGGTGCAAGATGTCCTTAACTTTGACTTCTAAACTTCCAAATTGATTGAGATTTGTTTCAGATACTTTTTGGTTTACAGTGGATTACACTTAAGCTAAAAATTCTACACACACGTGGATATGTATTACTTGAGCTCTAGGTAGAAAATCTCCTTTTAAGTAAGATTTTGGGGGCTTTGGTTGATTTGTTGTTGTTGTTGTTGTTGTTGTTGTTGTTGTTGTTGTTTTGAGACGAAGTCTTGCTCTGTCGCCCAGGCTGGAGAGCAGTGGCCAATCTCGGCTGTAAGCTCCCCCTCCTGGGTTCACGCTATTCTCCTGCCTCAACCTCCTGAGTAGCTGGGACTACAGGCGCCCGCCACCACGTCCGGCTAATGTTTTGTATTTTTAGTAGAGACGGGGTTTCACCGTCTTAGCCAGGATGGTCTCGATTTCCTGACCTTGTGATCCGCCCGACTTGGCCTCCCAAAGTGCTGGGATTACAGGTGTGAGCCACTGCGCCTAGCCAGTTGATTTGGATTTTAGGTTTTAATCTTGTACTCTATATTATCTTTTTTTTTGAGTCAGAGTGTTGCTCTGTCACCCAGGCTGGAGTGCAGTGGCATGATCTCGGCTCACTGCAACCTCTGCCTCCCGGGTTCAAGCGATTCTCCTGCCTCAGCCTCCCCAGTAGCTGAGACTACAGGTGTGTGTGCCCAGCTAATTTTTTGTATTTTCAGTAGAGATGAGGTTTCAGCATGTTAGCCAGGATGGTCTCAATCTCTGGACCTCGTGATCTGCCCACCTTGGCCTCCCAAAGTGCTGGGATTACAGCTGTGAGCCACGGCACCCAGCCTATTACCTTTTAAAAGGGGTGGGGCTGGGGGGTGGCAATTCTAAATCTTTGGACCCTTCAAGGCCTGATGTAAAACCCATCTTAGAAGAAACTGTCTCATTGTTATCTGTGCGCTAATCTTTCTTGTTGGAAATTTCTGAAGAAATTTTATTAACTTGATAAATACATTTATTTTAATAAATATTATTTTAATGAACTTCCTCTTAGAACCAGATCTTGTCTAATCAGTCAACCACATTGTTGATGTTTCCTCTGAAATACAGACAGAGCTGAAAGAATGATAACAGAGAATGCCATGTTAATTCAGACCAATGTGCCCTTACACCGAACCAAGCTGTATCTGACAGAAGCACCAGTGGATGTTTTGGGAATGGGTTGCTCTCATTACACCAACTTCAATGTTTAGGAAAACAGTCTAAAAGATCCTCATATTTTCTAATTCGCATGCTATGGAATTATCATCCACAAATTTAACCAACTCTTTTAAATATTTTTAAAATATATTTTCTAGGTATTGTTGGTCTGATAAATAAAATCAACTTTTATTACATTATTAATACAAGGACCTCACAGTTGTTACTGGTTCTAGTGCTTTAGGATTTGCTAATCCTTTTTTCCAATCTCTTAAGGTTTTGTAAACTTCATCTATATGTTTCTTTGCCTTTCTGGCTGAAAAACCCTACTTTTACACTCTTCTAGTAGCCTACCCTGGTGACGATTTTGGTTACTTTGGAAGTTTCTAAGCTTTCCCATGTGTCTTGATAAAGAAAGATCAGATTGTAAAAATTTCTTACATTTGAATACACTGCAGCTTGTATACTGGGGCATAACTCTTTCTGATGGGGCTGGAGTGGTTCCAGACAGGTCATCGAGTATAATTAAGCCCAGTGCTGGCACCTGGCACAGGACAGTTCAGAGGGTGGGATTGGCAGAGCGCTGAAATTCAACACAGATTTTCCCTTGCCATGCCATGCACCCTGGCACAGGCCTGCGTGCCTCTAGAGGAAGGAAAACTTTTCTCTAATTGCTCTGTTTAGAGAGGCTCTCTTAATTTAATTTTTTATTTTTGTGGGTCCATACTAGGTATATATATTTATGAGGTATATGAGATACCTTGATATAGGTATGCAATGAGTAATAATCATGTCGTGGAAAATGAGGTATCCATCCCCTTAAGCATTTATCCTTTGTGTTACAAACAATTCAGTTATACTCTTTTAGTTATTTTTATTTTTTAAGTTATTGTTATTATTTTTTGAGACAGAGTCTCACTCTGTCACCAGGCTGGAGTACAGTGGTATGATCTCAGCTCACTGCAACTTCTGCCTCCTGGGTTCAAGTGATTCTCCTGCCTCAGCCTCCCAAGTAGCTGGGACTACAGGCATGTGTCACCACGCCAGGCTAATTTTTTGTATTTTTAGTAGAGATGGGGTTTCACCATGTTGGCCAGGATGGTCTCGATCTCTTGACCTCGTGATTCGCCTGCCTCACCCTCCGAAAGTCCTGGGATTACAGGCGTGAGGCACCACGCCCGGCCACAGTTTTTTTTTGTACGCATTAAACATCCCCGCTTTTCCTCCACCTCCTGCTACCCTTCCCAGCCTCTGGTAACCAGTCTTCCACTCCCCATCTCCATGAGTTTAATTGTTTTGATTTTTAGCTCCCACAAAAAAGTGAGAATGTGCAAAGTTTGCCTTTGTGTGCCTGGCTGACTTCATTTAACATATGACCTTCAGTTTCATCCATGTTGTTGTAGATGACAGGATCTCATTCATTTTTTATGGCTGAATAGTCCTCCATTGTGTATATGTGTCACATTTTCTTCATCCATTCACCTGTTGATGAACACTTAGGTTGCTTCCAAATCTTGGCTCTTGTGAACAGTGCTGCAAAAAACATGGGAGTGCAGATATTTCTTTGATACACTGATTTTCTTTATTTCGGGGTATATATCTAGCAGTGGTATATATCTAGCAGTGGGTATATATCTAGCAGTGGGATTGCTAGTCATATGGTAGCTCTGTTTTTAGTTTTTTGAGGAACCCAGAGAAGCACCTTTTTGCTAGCCTTCTGCCTGGAGGCATCACATTTTCTAATTTGCACTAAAGTGTCTGCTGAGCTTGCCATGGCCCTCCTCCTCAGTCATCAGCAGCAAATAAAAACCAAAGGATCAGTCTAGACGACTTCTTGGTAAGAAGCTGATAATTCAGATCCCATCATTTAATAATTCTAATTTGGATTGTTTTCAATATAATAATACCACTTTTCACTGAATTTCATATTTCACCTTTCTGCTTACTCCAGTTCTTATGAGCTTTTCTAAAAGGTTTCTTTTTCTCTGCACTGATTTCATATTCAGCATCAACTTCAGTGAAATACCATCTGGAAGATTAAACCATGTATTACGTGTTCCAGGTAATTTGCAATCATTGTAGAAAACATTGCTTACTATACCAATCTTTGGGGGATATTTCTTCCAGCACATTTTCCTCCATCCAAAAAAAACTGCGCTTTCTCTCTAAGCAGGTCCGTATGTATAGCAAAGTATTATCTCTAGTTCTGGGGTACCTAAATTTTTAAATAATTTGTGGTGTGGAATCTTAGTAACTTTTTTGAATGTCTAAACAAATGACTATTGTTCTATCTTATCTTTAAATTTATTTATGCTCCCGAAGAGCCATTCTAGCGTGATCCTGTCTCCAGAAAACCATGCTTCCTTTTCTAGACTAAGTTGCTTGCCTAACTTTTTGAGAGATTCTATCAGCGTAACTGTATAGGGGAGTTAGACAGAATCTATAATCTGTATAGGGGAGTTAGACAGAATCTCAGGCAGCTCTATCTAGTGAAAATTTCTGCAATGATGCAAATGTTCTATATTTTTGCTCCCTAATAGGGTAGCCGCCAGCCATATGTGTAATGTGAGTCAGGAGCTGAATTTTTAATTAATTAAATTTTAACTTTAATAGCCACTTGTGGCCAGTAACTACTGTATTGGTCAGTACAGGTCCAAGGCCTTCTCTGGAACCCTTTTCATGAATGGATATCACACTAAGTCCCTCCTTCACAGTGATTGCTTGTAACAAAATGCTGCTTCTTCTTGTCAGCAGTACCATAGTTTCTCCCCCAAGTTCTTGTGAAATTATCTTACGTGTTACATAAAATTTTCTGACCCTGAATTTTCATTAGCATATATTACAGGGTTTTTTGTTTTTTGTTTTTTTAAATAGGGTCTCTCTCTGTCATCCAGGCTGGAGTGCAGTGGCGTGATCACAGCTCCCTGTAGTCTCAGCCTTCTGGTTTTAGGTGATTCTCCCACCTCAGCCTCCCAGACAGCTGGAACTACAGGTGTGCACCACCACACCCAACTAATTTTTGTATTTTTTGTAGAGATGAGGTTTCACTATGTTGCCCAGGGTAGTCTCAAACTTCTGAGCTCAAGTGATCTGCCCATCTCGGCCTCCCAAAAGTGCTGGGAATACAGGTGTGAGCCACTGCGCTCAACCAAATATCACTTTTACATTAATAAACCCCGTAAACTAGATGCCTAGAACTTGGGAGTAAGTCCTTTGCTCTTTTAGTTTTACCTTCTTGAGACTGACATTTGGAAAGTTGTGCATATTTTTGTTTCCACAATTGTAGGGCATTCATACTTGCCTAGGAAAGTCACTATATTTGAAGGGTATCCTGTGAAAAATGAAACGGTTAAAGTTTGTAAAATATGTCCCAGAAAAATGTGTTTAAATGTGCTTTCTAGTACATTCTTGAAAACTTAGGTATTATAATCATCTACAAATGGAATTTACCTACAAAAACAATCATCACAATCACAGGTTTCAAAAGTATATAATCTTTTTAAAGAAAATAATATGATACAGGAAAGAGAAAAAAAGTGATTATAACCTGTCTCTTTTTGGTCACTGTAGGCTAAATTCTTTATATTAAATTCTTTATATTAAAGTCTGACAAATTTATTTGATTGAGATAATTTTGATAGAGAATCTTTTTTTTGTTTGTTTTTGAGATGGAGTTTCGCTCTTGTCGCCCAGGCTGGAGTGCAATGGCGTGATCTAGGCTCACTGCAACCTCTGGCTCCCGGGTTCAGGCGGAGAATATTTTGTCTCAGTAAAATATTTTACTGTGCTCATTCTTTTATTTCCTTCTTCAGGGAATTTCTTGGATTATTTGCTATGAGCCAGCACTGTGGTAGACACTTGGTAAGTAATACAGTGCCACCCTACATAATCTATGGAAAAGGATGATAAATCCTAGGCAAGAAGGCTGGAACTAAAGGAAAAAATAAGATTATGAGGTACAGTTTCAAGGCTTTTCCTGATATAGTAAGTTTCATTGCAAGAGAACAATGAATTAACCACTTCAATCTTTCTTTCTTTTTTCTTTTCTTGAGACAGGGTCTCATTCTATCAGCCAAGCTGGCGTGCAGTGGCATGTTCTCTGTTTACGCCCACCACAGTATCCCAGGCAACTGGCACTACAGGTGCACGCCATGAAGCCTAGCTAATTTTTTAATTTTTGTAGAGATGGGGTTTCACCATGTTGAACAGGCTGGTCTCAGACTCCTGTGCTGAAGCAATCCACATGCCTTGGCCTCCGCAAGTGCTGGGATTACAGGCATGAGCCATTGCGCCCAGCCCCACTTTGATCTTTCTAATAAATGACTACTCAACTGTTAAGACTGTAAATCTGCTTGATGAAGAGTGAGGGATCTTAAATATTACTGTCTTTGGTATGCTGGGGACATTTGGGCTCGTCAGAGAGTGTGTAGGCTGGGGACTCTTCCAATGGTACCCATTTTCTCATCTTCCTCAGAATAAAACCCAAAGTCATTCTGTGTCCTCTCAGGTCATATGTGATATGCCCTGCCCCACCTTTCCAACTCATCCTCTGCAGTTCTCTCCCCTCATCCTATCTATTCCAGCCACTCTGGTCCCTCTGCTGTTTTCCAGACAAGGAAGCAAACTCCACCTCCAAGCTCATCCCCACCTGAGGGTGCCTACAATCACATGCCACCTCCCGCTCCTGCTTAGTTAGCCTCTATTCCTTTCCTTTGCTTTATGTTTTTTCTTATTACTTATCACCCCCCAACATAAGATTCATTATTTATTATTTGTCTCCCCCTATAGAATATAAGTTTCATGATGGCAGGGACTTTGCATTATGGCAAGGCATGGAAGAGTACCTGCCTCTTACTAGGCCCTCAGTAATATCTTTTTGAATGAATAAATGATACATGCTTTGTATTTATTTTATAAGGTTGAATTACTCACCTTTCTATATCTAAGTTTAAACATTAGTATGAAGAGAGAAGTTATACCTTATTAAATTACCCCTTAAGAGTGTTAGGAAAGGCCAGGTGCGGTGGCTCACACCTGTAATCCCAGTACTTTGGGAGGCCGAGGTGGGCAGATCACCTGAGGTCAGTAGTTCGAGACCAGCCTGACCAACATGGTGAAACCCCGTCTCTACTAAAAGTACAAAAATTAGCTGGGTGTGGTGGCACATGCCTGTAATTCCAGCTACTTGGGAGGCTGAGGCAGGAGAATCGCTTGAACCCAGGGGGCGGAGGTTGCAGTGAGCTGAGATCACACCACTTCACTCCAGCCTAGGCAAAAGAGTGAGACTCCACGTTAAAAAAAGAAAAAGAAGAAGAAGAAAAAAAGAATGTTAGGAAGATAATTAATGTTATTCATATTCAGATTTGACCTGCTGGAAGACAAACCATTCTAAAACTCAATTTTTTTATTTTATTGAAAGAATGCCAAACCATACATTCATACAACTAAAATTAATATAAAAGAATGGCATACAACTATAATAGAAACTTTGTAAGAACCAGTAAACGTCAAAATGAGATAATGCTGCCAGGCACGGTGGTTCACGCCTGTAATTCTAGTACTTTGGGAGGGCTAAGCAGGTGGAACACCTGAGGTCAGGAGTTTGAGATCTGCCTGGCCAACATGGTGAAACCCTGTTTCTACTAAAAATACAAAAATTAGCTGGCATGGTGCACATGACTGTGGTTCCAGCTACTCGGGAAGCTGAGGCAGGAGAATCTCTTGAACTCAGAAGGTGGAAGTTGCAGTGAGCCAAGATTGTGCCACTAGACTCCAGCCTGAATGACAGAGCAAGACTCCATCTCAAAAAAAAAAAAAAAAAAAAAAAAGATAATGCTTATGCTGATGTTTATAAATCATTCCTTAGGTTTACAGTGTGAAGATTAAGAAGGGAAGAGACTTGCACATAGACCGAGGGTGTTAATGGAAGGCAGAGAGAAAGTTCAAATCTTCAATGCCTCTTTGCATTCAAGTTATTGGTCTCATCTCAGGGAAAGTGTCCACCCACCCAGGCATTCCTCAGTACCATAAATTAAGAGTCATTTAATCAAAACTTCTGCTACACTTTAAATGTTTCTCCCTTCCAAAACTCATGTTGAAATTTAATTGCCGTTGTAATGGTATTAAGAGGTATGAACAATAAGAGGTGATTAGGTATTAAACCATCCATAGGGTCAGTTTAATTCCCTTTTTAAAAGGGCTTTTAGGAGTGCGTTCTCTTTCTTGGCTCCTTTGCTCTTCTACCATTTGAGGAAAGGTGTTCCTCCCTTCTGTGGGATGCAGCATTTAAGACGCCATCTTGGAAGTGGTGACCCAGACCTTACCAGGCACCAAGCCTGCCAGCACCTTGACCTTGAACTTCCCAGCCTCCAGAACTGTGAGAAATACGTTTCTGTTGTTTATAAATTACCCCATTTCAGGTATTCTGTTATAACTGCACAAAACAAACTAAGATACCTTCCCTGTCCCCTGGGAGACCCGCATTCACCAATTTAGGCAGTTAAAAAGAATCAGAGTTGTTTTTATTCCCTATTTTTCACATTCATTTTTTGTGATGGGAAGGAAATTTTATGGCAGCAGGTGTAACTAACTCACTTCAGTGTTCGCAAACTTTGAAAGCCATAAACTTATTTTTAAACTTTCCATCAGCTGGGATACATTTATCTGCAAGTCACAGAAATCTCAACTGAAAATGTCATTTATAGCCAGGCGCGGTGGCTCATGCCTATAATCCCAGCGCTTTGGGAGGCCGAGGCGGGTGGATCACGAGGTCAGGAGATCGAGACCATCCTGGCTAACATGGTGAAAACCCATCTCTACTAAAAATACAAGAAATTAGCCAGGTGTGGTGACGGGCACCTGTAGTCCCAGCTACTTGGGCGCCTATAGTCCCAGCTACTTGGGAGGCTGAGGCAGGAGAATGACATGAAGCCGGGAGGCAGAGCTTGCAGTGAGCTGAGATTGTGCCACTGCACACCAGCCTGGGCAACAGAGACCCATCTCGGGAAAAAAAATAGTGGTATTTATAATAAGTAGATTTATAGGCTTACATACAGAAAATTCTGAGCATGAGTGGCAAATAGAGTTAAATTACCCTGTAGTTCAATAATATCATCAAGAATACAAGTTCTATCTTTCTCTTCCATCGTCCACTTCATCTGAAGGCTTATTCCCCTCATAGTTGTAGACTGGGTGCCAGTAGCAATCAAGGTTGGATGCTTCCTTATTTTTGTAAACAGGAGAGATCCGACCCTTCTCCCTCAAACTCCAAACAAAAATCTTTCCTGATTGAGCCTATCATATGCCATCTCTGAACCTGTAATTATCACCAGGAAAATGCTTCATGCGGATTGGTTTAAGCCTTGGTATCCTAACCACTGGCAAAAGGGATGGGACACTTACGATTGGCTTAGGCCAGAGGTCAGAAAACTATAGATGCAGGCCAAATCCTGCTTGCCAGATGTTTGGGGGAAGTTTTATTAAAACACAGTCTTCCTCTACATATTGTCTATGGCTACTTTTACTACAACGGCAGAATTCAACAGCTCCAACAAAGACCATGAAGCCCCAAAAGTCTCTACTATTTGCTATCTGGTCCTTTACAGAAAAAGTCTGCCCAGCCCTGGTTTACTTTAACATGGGTCTGCTTTGGACCTGTGTTTAATCCCCCAAACTATGATACTCCTACACAGAGAGGGAAAGTTTAGACTCAGTGTAGATCTCCTCCCATGTCAACCTAAGGCTATTTTTTTCTTTTGTTCTTTCCAAAGCAAAACTGAAAAAGAACTGAGCACACAAACTTCAGAACGAAAGGCTTTACTTTTGTAAGTCCATTGACTCATCTGCATTTCTCTCTTCTAGAGTGATGAGTCTCTGTTCCTGACATTGATCTATGTTCCAGCCTTGGCTATATGTTGTTTTGTTGGATTGACTTGAAGTTATTTGTTAATTCCATGGAACCGGACTACCCAAACCATCTGCCAGATCTTTAACCCACCAACAGTGTTAGATGGAATTCCCCAGAGTCCTGCTGCAGTCATAGAAGAAACATTATCCCTAAAACCAGGGCACTGCTTTGCAATGCCTGTCAGTCAGTCACAGGCAGAATGGCTCCTCTCCACGTTCACATCAATGATTTTCTTTTGTTTTGTTTTGTTTTTGAGATGGAGTCCTGCTCTGTCAGCCCAGGCAGGAGAGCGATGGCACGATCTTGCCTCACTGCGACCTCCACCTCCCAGGTTCAAGTAATTCTCTAGCCTTAGCCTCCCAAGTAGCTGGGATTACAGGTATGCACTACTATGTCCCACTAATTTTTGTATTTTTAGCAGAGACGGGGGTTTGCCATGTTGGCCAGGCTGCTCTCTAATGCCTGACCTTGGGTGATCCGCCTGCCTTGGCCTCACAAAGTGCTGGGATTACAGGTGTGAGCCACTGCACCGAGCCTCACATCAATGATTTTCCAGGTAAGTGATTTCCTGTCCAAATAGCAATCTGAACTTTCTTTTAATAATAGCTTTTCTCGTTTACTTTTATTATGACAAGAGCAATGGATGTCCATTTTGGAAACATTAGCAACACAGATAACCAAAAAAAAAAAAAAAAAAAAGATTGTCACCATCCCACACTCCTAGGGAACTTTAAAAACAAACAGTGTGTTCCGGAGGTGAAGTCTTCCCTCCAAGTGGTCTGAACTAGCTTTGACTTTTCCAGCAGGAAGTCATCATGGAAGATTTCATTTTTTAACCCCCTATATTTATGAAGTTACTGAATGGGCCTATTCTTTGACTAGCCTTTCTGACAGTCTTTATTAAATTGTGAACTTTCTGACTGTTTAAAAAAATTTATGGAAAAGGGCAGGGTTTGAGAAGTTGCTATTTTGAATAACTTATTGTTATGTACATCTTTTAGAGTCTTATGTACATCTCTTTCAAACATGAAAGAGAACCTATTTCTCTTCATTTGGACTAGTACATCCAATTCCACCTCATTTTGTAAATAAAAGGAAGCCAACTTTTCTGAAATGTAGGGTTGGGAAAGTATGCTCAGCTTCACAAATCCTCACTTAGGCACACCTGTGGGTTTACTAATGCTCAGTATCGAAACCACTTGAAAATGCCCAACGCTGGTTTGTTTCCAAGACACCAAACAGGAACAACATTAGTTTTAGGGCTAGAATTGAAGATAGGATGGGATTCAGTATCATCCAGGTCCTGCGGTGATCTGAGTATAGGATGTGGGCCAACGCTGTAATTTTAACCAGGCATTATTCACAGAGTGGCGCTTTTCTCCTGCTCCAAGCACTCACCTCCACATCTATTATTTCGTGATGGAGTCTACACAGTACAGCTGACACCATGGTTTGTAGTAAACTTGACTATTCTTATCCTAAGGATAATCCTGCTTAAAGGAAGTATGAGCCTCTGAATACCTGGAAGAGAAGTGAATGAGGGAGGGAAGTAGACCAATGACAAAAGTTAAAAGCACACTGGCTCTGGGGCCCAGGCTGTCTGAATTTGAATCCCAGCTCCATCCTTACAGGCAAGGGATCTTGGGCAAGGTCCTTAACTTCTCTAGGTCTCATTTTCTTCGTGGATACAGTAATGCTAATAGAACCCTCCTATTTCATAGTGTTGACTGCTGTGAAGAAGAAAGGCAATACATGGGCTACAAACTTAGCCCAATATACTATGTAAGTATTAGCCCTATCATTAGGGTGGCAGGGTGGGGAAAGGGGGAAGCACATCCAGAATGGGGAAGCTGGGAGCTCTGAAACACACTTCTCTTCACAACATTATCTGCTGTATAATCCATATTTACAGGGTTCCAACTACCCCGAACTGCACAATTCATCTTTAGACTTTCTGCATCAGGCTGACTCTGGGAAAGCAGGGGTGCCAGGGTCGGTGGGGTGGGTGGGGTGGATGGAGTGTTATTTTTCAGTCAAGTAATTTTTTCCTTAAACAGATTTTTTTTTTTTGCATGGCTATAAATTTACAGAAGATTGAGAATATAATGGAATTCCCATACATGGCACATTCAGTTTCCCCTATTACTAGGGGAATTACTAGCATCCCATATCAGGAAGGGACATTTGTTACCATTAACAACCAATATTGGCACATTACTTTTATTATGTTCATATTCTCTTCCTATTTTCTTCAGTTTTTACCCAGTGTCCTTTTTCTGTTCCAGGGTTCCATCCAGGATATCACGTCACACTTGGTTGTCACCTTAGATTCCTCGTGGCTGTGACAGTTTCTCAGACTGTCCGTGTTTTTGACTGCCTTGATAGTTTGGAGGAGTAATGGGGAGGTGTTTTGTAGAACATCCTCCAACTGGGGTTTGTCTGATGTTTTTCTCATGATTATAATAGAACGGGGTTACTGGCTGTGGCGAGGAAGACCACAGAGGCAAGTGCCATTTTCATTTCATTGTGTCAAGAGTACACGCCGTCCGCGTGACTCTCACCGTTGGGGTTACTCTGGAGCCGCCGGGTGAAGTAGAGTTTGTCGTGCTGCCCACAGTAACATCACTCTCCCCGCCCTTTTCCACACTGTGTTCTGAGAGGAAGTCGCTATGTGCTGCCCACACTTACGGAGTGGGAGTTATCCTGCACCTCTCTGAGGGCAGAATATCTACATAAATCATTTGCAGTTCCTCTGTATGGGAGATGTGTCTTTTCTCCTCAAGTAATTTTTCCCATCTAGTCTTTGCTTGAATGAATTATTTTATTTTCACTCAACACCAACTAAAAAATAGTCTAAAGCCAATTCCCCCAAATCGAAGGAATTTTCTGTAATTAAGTATTAGTATTTGGAGTGTTCATAAGCCTGGGCATGGGGAAAATATGACAAAAACAAGGTTTCTAAAACCTGACTTAATCTTCTAGTTGAGTGTCACAGTGGGCAGATCCGGAATTAGTAATTCCTTGCTAACCCTATATGGAAAGGCCCGAAAATGAATAAGAACTTAAAAATAAAATGAGTGGGATGGTCAAAACCAATATAAATGAATTGCTGTGAGCCAAATAGAAAAGCATCCTTTGGCAAGTTTCAACCGGTTACCTCTGCGTGCCCTGAGAATGTGCTTTCGGTGTTCCAGGCCACTGGGCGCCCTTTGGAGGCATGCATCCTGCCCCTCCTCCAAAAGGAGGCAATCTCCTAAAACATGCCCCTCCTAAGGCACACATGTTCAGATTGTCCTAGCATCAACATGCTCTTAAAATCACACACATACACACACCCTTTTATTATTATTATTATTATTATTATTAGAATAAAAGCCATGTCTTACTCTGAATAATTTGCTGGGTAACCAAAAATCCACTTGAACTTTTTCTTGGAGAGACTCCTTCCTTGTAAAACTAAAAAGTATATGCTTTGGGGTTGTTCATTTGAAGGAAAATGGGAGAAGTTTATTGTTGGATCAGCCTGTAAAGTTTCCACATCTGTTTGGTCAGAACAAACATTAGCCACCATTATCTTCACTCTATCAGTATATTTGTTTTCTCTGAAAGCAATTCAAAATTTGCTCCCAAAGCATGAACTTACAGACATAGACTAGTGTTGTGCATTTCTCCAAAGTTTGCCTCCAGACAGAAAGACCTCTAATGTGCCAGCAGGTTCCTTGCGCCCGCCCTCACCTTGGGTCAGGCACAGCTCAGTTGCAGCATTCCGTGGCTCTGACACATCTCCTTGGAAACCCACCCATTGCCTGGTATATAGCAACCTGCATTCCCCAGTGGTAGAGGCCTTGATTCCTGTCTTATCCTGTTCTTCTGTGCTTTCACCCACATCTGAGGACAGGCCTTCATTTTGATCTATTATCTCAGGCCATTAAAATGAGCAGAAGGGAAAAAACCCCTTAAACAGCTCCAGTGTAATCGTGGTGAAGATTCTTAAAAAGAATTATCATGGCCATTTCAGAGCCTCCTCAATTTCCCCATTTCCTGTAAATGCAGCAAATGGAGAACTGCCCTGATTTCACAGAAAGTTCAGGGAAGATGTTGGGGTTGCAAGTGGTTTCTGGCCAACTAAACCCCTGCTAACAGTATTTTTCTAAAGTATGACACTTCATTTCCAGATTAGGCGCGCTCACACCTTCATTTAACAAATAGGTGTCCTCACTGTGTCACCCTCTATGTAAAGCGTGATTATTATCATCTTTCTGGAAGATTTTGGATCTTGTTCATTCTTAACCATTATTTTTATTTAGCACTATAGTTAATACAGACAGTATAAGTCAAAGTTTTGCTCACCCTTTGCTCACTTGGAAATTTTGGAAATCTTTGTTTATTTTTTTAAATGAAATTATTGATATGAGCTTATATTCTTGAGATATTTTTCTTTTAATTAACTCAATTGCTCATTGGGGGGAGTGGGGGGTGGGATCTAGCTAATCTAAGGGCTTTGATTTATGTTTTATAGGTATTTAGTTTCCAAATTCTTTGCTTGCAGAGGTACACTAAAAGAATGCCAGTTTGCAGAATGCACATGCAACCACAAAAGGAAATACAGTAATCTGATATTTGGTTAGAGTAAATCAGATATCCCTATTTAAACCATTGGCTTTACAGAAATTACTCAAGTGTACTTCATCAACCCCAAGCATGTCCCCTAGTATTCATGTGGGACTCAAACCCACCCTTTTGTATTAAGGAGTCTCATCAAGTGTCCGTCATGTGTCTGAGTGCAGGATGCAAAGAGCCAGGGCATCCATGAATCACGATGTGTCATTCATGGCCTATGGGCTGACAAAGTGAACAAAGATTTCATTAGGCTTTATTTGAGAAATAAAACTTCAGGACAATGTACTGAAGTGGCTTCAACTGGGACAGGATTGAAAGAGAGAAAAGTGTGATGACTTAACCAAATAAATTATCTAGTAAAACATCTACCTCAGCTACTCACTACGGTGATCACATCTAGATGGTGCCATTTCAATCAACTGTACTTCTTCCACAACCTCAGTTTCAAGCACCCCATCTCTAATCACCGCATTGATTCTTGAAGCTCAGTCTCTCAAGTGCCCAGACTTTAATAATACCTCAACCCTCTGGAGCTTATGATCCATTGAACCTGCCACCTTTGCACTTTTCCCACCTTCCTTTACCATCATAGCCCTCCTAACCCATTTTAAATTCCATGGTCAGTCATTAGAGTCCATCCTTCACACACACCCACAACTTACTGCCTCACTTTGAATTCATGTTCATTAACTTCAAGGGGTTCTTAATACTACCTGGCCATCAGATTCATTTCCCCAGTTCATTGGCTCTCCTATTCTCCTCAAAGACCATTTCACACTTTCCCTTTTTCTTTAACCTTCCACTCTTCCTCCCCCATGTCACTCTGCTAATGATTTATTTCCTAAGACACACACACAAAAGAAGTACTCAGAAGAGAACTTCTACCACACACTTCTACAGCCACATCCCACAATTTGCCTACCTTCCCCACCATCACATAACCATCTCAGGCCAACGGGAGGGCTCCTCCCTTGCCCTCATCAAAGACCACACTCAGGGATTCTCTACCTGCATCGTTGGTTTTTATCTTTCTTCTAGGATATTGCCCACCTGCCTACAAACATGCTGTTGATTTTTCCTGTCTTAAAAAAACAAAAGAACTGCCTTGAACCCATGCTATACTTTAGCTTCTGCCCTATTTTTCTGCTCCCCTTTAGAGCAATACAAAAGAGTTGTCCATACGACTCTCCCCAGTTTCTGTTCTCCTAGTCTCTCTTGAAACTGCTGCAATTAGGTTTCAAGAAACCTCTCCATGGAATAGGTTTTGGCCTCCACTATTCCAACGGCCTTCCATGTTGTAAACTCAATGGCCAATTCTCAGCCATAATCTTCTTGACCCTGACAGCATCGTTTAACATAACTGATCATTTCTTTCTCCTTAAAACACTTTCTTTTCTTGGTTTCCAGGACATTGTGCTCATGAGGCTTTTCTCCATCAGGCACCTCCTTCTCAGTCGACTTTGCTGAATCCTTTTCTCTCGACCTCTTAACATAGAAGTGCCCCTTAATGTAGAAGAAACCACCGGAAGCTCAGGCCTTGAATCTCTTTTATGTCTACTCCCACTCCTTTGATTTTCCCACCTAGTTTCAAAGCTTTAAGCATACGTGATGACTTTCAAATGTATGCCTTCAGCCTGCTTACACAGCTGTCCTGAACACTATGCTCATATATCTAACTGCATAATCGAAATCTCCATGTAGATGGGTAATTAATATCACCAATGTAATACATGCAGAGCTGACTGATGTTCTGTCTCCCTAGACCTCTTCTGCCTCAGTCTGCCATATCCTTGTTCAGTCCAAGAATCTTGAAGTCATTCTTGACTCTTTTCTTTCACAGCAAATCTTGCTGTCTTACTCTACCTTCAGATCATAATCAGAATTGGATCACTTCTCATCAACCTCCACTATAATCACCTTGATTCAAGCCCCTCTTGTCTTTTGCATGGATTATTGTCATTGCATCCCATCTCCTCTCCCTACTTCTGCCCTTGTCCCAGTTTGGTCTACTTTAACACAACTGCCAGAAAACTCCTATTATAGTATGACTCAGGTCATGTCATTCCTCGTTACAGAGGCATCCAGTGGCATTCTATCTCATTCTGAGTAAAAGCCAAAGTCTTTGGAATGGCCTCAAGAGCCAACACTATGTGTCCTGCCCCACCTCCCATCCCATGGGTCTCACTGTCCTCCTTCTCACACAGCCCCAGCCACGGGACCACTTCCACTGCAGGACCTTTGCCCTTGCTGGTGCCTCTGCCTGGAATGTGCTTTCTCTAGATATCTACGTGGGCCCAGTCTTCAATTAAATGCCATTTCCTTCAAGAGGCTTTCTCTATCATCTTGTATAAATTTACAAGCTCACCCTACCCCCAAACATGTTCTCTCTCCCTTTCCAGCTTTCTTTTTCTTCATAGAACTTTCTCCCCTGGCTGGGCGTGGTGGCTCATGCCTATAATTCCAGCACTTTAGGGGGCTGAGGTGAGCGGATTACGAGGTCAGGAGATCAAGACCATCCTGGCTAACACGGTGAAACCCTGTCTCTACTAAAAATACAAAAATTAGCCAGGCATAGTGGCGGGTGCCTGTAGGCCCAGCTACTCGGGAGGCTGAGGCAGGAGAATCACTTGAACCTGGGAGACAGAGGTTGCAGTTGGCTGGGATAGCGCCACTGCACTCCAGCCTGGGCGACAGAGCAAGACTCAGTCTCAAAAAAGAAAAAAAAAAAGAGTTTAGATCTTTCAACTCACTGAAATAGCATTGTTTTGGTTGTTGTTGCTGTTTTGTTTTGTTTTCATAAAAATAAACCTAGCACCAAGTCCTGGCTGAAAAGTCAGGGTCTATGTCCTTGCTGTTCACTTTGGAGCAGGCTCGGGTCTGAGAGCAACCCCAAAACTACCATTTCTGATATGCAATTTGATGAGGATGGAGGCAGATGGGATTATCTTTTAAGAAGTGATCTTTAAGAATTGAGCTTTGCCTCTTCCATTTTTGAGACTAAAAGGCTGAACTGAAAAGATAGTGGAGGCTCCTCCCAGTCAAGCCTTTCATAGTTGCCCCGTGAACACATGCCTCGGGCGCTCTTTCTTCCTTTGGCAAAAGTCTGATTCTGTAGCCTCTGGCCGTGTTCTGGAGGCGGGACACTCCCCCTGGGAGCCACACCCGCCTTCATCACGCAGTGAGCACACCAAACAGGTTCGCCTGGCTAGACGGCGGCTGAGGTGTCTGCGGCAGAGGGAAGTACAGTCATGCACACGCCCGATGACAGAGCCACCGGTGGACACCTCCACATGAAGGAAGCAATTGCTCTGCTCCCCCCAGGCTTAAAATAAACAGAGTAACTGCACAAAGGTGGATTTCCTGTGCGAGGAGAGCAGGGCTCAGGGACCCCCTCCCAGCCCTGTGCTTGCTTTTGAAATCCTATATTCTTTTTTTTTTTTAAATAGGACTCCCAAATTGTGCAAGCTTCAGGCCCCACAAAAACTTAGTTTGCCATGACTATACTAAATTTTGTATATTGTTTCATATACTTACCCATTTGTGTGAAGTACTTTATAAAGTGTTGTTGTTTCCATTTACAGGAAACACAGGCAAGGTTGAGAGATTTAACCTGAGGTCACACAGCTAAATTGTCCATGAACTGTGGCCGCCACTCAGTAGGGCCTAAGGTTTAATTGAACTTGTTTTGATGTCTTTAGGTATATTTACTCGTTGTCCTGATTTCAAATGCATCTCCCACATTAAAAGACTTGGCTCGTTTTTATTTTATGCTCATGGAACCATGCAGAACAAACGTGCCAAGTCCTAGCAGTAGAGAGTAATGATGAACCCCAGGAAGCCCCGTCCATTCCATCATCTCTCAGCCTGTTCACATCTATGAAGAGAAATTGCCATTTAGGCCTGTAATCTCAGCTGCCTAGGAGACTGAAGCAGGAGAATCACTGGAACCCAGGAGGCAGAGGCTGCAGTGAGCCAAGATCACGCCACTGCACTCCAACCTGGGTGACAGAGGGAGACTCCATCTCAAAAAAAAAAAAAAAAAAAAAAAAAATTGCCATATAGAAGATCTTGTGAAAAGTAGAGAAACCAATGGGAACTAAAATACTTATGTTAAGTTTTTAAAAATCAGCTGTATCAGTCTCCACCTAGTTTTTCAGAAGGCTTTTGTCCTCCATAGATGGAACATCTTGATTAATTAACCAAGTCAATGTTTATATAATACTTAGAGTATCTCAGTATCTTAAGAAACTCAGAGAAAAGTTAACATTAATTGTTTCTAACTCTGTGATGAGCACAGACATATTCTGAACTTCTCTCTTCCTAATTCAAAAAGGTTGCAACCTGCTCCCTAGCAAGGGCAGCTGAAAGTAAAGATAATGTCTGGTTGAGTCCAACATGCAGACACATAGGATATACAAATGGTAAAAGCTAACACCAGGGGGAAAATTGTTAAGAACCAGTACACTAGTTACTAGATATATTAGGTGTGATGAATCACTTGGGTGAGGGGCTTATTAAACCCACACTGTTCTCCATCCCTCCACCCCTACTGTCTGATTCAGTCGGTCTAGGGTGGGGTTTGACAATGCATTTCTAAGAGGTTCCCGGGCAAGATAGATGTTGCTGGGCCCAGAGCCTCACTTTGAGAACCACCACTCTTGAAGATGTTTTGCAGTCCACAATCCTGTGCAGATACAAACTTGGTCTTATTACATATTCAACCCACATAAAGCTCAGTGCAAGAGCATAATAAAGCTCTTTGACAGACCTTCCTTAGAATGTAATAAGACACCGGTAGACTATCATTGATATGCTTTTGATGTCAACATGGTAAGATCTTTATACTTTGGGCCCTGATTAATGACCAGGCATTTCTTTTTTTTTTTTTTTTTTTTTTTTTGAGACGGAGTCTCGCTCTGTCGCCCAGGCTGTAGCGCAGTGGCCAGATCTCAGCTCACTGCAAGCTCCGCCCCCCGGGTTTACGCCATTCTCCTGCCTCAGCCTCCCGAGTAGCTGGGACTACAGGCGCCCGCCACCTCGCCCAGCTAGTTTTTTGTATTCTTTTAGTAGAGACGGGGTTTCACCATGTTAGCCAGGATGGTCTCAATCTCCTGACCTCGTGATCCGCCCGTCTCGGCCTCCCAAAGTACTGGGATTACAGGCTTGAGCCACCGCGCCCGGCCTGACCAGGCATTTCTTTAAAGCCTCAGATAAGCAATGAGAGCTTGAAATAACTGAAAACTTGCTATGTTGTCATTGGTTTTTGTGTGTATGTGGTTTTTTGTTGGTTTGTTTCTTTTTTGAGACCGAGTCTCACTCTGTCGCCCAGGCTGGAGTGCAGTGGCGTGCTCTCTGCTCACTGCAACCTCTGCCTCCCAGGTTCAAGTGATTCTCCTGCCTCAACTTCCTGAGTAGCTGGGACTACAGGCGCCCGCCACCACGCCTGGCCAATTTTTTGTATTTTTAGTAGAGATGGGGTTTCACCATGTTGGCCAGGATGGTCTCAAACTCCTGACCTCAGGTGATCCACCTGCCTTGGCCTCCCAAAGTGCTGGGATTACAGGCGTGAGCCACTGTGCCCGGCCGTCATTGGTTTTATGAGGACAACATCATGTTACAAGAGTGGCCAACAATGATCAGCCAAAAACTAGAACATGGAAAATAAGCACAGGGAGAGTAAGAGTTCTCTCTGGGAATAGAGACCACAGGGCTGGGTCTCCAGGACATCAATACACAGAGAGGAATGGATGAGAGGAAAACCAGAAAAACTCAGCTTCTCAGTGGCATATCACTGAATCTCTGTCCATGCATTTTCATATCTGGATCCATGTCCCCAAGCTCATTTTCTAGATTATATTCTCTCCAACACAGCTAAAAATATACCCTTTCATACAAATACAATTTGTCCTTCAAAGACTTCTCATAATGAACAGTCCTGAGCCTTCATTATATATACATTGATTAGATAGACATAAATATAGATATTTTCCCTGTGCATTTTTAAATTAACATGCTTATGTATTTCTAGTTTGTGAAAATACATCTCCTCTATTTTTGTGTGTACAGTAATCTCCACTTATCCATGGGTTTGCTTTCTGTGGTTTCAGTTAACCTGCAGACAATCATGCTCCAAAAATATCACATGGAAAATTCCAGAAGTAAATAATTCATTTTAAGTTGTGTGCTGTTCTGAGTAGCGTGATAAAATCTTGTGCCATCCTGCTTCATTCCACCCAGTACATGCATCATCCCCTCGTGTAGTATACCCACAGCGTATATGCTACCCTGCCCCTTTGCACGAAGTAGCCATCTCAGCAGACTGCACATAAAATATATAATAGGGTTTGGTACTATCTGTGGTTTCAGGCATCCACTGTGGGTCTTGGAACATATCCCCTGTGGATAACGGGCTGACTACTGTTTTTTATGTTTTATTTTTTGCTGCCTTCTCTTCTTAAGTTTCATGAAACAGAAAAAAGTTGCCTTTGTCACAGTATAAAACCCAGAGGTACCAGTAGGGTAAGCTACAAGAGCCATGGGTGTTCCAAAAGTATTTGTTGATAATGCATTTTTTAAAAGCAATCATCTATAGGGAGGGGAAAAGTCCATGTCCCCTAAAGCTAATTAGTCTAATGAGCTGTTTGCTTAACATTTCAGCATCATTTTTGAGAGTTTTACATCCATTTGAGAAACCTATTTTTTGTTATTTTTTGTTGCTCTTGGTCAGTGGCATTTTGAGAATCAAAGAAACCTATTTTTGCTTCTTGTAGAAATAACTGATTCCAGGACTAGGGCAGGGAAGGTAGAAGATTAGCCTGAAATGTCTTGATGTGCCAAAAGTAAAACAACACTCAAGAACGACCGGGATGTATCAGAGGATCAAGGAGCCCATCTAAAGACAGTCCCAGCAAAAGGAAATAATTAGCAGAGTGAAGAGACAACCTACAGAATGGGAGGAAAACTTTGAAAAATATACATCTGACAAGGGGTTAAGATCCAGAAATTACAAGGAACTCAAACAACACAATACCAAAAAAGCAAATATGGCTGACCCTTAAGCAATGCAGGAGTTAGGGGCGCCAACCCCCATGCAGTCAAAAATTTGCATTGAACTTTTGACTCCCTTTAAACTTAGCTACTAATAGCCTACTATTGACTGAAATCCTGAATGATAACATAAACAGTGAATTAACACATTTTGTATATTACATATCCTCTATGATTACAAGAGTATGCTAGAGAAAATAAAACATTATTAAGAAAATCCTAAGGAAGAAAAAGCACATTTATAACACTGTACTGTATTTATCAATACCATAAATTTACATAATCTGTTTATAAGATGAATCATCTGAAATGGTAGCAGCTACAGCTGCAGACCTCGATCTACAGTACATGTCAAGCAATTCAACTTTCTCCTGTAACATTAAGACTTTTCTTTGCTTCTTGGAAGCACTTCCAGTATCACTAGTGGCAGTTCATATGGGTCTGATGCCATTATTCAAGGTTTATGGTATTACACTAAACATGATGACAAAGATGTGGGAATTGCAAGAGATCACTTTTTTCTGTGATACACAATTTACTGAAGAGATGAACGGTTCATGTGGAGATGATTAATGTCATAGGGTGTTTTAAGCAGACACTCACAACACTTGTGCTCACAGCAAGAGCAACAGGAGGTGGCAATAAAATCATTACAGTAGTACAGTATGTACCGCAGTAAATGTTACGCAGTTATGATTTAATGCTGCATCTTTGTTTTTTATGTTTCTCTTGACTATAAATGGCACCACATACAGCCTGTGTTTGTGTGTGTAAATTGTAATAAATTTTAACTTGTTTTTGTTTTTGAGACATACTCTCACTGTTGCCCAGGCTAGAGTGCAGTGGTGCAATCTCTGCTCACCACAACCTCCTACCTCCGGGTTCAAGCAGTTCTCCTCCCTCAGCCTCCCGAGTAGCTGGGATTACAAGTGCCTGCCACTGCACCCAGTTAATTTTTCTATTTTTAGTAGAAATGGGGTTTCACTATCTTGGCCAGGCTGGTCTTGAACTCCTGACCTCGTGATCCACCTGCCTTGGACTCCCAAAGTGCTGGGATTACAGGCATGAGCCACCATGCCCAGCCAACTTTCTTTTTTTTTTTCTTTGAGATGGAGTTTTTACTCTTGTTGTCCAGGCTGGAGTGCAGTGGTATGATCTCGGCTCACTGCAACCCCCGCCTCCTGGGTTTAAGCGATTCTCCTGCCTCAGCCTCCTGAGCAGCTGGAATTACAGGCATGTGCCACCACACCCGGCTAATTTTGTTTGTATTTTTAGTAGAGACGGGGTTTTACCATTTTGGCCAGGCTGGTCTTGAACTCCTGACCTCAGATGATTCACCCTCCTCGGCCTCCCAAAGAGCTGGGATTACAGGTGTGAGCCACTGCACCTGACCTTAACTTTTTATAATAGATTTGTGTATATCTTATGATAGTAAATGATAAAATAGATTAGTATCTACATATATTTTATGCATTCATGACATACTTAACTTTTTCTTATTTTAAAACTATTTCTAGACTATGCAGTTAATCTGTGAGCTTTTTCAAACTGCCACTTATCTCCAAAGTATTTTCCAGTGATTCCAGTGCAAACCCATATTGTTCAAGGATCAGCTGTAATCCAATTTATAATGGCAAAGGACTTGAGTAGACATTTCTCAAAAGAAGACATACAAATGACCAACAAGTACATAAAACATGTACTAATCACTAATCATCCAGGAAATGCAAGCCAAAACCACAGTGAGATATCACTTCACCCCAATTAGAATGGCAATTATCAAAAGGGCAAAAACATAACAAATGATGGTGCGGATGTGGAGAAAAAGGAATCCTTACATACTGCTGGCAGGAATGTAAATTGGTACAGCCATTATGGAAAACAGCATGGAGGTTCCTCAAAAGCTGAAAATAGAACTACCACATAATCCAGCAGTCTCACTCCTGGGGCTCTATTTTAAGGAAATAAAATCAGTATGTCAAAGACAAATCTGTACTCCCATGTTTATTGCAGCACTATTCACAATACCCAAGATATGGAATTAACCAAAGTATCCAACAATGAATGAAATGATAAATAAAATGTGGTATACAGTATATACACAATGGACTACTACTCAGCCATAAAAATAATGAAATCTTGTCTTTTTTGGCAACATGGATAAAGCTGGAGGACACTGTGTTAAGTGAAATATGCCAGGTAAAGAAAGACAAATACAGCATGATCTCACTCATTTGTGGAATCTAAAAAAGATAATCTCACAGAAGTATAGAGTAGAATTGTGGTTACCAGAATCTGGGGAGAGGAGAGAAGAAGGCCGGATGGGGAGAGATTGGTTAAGAATACAAAATTACAGTTAGATGAGAATAAGTTCTGGTGTTCTATAGCACAATAGGGTGACTCTAGTAAATGATATTACAGTGTATATTTCTACATATCTAAATAACTAGAAAAGAGGGGGCTGAATGTTCTCATCACAAAGAAATGATGAATGTTTGAGGTGATGAATATGCTGAACACCATGATTTGATCATCATATATTGTACACATGTATTGAAACTTCCCTCTGTACCCCACAAATAATGTACAATTTTTATGTGTCAATTAAAAACAAAATAAAAAGTGCTCCCACTGGTCAAATACGGGACAATTAGGAATCAAAATAAAAATCAAGAACAATATATTGTACCCCATTAAATAAAATAAGACCCCATGAATCTAAAATAATATAAATATGTAAGTAAATAAATAAGGGAGAAGCAAAAGCTCTACCTCCAGCATAATGCCAATTAATATATGTCATATAGGCTGGGCGCGGTGGCTCACGCTTATAATCCCAGCACTTTGGGAGGCTGAGGAGGGTGGATCACGAGATCAGGACTTCAAGACCAGACTGGCCAAGATGACGAAACCCCGTCTCTACTGAAAATACAAAAATTAGCCAGGTGTGGGGGCAGGTGGCTGTAATCCCAGCTACTTGGGAGGCTGAAGCAGAGAAGTGCTTGAACCCGGGAGGCGGAGGTTTACTAAATCTTCATTCAGTAGCCATCATCACTGGATACCAAAACTGGTGGACAAAAATGTGGGGAGTAACAGGATATTTATATAGTCTCAGAATATCTTCTCACAAAATACGTATTTATTACAAAAGGTAACAGAGTAACTTTGCAATGGAGACCTGGAAGACATGACCCTAATCAAATTTCAAAGTTAACATTGGCAGTAATGACTTATGTGCTTCCTGATTCAATATATTATTAAAAAGAATTCAGCATCACTTCTGTGATCTCCCTGCCAAAAGCTTATAATCTGAATCTAATCAAGAGAAAACATCAGACAAAGCAAATCGAGGCTCATTCTTCAAAATACCCTCGTTCTAAAAAAATGTCAATGTCATGAAATAGAAAGACCAGGAGCTAAAAGAAACAAAGGAGACAAGACAGCTGAACACAACACATGATCCTGGATCTTCTTTTGCTATAAAATGTATTATCAAGGCAAATGGTATATTAGTTTTCTATGACAGTCATAACAAATTACCTAAAACTTAGTGGCTTAAAAGAACACAAAGGGCCAGGCGAGGTAGCTCATGCCTGTAATCCCATCACTTTGGGAGGCCGAGGCGGGTGGATCACCTGAGGTCAGGAAGGAGTTTGAGATCAGCCTGACCAACATGGTGAAACCCCATCTCTACTAAAAATACAAAAACTAGCCAGGCATGGTCGTGTGCACCTGTAATCCCAGCTACTTGGGAGGCTGAGGCAGGAGAATCGCTTGAACTTGAGAGGCGGAGATTGCAGTGAGCTGAGATCACACCATTGCACTCTAGCCTGGGCAACAAGAATGAAACTCCATCTCGAAAAAAACAAACAAAACACAAATTTATTATTTTATGATTCTATGGGTTAAAAGTCAGATGGGGGTCTCTGCACTAAAATCCCAGTGTCAGCAGAGCTGCATTCTTTCTGGAGGCTCTGGGGAAGACCCATTCCCTTTCCCTTCCCAGCTCCTAGAGGCTGCCCCACATTCCTTGGCTCATGCCCCCTTCCTCCTCCTTCAAACCAGCAATTGTTCGGAGTCCTTCTTACGTTGTATCCCTCTGATCTCCTTTTCTGTCTTCCTCTTTCTTTTTTCTTTTTTTTCTTCTTTTGAGATGGAGTCTTGCTCTGTCGCCCAGACTGATCTCATCTCACTGCCCTCCACCTCCCAGGTTCAAGCAATTCTCCTGTCTCAGACTTCCAAGTAGCTGGGACTACAGGCACACACCACTAGGCCTGGCTAATTTTTGTATTTTTAGTAGAGACGGGGTTTCCCCATGTTGGCCAGGCTGGTCTCGAACTTCTGACCTCAGGTGATCCATCCACCTCAGCTTCTCAAAGTGCTGGGATTACAGGCGTGAGCCACCGCATTCGGCTTCTGTCTTCCTCTTCTTATTAGAAGAGCCTTTTGATTACATTGGGCCCACCCAGAGAGTCCAAGATAATCTCTCTATTTTAAGGTCAGCTGATTTACAATTTAATTACATTAGTAATCTAATGCACTCAGAAATTCTAGGAACTGAGAAGTGAACATCTTTGCAGTGGGCATTAGTCTGTCTACCACATATAGTAAAATCTGAATAATGGCTGTAGATTAAAAACACTGCATCAATGCTAATTTCTTGATTTTAACAATTATACTATAATTATGTAAGAATGTTCTCTGTCTTTAGGGAATACACATGGAATTATGATGGGTAAAGGGGCATCACCTCTGCAACTTAAAACAGTTTTCTCTCCCTCTCGTTTGTGAGAGCCAGAGAGAGAAAGGATAAAGCAACAGTAGTAAAATATTAACACTAGGGGAATCTGGGTAAAAAAAAAAATGGGAATTTTTTTTATTAGTCTTGAAATTTTTTCATAAGTCTGAAATTATGTCTTAATACAAAAAATTTAAAAACAAATCCTTGTAAGTAAATTTCCTATATCTAATAAATACTTAAATTTGTGACATATTGTGAATGTCATGTTTATTCAGATGGATATTTCAATATCTCTTTCTAAAACTTTAAGGGTATTTTATTAAGTTGCTTAATGTCATTATCTGCAGTTAACTATGAATATATTATATATTGGGAAGTCTTGAGCATAATATAAAAGTAAAATCAATTATTTTGGACTTCAAATTCCTATTGCCCCATAACTTGGGTATTGATGTCAAATATTCTGATTTTCTGTTATAAAACCCAGTATTACTTTCAAAATGGGGCCTTAGAAAAAAACATGTTTTAGGCCGGGCGCGGTGGCTCAAGCCTGTAATCCCAGCACTTTGGGAGGCCGAGACGGGCGGATCACGAGGTCAGGAGATCGAGACCATCCTGGCTAACACAATGAAACCCCGTCTCCACTAAAAATACAAAAAAATTAGCCGGGCGTGGTGGCGGCGCCTGTAGTCCCAGCTACTTGGGAGGCTGAGGCAGGAGAATGGCGGGAACCCGGGAGGCGGAGCTTGCAGTGAGCCGAGATCGCGCCACTGCACTCCAGCCTGGGCGACAGAGCGAGACTCCGCCTCAAAAAAAAAAAAAAAAAAAAAAAAAAAGAAAAAAACATGTTTTAAAGTAGAGAAAAGACTGTACTTTAAATAATAGTACTGTACCACTGTTAATAATGTAAATATACCATAGTTATGTCAGATGCTAATGTTGGGGGAGGCTGGGTGAAGGGTATATGGAAACTCTCTGTACTACCTTTGTAAATCTTCTGCAAAACTAAAATTATTTCAAAATAAAAGGGTTTAACAAGTAGAAAAGAAAAAAATAGTCTTTCATAAAAATACAAAACAATTTCATCATTTATAAAATGCTGTGACAATGGGACTTATTTAAAAGAAGAAAATCGCAAAAACTGATTAAAGTTATTAAAAAGCAGCCAGGCATGGTGCTCATGCCTGTAATCCCAGCGCTTTGGGAGGCCAAGGGGGGCGGATCACCTGAGGTTGGGAGTTTGTGACCAGCCTGACCAACATGGAGAAACCGTGTCTCTACTAAAAATACAAAAAATTAGCCAGGCATGGTGGCGCATGCCTGTAATCCCAGCTACTTAGGAGGCTGAGGCAGGAGAATTACTAGAACCCAGGAGGTGGAGGTTGCAGTGAGTTGGGATCGCGCCATTGCACTCCAGCCTGGGCAACAAGAGCAAAACTCCATCTCAAAAAAAAAAAAGTTATTAAAAAGTAAAAAGAATAGGAAAATGAAAATAGTACAAAAATATGCCAAAGAGGGTTAAAATTTAGGTGAATTCCCTTATTAAGCAAAATTATCTAGGTAAACTAGCCTTATGTGTATTATCCTTGAGTCTAAGTAGGGAAAGGGGAAGAGAGGGAGAAACAAGGGCAACAGGAGAGGGGTGTGAACTATGTGGTGTGTGAGTAGGAGGGGGTGTGAGCTGTGTGGTGTGTGAGGGGGAGAGACATGTGAGCTGTGTGGTGTGTGAGCAGGAGAGGGGTATGAGCTGTGTAGTGTGTTAGAGAGGGGTGTGAGCTGTGTGGTGTGTGAGTGGGAGAGGGGTGTGAGCTGTGTGGTGTGTTAGAGAGGGGTGTGAGCTGTGTGGTGTGTGAGCAGGAGAGGGGGGTGAGCTGTGTGGTGTGTGAGCGGGAGAGGGGGGTGAGCTGTGTGGTGTGTGAGTGGGAGAGGGTGTGAGCTGTGTGGTGTGGGAGGGGGAGAGGGGTGTGAGCTGTGTGGTGTGTGAGCAGGAGGGGGTGTGAGCTGTGTAGTGTGTGAGGGGGAGAGGGGTATGAGCTGTGTGGTGTGTGAACGGGAGAGGGGTTTGAGCTGTGTGGGGGAAGAGGGGTGTGAGCGGTGTGGTGTGTGAGGGGGAGAAGGGTGTGAGCTGTGTGGTGTGTGAGGAGGAGAGGCGTGTGAGCTGTGTGGTGTGTGAGGAGGAGAGGGGTGTGAGCTGTGTGGTGTGTGAGCAGGAGAGGGGTGTGAGCTGTGTGATGTTGAGCAGGAGAGAGGTGTGAGCTGCGTGGTGTGTGAGGGGGAGAGGGGTGTGAGCTGTGTGGTGTGTGAGGAGGAGAGGGGTGTGAGCTGTGTGGTGTGTGACCGGGAGAGGGGTTTGAGCTGTGTGGTGTGTGGGGGGAAAGGGGTGTGAGCTGTGTGGTGTGTGAGGAGAAGGGTGTGAGCTGTGTGATGTGTGAGCAGGAGAGGGGTGTGAGCTATGTGGTGTGTAAGGGGGAGAGGGGTGTGAGCTGTGTGGTGTGTGAACAGAAGGGTGTGAGTTGTGTGGTGTGTGAGGGGGAGAGGGGTGTGAGCTGTGTGGTGTGTGAGGGAGAAAGGGGTGTGAGCTGTATGGTATGTGAGTGGGAGAGGGGTGTGGGCTATGTAGTGTGTGAGGGGGAGAGGGGTGTGAGCTGTGTGGTGTGTGAGGGGGAGAGGCGTGTGAGCTGTGTGATGTGTGAGCGGGAGAAGGGTGTGAGCTGTGTGGTGTGTGAGGGGGAGAGGGGTGTGAGCTGTGTGGTGTGTGAGCAGGAGAGGGGTGTGGGCTGTGTAGTGTGTGAGGGGGAGAGGAGTGTGAGCTGTGTGGTGTGTAGGGGGAGAGGGGTGTGATCCGTGTGGTGTGTGAGGAGAGGGTTGTGAGCTGTGTGTTCTGTGACGGGGAGAGGTGTGTGAGCTGTGTGGTGTGTGAGCGGAAGAGGGGTGTGAGCTGTGTGGTGTGTGAGAAGGAGAGGGGTGTGAGCTGTGTGGTGTGTGAGGGGGAGAGACGTGTGAGCTGTGTGGTGTGTGAGGGGTGTGAACTGTGCGGTGTATGAGCAGGAGAGGGGTGTGAGCTGTGTGGTGTGTGAGGAGGAGAGGGTTGTGAGCTGTGTGGTGTGTGAGGAGGAGAGGGGTGTGAGCTGTGTGGTGTGTGAGGGGTGAGCTGTGTGTTATGTGAGGAGAGGGTTGTGAGCTGTGTGGTGTGTGAGGAGGAGAGGTGTGTGAGCTGTGTGGTATGTGAGGAGAGGGGTGTGAGTATGGTGTGTGAGGAGAGGGGTGCGAGCTGTGTGGTGTGTGAGGAGAGGGGTGCGAGCTGTGTGGTGTGTGAGGAGGAGAGGTGTGTGAGCTGTGTGGTGTCTGAGGAGAGGGGTGTGAGCTATGTGGTTTGTGAGGGGGAGGGGGTGTGAGCTGTGTGGTGTGTGAGGGGGAGAGACATGTGAGCTGTGTGGTGTGTGAGGAGAGGGTTGTGAGCTGTGTGGTGTGTGAGGAGAGGGGTGTGAGCTGTGTGGTGTGTGAGGAGAGGGGTGTGAGTGTGGTGTGTGAGGAGAGTGTTGTGAACTGTGTGGTGTGTGAGCGGGAGAGGGGTGTGAGCTGTGTGGTGTGTGAGGGGGAGACGGTGTGAGCTGTGTGGTGTGTGAGGAGGAGGGGTGTGAGCTGTGTGGTGTGTGAGCAGGGGAGGGGTGTGATCTGTGTGATGTGAGCGGAGGAGGGGTGTGAGCTGTGTGTGTGGTATGTGAGCAGGATAGGAGCGTGAGCTGTATGGTGTGTGTGGCCCAAGTTGCTTGAGGACAATCATGTTCCACGTAATAATTTTGCCACTAAGTGGGTCCTTAATATTGCGTAAGTTGCTAATATGTTTAAATCCTGCCTCGCTCTTTCCAAAAAAGAGATTTGAGGCAGCTTATGATAAAATACAAGTATATTTCCTTCATAAAAGGAAAATGGATCCAAATCGTGAGAGAGAATAAGGCAATGTGCTAAAACAATGGTAAGGGTGGTGGAACAGCAAACTATGCTTTGAATTTCCCCCTTGGCCAAATGAAGACTCTCTTCAAATGAGGGAGAAATGAAAGAAAATAATCATACACGCTATCTTGATAATGCCAATCCTTCCTAAGTCCTTCAGAAACTTAGAGGGCAGGCTATCTGAAACCAACGAGGCAAAACTCTCTCCGGCCAGGTTTGATCTCCTGATCAGTCCAAGTGAGACAGCTCCGAGAGCAGACTGTCTGAGCCACGAAGGATCAGCAAGTTGTAACACACACCTCTCTGACCACGCTGAACATATAATCATTGAAATCATAGCTTACCTCCTGAGCCTTTATTTTGGACGCTGGCTCAGCAACCCAGGAACTTATAATCCACACTAGGACAGCACATCTCCCAGACATTTCAGATCATGGCTGATTTGTGCTTACTCTGCAGTAACCCCAACACAGAGACCATGGTTAGGAGGAAAGAAATGTCTGTGGAAAAAGTGATGGGGATCAACAGAGAAGTGTAAGGAAAATTAGAATAGAATATCCTAGAAGGCACTGAATATTCAGAAAGGAATTGCATTAGAAATTCTTAACATTAACAAAATTAACATGGACAAAATTTGATGGCTGCATCTAGTTACTAAATGACAAAGGATCTCTGTATTAGGGCAGATACCATGGGATGGGCCTGAAAAGCATCGGTCTGAAGTACAAGTGATTTTTTTTGTTAATAGCCAAGGTGAAAAGAATGATGAGAAGATGGAAGGGTTGTCTTCAAACCAGGCATGTTTCATGGAGAATCACTTAAATTGAGTTGGACTTACTCATGGGAACAACAGTGTAAATAGAAGGTCACATTCTTGATCAAGGACCTGATGCTTGACTTTTTTATAGAAATAAACAAACTATACTAAGTTAATAATAAATAATAACTTTATGGCCAGTATTAATTACAAGGCTTGCTAAAGTGCACATGCAAACAGGATAAAACACCGAATTAATTGGTTGATTGAAATTTACTGGGATCGTTTCCAGGAATTAGAGAAAAAGGAAATTAATGCTGGGCTGCAGGAGGAACTGTGTGGAAAACCTGCATTGGGAATGGTGGGTCTGAGGCTGGGAGCCAGGGCAATGGGCGCTGCAGACCAGATTGCACTAGCCAGTTGTTGACCACATGGCAGTGTACGTGGTGTGTGCTGTGCCATATAATGCAAGACTGTGGCTTTGCTTATCTTCCTGCAAACAAGAGGCCAATCCATACTTAGGTGAGAATGTTCAGAGAGCAGAACGCTGTTAGGAGTTGACAGAGTGCATGAACAAACTGCCATAAGACTCCCTATCTGTGCACAGTAGGAAAAAAGTAACAGGTATGGGAGCATAGGTGGAGAAAGGCTTTATCTTCTCACTATCATACAACCTGAGTGCCTAGTGTATGTCTCCTAGCCCCAAGGATAACACGAATAACACAGACCCCGATCTTTGGGGGTGGAAGCAAAGCGGGAGGGAAAGATTAGTGGCACCTGAACTATAAAGATGTGTCCAAGGGCCATTCTAGAAGACAGAGCAAAGGTGGGAGAAGTGATGGACATAAGAAGGACTGGCCAATTCCAACACAGGAGGTGATACCTTGACCTTAGGCTTTACTGTACTGGGCAGAGGAGAGGACATTCAAGGCAGAGAGAGAAGTTAAGGCAAGGACATGAAGGTGTTGTAACTTTTGAAATGCTGATGTTTCTAATACTTGAATTCCTAGTCAGGGCTTTTGGCTTTTCATTGGATTTAAAGAAAAATAATTCTCTTTATGCATTTGATTTCTATTATTTAGAATTCATTCACTAATGTAGAACAAATATAGTCATTCTAGGAGACTCGATACAAATACAAGGCACTATAGTTGATCATAGTTCCCCAGTGGAGCCTTGGACAGGTAACTTCCTAAAACGCTTCGTATTTTTTACTCTATTTATTATTAATTTAAACCTGCTTAGCGTGGACAAAATTATCTGCCATTTACAATTCTCATTTCTGTTTTCATAATCTACGTGCCTGGAGAGATCTGATCTTTCCTCGGGCCTGTCGTTCCTTACATTATGAATGTATCCACCTGCTTTCCCACCTCCTCACCTTCCTGGGTACCTGGGGTCTTCTTCAGACATTCCATTTTGAGCTGAATGCAGGTGGAGCTGATGAGTTCAGGTGTGTTAAGGGGCTAGGACATTTACTTATTTATGGAGTAAACCTCTGGGGATATTCTGAATCAGATTATGCTAGTAGCAACTTTCGAGAAACTGCTGTCCTGAAAATGATGGAATAGGAGCAAAATTTTAAAATCTCACTCATCACTCTGACAGTAATGATAAAGGACATACAGCTGCATCTGAATTAGTCCTACAAATGAGGGAAAACGGTCCTCAATAAAGGTTAGAAACAGGGCATGTAAGAAAGCTATAATAGTACTAGTAATTAGTGCCCTCTAAAGCTTTCTCCGAGGAAGTCTAATGAGAGGAGTCCAGGTTCTTCTTTACAGGTATCACAGTTGTAACAATTCCTAAGATTGGGAAGGTGGCATGGAATCCACGGGGACCCAGGGCAATAAACGGGACATCAAAGAGTAAAGGGAAGGCGTTTGCAGACCCAAAGCCTTCCTGCTGTCTCTGTAACTCCCAAAGTCCTCACCTGGTCTCAGGTCCCTTCAGATGGGTCCACCCTCCAGAAAGAGTGAGGTGAAATTACCCGATTCTAGTAAAATTACCTGATTCTAGCCTGTTAGTTTAGCACATTACTTTTTATTACATCATAGGTTTTTCTCATCATCTAAAGAAACTACCTTAAGCTAGACACGTGTGTATTGAGAGACAGAAAGACAACTTTTAACATACATCTGCTAATTTAGGAAGTCCAACAAATTTAAAAAGTGTTTTGGGGTTTTTTTTTTTTTTTTTTTTGAGACAGAGTCTTGCTTTGCTGCCTTAGTTGGAGTGCAGTGGCACAATCTCAGCTCACTGCACTCCACCTTCTGGGTTCAAGCTATTCTCCTGCCTCAGCCTCCTGAGTAGCTGAGATTACAGGTATGCACCACCATGCTCAGTTAATTTTTGTATTTTTAGTAGAGACTGGGTTTTACCATGTTGGTCAGGCTGGTCTTGAGCTCCTAACCTTAAGTGATCCACCCACCTCAGCCTCCTAAAGTGTTGGGATGACAGGTGTGAGCCACTGTGCCAGGCTGTCAGTTGTTATTGAGTATTGAGGCTACACCAGGGTTCCAGTAAACTACAGCCCACAGGTGCATGGCCTGCAAAGCCTAAAACATTTACTATCTAGCTCTTTACAGAAAAAGTTCAACTCCCAGACTACACTGCAGCATCCCAACTTGAGAGAGGCATATATATATGTGGGTATGTGTATATATATATACACACACACGTACATACATACATATACTATATGTATACTGAATTGTTACCAAGAAAATAAGTCACCCAAAGAAGATATTATGTATGGCTTTTCATTCATTGTATCTTTTAAAACATCTTATGTCCCCAGTACCACACTCAGGCCACACCAAATATAAAGGGTTACAAATATTCAGATTTTATTATAAATAAAATACTGTTTTTCTTAAAACATAAAAAATGCCAAGTGTTGCATTTTATTAACCACCCTGGAGAGCAAGGCTGTAGAGATTAAGGCAAACAGCTAAAGTGAAGGCACATATAAAAGGTCCACAGTTGGAATTCAAAGGAAAAAATTCAGGGAAAAACAGCAGTATAACAATCCCTGTGTCACCCAGCATTCTGCAGCAGCCATCCTGTCAATTACATTACATAAACTACAGATAACTGGAGCTAGACAATAAAATAATGGCTGTGTTGCAGGAGTGTAATTAAGGTATCATCTTGTAAAGAACCTTTTATTTTAAAAATAAAATTCTGTTTAAAAAATATACCACACAGGTGGAGAAGAAAATAACAAAAAGTAAGTTAAAAGGAAACCAAACCAAACCAAACCACTCCATTGTTGCCTGAGACTTGCTGGAGTGAACTTCACCCAAACTAGCTTGGCAGTCAATCTTCAGTCCTTTTCTGCAAACTTGACCAAATGTATATGTTAGGATGTACCCACTTAATGACATGAACTAGCCAGGAAATGATGTGAAAACTTGGCAAGAGCATGCCACATCTCCTGCCATTGTAAAAGAGGCCTGGGAGAAGCAGCAGAGTGAAAGCTCAGGAATGTATCAGGTCAAAACACTTGTGGTAAACTCTGGTATATCCCACGCAGATGGCAACAGGAAGTGGGATCATCAAGAACTAAGTTACACCACCTCTCCCAGTCTACCCATCAGTAGCATTGTTCCTGATGCCCTAAAAGTGCTCAAAATGCGCTCTCTTATAAAATTGACCCATCCAGCTCCAATAATTGCCAGAAAGGGCATTTCTCCCTCATTCCTGGCTAGTCCCACTATGGCGTCAAAGATCCTCTTCAGCAAACTTTCCTAATCCTACCATAGCTTGTCAACCTGGCATTCCTGCTCTGGAACATTGTAAAACCATCGTGCTGCAGGTTAGGATCATCAGGACTGCAATGGAAGAGGACTCAAGTTACCTCTTTACAGTGGCTGGGTGTGGAGGAAAGCAATGATATTAATTTTAGAGAATGGAGATGCTGCAAACACAAGGCAGAGAGCAAAGTAGTGGGAACAAGTACAATCCAAAGAATTCTAGATGGAAGGGAAGGAGGTATTCAGATACACTGTGCCAGTGAAGAGGAAAAATTGAGCAAAGTGAACAGAGAGTGCCATTCTAGAAATAGGACCAAGTATATTTACATAAATTCCTTATTCTATAATCATGATAAACAAAACACAAAACATTCACACAAAAATATAAATTTGAAATAATTAATAGCACCAGTGTGTCAGATAATAGTTTCTTTCCCCCCACCCCGCCCCTGCTACGCAAAGTACAAAGTTGCATAGTGTTAAAGGCTATATATGAATCTCAAAGGCGGGTTGGTAGGAGGAAGGGGGTGTGTGGCAGGGAATTGTCACACTGTGGTCTTAAAACCACAGAGCTGAGGATCAAAAGTTGAGAAGCCCACTAGGAAACTCCACGTAAGGGTCTTCCCTCTACCTTAGAGGGAAGGTTTAGAGTGGATTTAAATCACAAAGTGCAGGAACTCAATAGCATTGGCAGCTGTGTGAAATACTGAGTGCAAGTATTTGCCACCAGGATTTGGCAAACAATGTTTTTTGAGGGATTCTGGAAGATGGAAACATCAGAAGAAAACTGGAGCTAAGGGTCAAATGTCTCATCTCTCTCCAACAGAAGAACAAATGGATACACGGGATTCTGACAGTACAAGCTGCCATCTAAGTTTTATCCCTTTGCCAGAAAAGACTAGGACGAGGAGGCTTGTTTTTCTTCTGCTTTGTCAAGACCTTAGGGATTAACTGTTCTCTGCCAGATACTTAACACTAGTTCCAAGACTAACTAATAAAAAAGCTGTAAGAATTAGTTTGATTTTGAAAACAAAACTTTAGTGGTTATCATATCCCTATTTCTTCTGTGTAAGTTCCGTTTATAAGAATATTAAAAGGTGTCTTTTGGTCTATTGGTGAGTGCAAGCTGCCCATCCAGATTTAAATTATCAGCTGCCCAAAGATCTGAAAAAAGTTCATCTTCCTAGTCAATTATTAATATACTAGAAAAATCTTCTTCAGCCATGTTCACCTGGAGACTTTTATAAATAATTGCATCCTGACCCATGGATGGCTCAGTGTCCTACACTCAAAATAGCTAAAAGCACTGATGGATGGCTACCGACATTCTAAATGATCAATACCTTTGGCACAGGATGTTTATTTCCTTTTGCTTAGAAGGAAGAGGGGCAGGAGATGCAGATGCATTTTCTTTATCCATGGACTGGATATACTGGCCATCACAATGCTACTGTTAGTAGCCAAACTTTTCCTTCATAGAAACGAGTACTGAGACTGAGGAGGTTCTGCTGGTATCGATGAGACAGGGGAGGGCTACTTGCTCTGCCCCAGCATACACGGGCTCACACGATGTGCTTATGCCACTGTACAGTAATGTAGGATGCCACGTCCTCACGCAAATCAGAAGGGAAAGTGTGGGTAAGGTAGCAACGTGAGTGGAAGAGAGACTTTATTAGATAAAACCCTTTGTTCCCGATTCAGGATGTTTAATTTGCTTCTCTTTAAACTTTGTGACTTTTCCTGGTTCAAAAGGACAGTGATGGACAGCAGCAGAGGAGTGGGGTCTGAAAAATGTAATCTTTGTGTTAAGGCACTCTGTGGCCTCACAACTGCCCCCCTGTCAGAGGGATGCTGCCTTCCAGCCCTAATGACGCTAGGGCTTTTCAATGGACGGGGTGTTGAAGCAGCCAGATGGTAAGGTCTTCCTGATGTCTTCCAGATTGCGAATGTCCTTCATGATCTCCTCGATATCCCGATTATAGTCCATGATGGCAGCCTCCTGCTTCTTGGCTTCATTCTCCAGGTCAGACACTTTCCTATCAAGATCGCTGACCTTCATTTCATCTTTGGCTTTGTTTAGGGTGCCTTCAATCTCGTTTAGCTTATTCAGGTCCACTGTGTCAAGCTGCCCTGGAGGTCAGAAAGTACACAGAAGAGAACAGACACCTTCAGGAAGAATGATCCCTTTACAAGTACCTCCACTAGTCTCTAGGCCCAGCAGCTGCCACTCTGCACAGGCAGCCCTGCAAATGTAACTTGCAGATTGCTGATGTCACACAATGGTATAAAATATGCAAACCAAGTACAAACGCTGACCTAACCCAGCAGGGATAGGTCTGAGCATATAATTAATATCAAGCTGGGTGTTTTTTTCTGAGACAATGTCTTTTGCAGAATGTTTCCTAAATGCACAGCTACCATGTTCTAGACCTTAAGCTTCACTTGTGGTTTTGAGGGTCATCTGATAACATTTAATACCTTTTCCAGGTGTATACATGTAAGCTATGTGTCATTTTAGTGCCAGCAAAGATATACAAATCTCTAAGACCCCTAATCCCTCAGCTCTTAGAGATTCCAGGGAAGATGGGTTAGTTTTAGAAGCTCACTTTCTGCTTTCAGGAGTTAGACACTATTAGGAGCCTTCCTATGGAAAATGGCCAGGAGTAAAACGCTGAAATAATTTCAGTCGGTCTTCACTTTAAGCTTAGCAAGAAAAAGAGGCTCTTTGGAAAGAAATGAAACGTTTCCATAACAAACAAAAGCAGACACAATGGACAGCATTTCATGCATACTTGATTAAAGTCTCACAAAACCATTTTACATCAGTGATTCTCAGATGTTAAATAATTTGCCCAAGTTTGCACAGCTTATAGGCAACAAAGCAAATATACTAACCCGAGTCAGACTAATGTTAAAAGTCTACCTGTTCCACAAAAAGCTTTCTCTTCTAGCTTACTTTCATTTTATATCCATCTGTTGGTACATAACTTATTCTTGACATTTGAGACCAATAAAAAATACCCCCGTAGCCCCCCACCAAAACAAAATGCACCAGGCTTTAAATGCTAGCAAATTAAAATATAATGCCTTGCTACAAAGAGTCCTGGCTGGAGTGCTGACACTTTTTAACGGAGTCCGGTGACAAAAGTGCATCTGTCCCAAAATGAAGCCTGCTCCCTATCACCCTACCAAAGGGGATTAAAAGAAGGTTTCCGTAGGCATAGATTTCCTTGAAAAATCAAGGTTTTTCTCTCTTTTGGCATGAAAGCTTTCCCCTCATCAGACTGTCCTTACTTAGCAAATGAAGAGAATTCCAGGCAGTAAAGTCATGACCAGTTTTAAGTGTTCTTTTTCATTTTTTAAATTGAGACAGGGTTTCGCTCTGTTGTCCAGGGGGGAGAGCAACAGCTCACTATCACCTCAAACTCAAGTGACGCACCTGCTTCAGTCTCCTGAGTATCTAGGACTACAGGCGCATAGCACCACACCCAGCTAATTTTTAAAATATTTTGAAGAGACGAGGTGAGATCTCCACCACTATATTGCCTAGGCTGGTCTCAAACTCCTGGCCTCAAGCTATCCTCCTTCCATGGCTTCTTAAAGTACTGGGATTACCAGTGTGAGCCATCACACCCAGCCTGTGTTCTTTTATTCTACTATTGAAATTCTTTACTTTAAATCCCTTAAAGATACTGCCAGCAAGATGAGTTAAGAAAAATCACTCTTTAGTTATACAATGATACTGGACCATAAATACCACCCTAGCTGGCAATATATCTTCAAAATACAAAAAGAAACTCCTCAGACCACAATGTTCTATTTAGGGCAAGGTCCACAGAAGGCACCTAGTAAGTGCTTGTCACATTAACACGGCCTAAAGTCATGATTCAGGTCACAATGTAAAGCTGACAAATCGTCAGTATGGTAAAGCGGTAAGTTGCTCTTAAAGACCCTACTGTGTAAGACAAACACTGATTTTATAAGGCTTTCAAAAATAAGCAAGAGCAAAAGGAAATATTAATAATTAACAACTTAAAAGGGATTCATGTAAACCTGTATCATCTGCTTTTGAGTCAACTGTACTGTATCAGATCCCAAGAACAGTACAAAAGATTCAGAGACTGACAAAAATGACCCTATAGCTACGTACCCAGCTGTTCCAAGAGGTCATTAATAATGCTGAGGAGGCTAGTAACAGAGTTCTTGGCTTTTCTGGCATTGATCTCGGCTTCTTGAGCAGCCTGTGAAGCCTGTAAGGGAAAAATGAGGCAAAAAGTCCTGACTGTATGTTTTCATCTTCTTTAAATCTTTTTTCCCAATGACCCAACAAATTTAAATTTGCGGATTTTCTTCCCTTTTCTAACTTAGGAAATTGAAATCTCTCACTGCCTTTTTTCTTTTTTTTCCCGGTGGGGCTGCTGCATATCTTCATATTGAGGATGTTATTATTTCTACTTCATCAAAGTTATGAGTAGGCAGTCAGGATGCCTACACTCACTAACTCACTATATTTGTATTTCAAAAATTATCTCCTTTTCTCACGTTCTCACTCAATAATATACGGAGGTATATTCATAGTAAAACCTATTAAGCAGAAAGAAGTTATTTTTTAAGGATGATTACAGGAACTATGTTTCAGAACCAAAACATGTCCTTTGGGACACTCTTAGGGACTTATTAGAAATGTCCTATTCTTTGAAAATTTTCACAGTTAAGTAAAGCTCTTCTGTAAACTCCCCTTCCACATGCAATGACCCAGCCACAATACCCCTGACACACATACTTGTTTATTGGGGCAATATAATTTACATTTTAAAAACCAAACAAAGGTAAATACACTTGGGAAATTCCATGAAACCTGAACAAATAACTGTGCATGAGTCATAGGAAACAGCAATGGAAGAGGAAGTATCTAAGTATCAGAAAACAGATGTTCTCACAAATAAATCTAGTTGAGATTTAAGTGAGTGGCTTTGAGCCTCTTACCACATAATTGCTTTTCCTAGTTTTGGGTCAGGACAACGCAAACATTTTGGGATCAAAACAATGTGAAGATTTAAAAAAGAACAAGAAAACAAGACAAAAAAACCTTCAAAAATAAATGATTAATCTCTGTCCAAATGGCAGCTGTCCTTATTGAGCATCCACAAACTTGTCTGCGAGTATAAAACGAGGGAGAAAGGACCCTGCCAGGGCCGGCCAAGAGCGATGTCCCTGCATTTAACCTGTGGTCTCCAGCCTCCTCTTTCAAAAGAATGAAGCTATACACCTTCATTCTTCTGGTTAAAAAATACATTACAGACTCAAATAATACTGGCCAAATGTTGGCCTTTCAGAATTGACAGAAATACAAATGAGATAGTACATGTGAGGGTGGTTTGTTTCCTTAGAAGTTATTTACCAAAAATAATAAAAAATCTTCTTTCACCCTTTGACCTAAACCAAAATCCTTTTTTGAAGCTCCTAAAGAATACACTGTTTTCTTTTTTCAATGTTTTAAATCTAATGTTTCTATAACCATATTAAAAATGAAATCCATATATGCTCAACATATGTGAGAAATATCTATTTTTTTAACTTTATATTAATTTTTTTTTTTTTTTTTTTTTTTTGAGATGGAGTCTTCCTCTGTGGCCCAGGCTGGAGTGCAGTGGAGTGATCTTGGCTCATCACAACCTCCACCTCCCAAGTTCAAACGATTCTCCTGCCTCAGCCTCCTATGTAGCTGGGATTACAGGTGCCTACCACCATGCCCACCATGTTGGCCAGGCTGGTCTCGAACTCCTGACCACAGGAGATCTGCCCACCTCGGCCTCCCAAAGTGCTGGGATTACAGGATTGAGCCACTGCACCCAGACACCTTTATGGGAATTTTTACTTGAGCCACACCATGACAGAGAAAATAAGGATAATCCAAACCAACACCCACCCCCCACCCCCACCTACAAAAAGCATAATAAAATCAGGTGTTTGCACAGGAAGAGTTTCTTTTATCACTTCCCTAGAGTCTTCACTGAGATTAACAGGCTTTGTACTTCTTTTTTCCATCCCAAGGTGAAAATGACCCACACTGAGGAACTCTGTTTTTTGGCAGCAGTGAACAAAGGCCTCTTCCTTGCCACTGAAAGCGAGCAAGTAAACAAGTTCATGTATGTCATTACCATGATTGCTACACCCAACTGGAAAAAGAATATTCCTACTGTAACTCCATTAAAGTCGTTTCAAAGCAAAATATAGCATAGAACAGAAAAATGGACCTTAGCTCTTCCTTGGGTCATCCATTAACAAGTCAATTTTGTTATAAACGGTACCTTGCATACACATTACCACAAAAGGTGAAAAATTAAACTAGATGTAAGTTTCATATGTTTTTGTTGGGTGGTGGACAATGCCATCTTCAAAAATTTCTTATATACAAGAAACCTGTCTTTGTCTCTAAGGAGCAAGGTGCTGGGAGAACAAGAATAGGAGAAAAATTAACTTTTCGCTGCATTCCTTTTTTATTAACATTTATGAATTACCCATTGAAAAATATAAATACATACTTTTTAATGTGCTAAAACGTCAAACGTGTAAAATGATGTTTTACTTTTAACTGAGTAACTTTGGGACACGACAATTGTGCAACAAAAATACCTGGCAGAAGATCCAAATTCTTTGTCTTCTATGTAAGCTACTAACCCAATTCTTGACGAGACAACGTGATGAAAAACAGAAGTCAATATAAAAAAGATCCTTCTTAACAAGTGGGGGATCTTTATTATTAAACACTGTTCACTTTCTGCCAATGAACAAATATACCAAAACCTCTTACCATCCCTGCCATCATCATGTCCTGGTCAGCGTCATCTTGTTTTCGCTTTAGCTCTTTTTCTGCTTCCTGTAGTTGCTTCAACATATTGTTCACCTCATTATCCAGATCTGTAACTTCTGCAAAAGTTCTTTCAGCTTCTGCCTTAGTGCTGGTGGCATTCTAGGCACAAAAGCAAATTGCAATTTTTTTGAAAAAGCTTTCCTTTTTCTCAAGTATGCTCCCATTCCTTTTATAATTTGTAAAATGACTCAAAAATATAATCCGGAAACAATAATATATTGATTTATACTATCTCATGACTTATATTATCAATTTGGGTTATAAATAATAGTAAAAAAAAAAATTACTACCCACATGATAACATTTTGTATTTTATCTAGCACTTTCATTTGTATCCTCTTCTTTAATCCTGGAAACTTCTTTTCTATTATTGCCATTTTTAGCTGGGGTCACACAGATAGCAAATAATAAACATTTAATGGCATACACTTTCTACAACATCATATTGATTAGATGCTTTCACTGAGATAAAATTTAAATTCAAAGCTAGCTTGGTTTCTTCTTGGCAGTTCATCATAATGTACAAAAAGACCACAATCCTAAAATATGAGTATTTTATAAAAGCCAACTGTTCTAAGGAAACTAAGAGGTTTCTGAGATTCTTAAGTACCTAATTCTAAAATTGCTCCAATCTCTCTTTTAAACAAAACAGACTGACCTTGAAATAAGAGAAAGCCAGACTAAAAAACATTATTCTTTAAGATGAATCCTAGCAGTGGCAGGTATGGGAAGTCTCTCCTAGGAGTAGCTTACATATGGCGATATGCTTGAAAGGGGGACTTGAAAGTTGTATTGATAAGGCACACTACATAGTATTGAAATAAATACCACCTGTCTGAGTCAAAGAAGAATGTTTATTTAGAAAAAGTCTGATTCTTTGTGGGAATGGTCTCTACAGACCTCTGAAGCCAGACCTCACACTGAGACACAGCAGAAATTTTAGAGTAAAGCACCCTTTTACTGATTCCCCCTCCTCAATCAATGTGGATACCTACTCTCACACCTAGTCAAAAGAAAAAAAAAAAAAAGACAAATATGGTTTAAGCCAATTTTACTGAAGTTCAGGGAAAAAGTCTGCAAGGGCTCTGAGGGTCTGGAAAGAAACTGGAAGGTGACTAGAGAAAGGTATGGGCAGGGACTCTTGGAGAAGAGGAAACACACACCTTTTGGACAGCGCTCGCGATCCTCTCCGCCTCATGGGCCTTGTTCTTGGCCTCTGTGGCGTCCGCCGCAGCGTTGCCCAGGGCCTGCTGGGCTTCCCTGGTCTTTTCATTGGCTTCAATGATGGTCTGGTTGATGGCAGGAATCTTCCTTAGTGCCTCCTCTGCGGCCGTCTTGTTATCGTTCACGCGCCTATCAAAATCTGAAACGAGTTCAAGGACACATTTGAGCTAAACTCCCAACAAGTAAAAAGGGGGCCTTTCAGGGAGTTCCAACTGAATTTTGTTTTTGAACAATGGAAGTCAGGGTAAAAAATGGAAGACAGCATGGGCTGAAGTTTTAGAAATTACACATCTCTACAGAAAAGGTCCCCCAGGTAGTGTTACAGAAATGTTCCCCGTTTCTGGAACTACAATTCTTACTTGAACAATGTGCTTTAAAATGCAGAGTGCTGAACATCCCATTACCACTACCTCAACCATTATTAAAAGCAGTGGCAATTTATTTAGTGTTTACTGTGTGTCAGGTACTGAGTTAAGAGTTTTGTGTCTTTGACATAAAATAGGCTGTATGATTTTTATAAGAAAATTGAGGATTAAAGAAGTTAGATGACCTGTGGTGCAGGGTGCAAGGTTTTGAACCAAGACCCCCTGACGCCAGAGCCCATACTTTGAAATACTATTTTTTTTTTTTTTTTTTTTGGAGAGACAAGGTTTCACTCTGTCACCCTGGCTGGAGTGCAGGGGCACAATCACTGCTTACTGCAGCCTTGACCTCCTGGGCTCAAGGGATCCTCCCACCTCAGCCTCCCAAGTAGCTAGGACTACGGGTGTGTGTCAGCATGCCTGGCTAATTTAAGAAAAAAAAAAAAATTGTAGAGATAGGGTCTCACTATATTCCCCAGTGAGAAACTGGTCTTGAACTCCTGGCCTCCAGGGATCCTCCCTCCCAAAGTGTTGGGATTACAGGCCACCGTGCCTGGCCCATACATTCAACTAGTATCCTGTAAAGCATCCTGTAAAGCTTCTCTATTTATAGAACCTATGACTATTTTATCAGACATGAATTCACAGTTGCTCAGTGAATTGGTCACATTTCTCTTCTGTCTGGGGTGAAGAAAAAAAAAACCAACAAAGCATCAGATGCCACTGGCAGAGAAAATGAAAGATAATCTCCATTTACCTATGTAAGTTCTCTTTTTTTATTTTTTTTGAGATGGAGTCTCACTCTGTCACCCAGGCTGGAGTGCAGTGGCTGGATCTCAGCTCACTGCAAGCTCCGCCTCCTGGGTTTACGCCATTCTCCTGTCTCAGCCTCCCGAGTAGCTGGGACTACAGGCGCCCGCCACCTTGCCCGGCTGGTTTTTTGTATTTTTAGTAGAGACGGGGTTTCACCGTGTTAGCCAGGATGGTCTCGATCTCCCGACCTCGTGATCCGCCCATCTCGGCCTCCCAAAGTGCTGGGATTACAGGCTTGAGCCACCGTGCCTGGCCTGTAAGTTCTCTAAATAGGCATCTTGATTATGTGAGTTTGCCTAATAAGAAAATATCTTTAAAAAAAAAAAATCCATACTGAAGTATGCAGGGATAAAATGACATGAGTTCTGGGATTTCTCTTTGAAATGCTTTAGCATAAAAAAAGTAGGGAGCTGGGGATGAAGTAATAAATATGGTAAAAGTCGTAATTAAAAAAAAAAATCACTCTAGTGGTAGAAGCATTTGCCCCTGTTATCTCAGCCTTTTCTACCTTTCAGGTTGTTGAGAATGTCATTAGCTTCTTGTAAGGTATCACGTCCCTTCTTTGCAGCCTCTTCGGCGAGGGCCTTGGCAGCGTCAGCTCGGGCTAGGAGTTGGTCTGCGGTCTGCAAACACATGGCAGATGAGAGGATGAACCCTCAAAGCAAATCCCTTCTGTCTCCTGGACAGACAAGGCTCTCCAGAGGTGCCACCCTGAGACTTGCCAGCATACAACATGTTAGGGTGCTCTCTCAGCACTATGGTCTGCTGTCTGCATCAGAGAGACAAGATCACCACAGACCCATTTGGACTGTTCAAATGTTGCCTCAAGAAATGAAGCGACCTGCAAATCAAACCAACCTGCTGTTCAGTCTTTCCTTTCTCCAGAAGGTTCTTGACTTCAAGTTCCTTCCCTCTCATGTCTTCTCTGAGGTCCTCATAATCTTTCAACTTCTGGTCAATCAGACGTTCCAGATTCTCAGCTTCCATCTTTATGTTATTTGCTTCATTCTGTGAAAATCAAGTAAGATCACTACACTTTGGATAAAACATTTAAACTAATGAAAAGGTAGGCTTAGGAACTCTGTAACTCCTAATACTCAATTGATATGTTTAAAAGAACTGCACAGATCAAGATTTTATGGGTTTTCTTTTTTTAAAATGAGACATATTTCAGACTCACTGAAATTCACAGCATCCACATACAGTTTGATGAGTTTTGACAAACGTATTTCTGCATAACCAACACCCCAATCAAGATACAGATTTCCATCACCCAAGAAGCTCCCTTTTCTCCCTTTCCACCTGATCTCTACTCCATCTTTCCAACACTGTGCCTGCCATTGTTCTGATTTTTATCATCATAGACTAATTCTGCCTCTTTTCTAATTCTAAATATACAGAATCAGACAATCTGTACATGTCTGAAGAGACCTAAACCTTTATGATAAAAATCAAGTCAACACCTCAGATATAAGAAGTGAAACTTAGTAAATCTCGCCGGGCTCGGTGGCTCACGCCTGTAATCCCAGCACTTTGGGAGGCCGAGGCGGGCGGATCACAAGGTCAGGAGATCGAGACCACGGTGAAACCCCGTCTCTACTAAAAATACAAAAAATTAGCCGGGCGCGGTTGTGGGCGCCTGTAGTCCCAGCTACTCGGGAGGCTGAGGCAGGAGAATGGCGTGAACCCGGGAGGCGGAGCTTGCAGTGAGCCGAGATCGCGCCACTGCACTCCAGCCTGGGCGACAGAGCGAGACTCCGTCTCAAAAAAAAAAAAAAAAAAAGAAACTTAGTAAATCTCAAGCTTAATGCAAAAAATACACCATTTATACAGAGCTTGGAGTGAGGATCCATGATTAGAGTACAGATATTAAATAAAATCCTACCAATTCCAAAATATTTTACCTGCCCCACAACGTCCTGCTACAGTCCTTTAATTAAACCATTCTCTCTTATTTCTCTCTAGGTCTCTACTAGACAGAGCCTGGGAGTAAATGTCTACATGTACTCTGTTTTAACCAATTCAAATGTATTATAATTTGGATTTGTACTAAAGACTTAGGAGTGATTGTTCATATCATTAAAGTAGTCTTTGCTATTTAATGTTTACAATCACAGGATTCTTTACCTTGACAAGTTTTTGTTTTTGTTTTTTTAAGAGATGGGGTCTCACTATGTTGACCAGGCTGGTCTTGAACTCCTGGCCTCAAGCGATCCTCTCACCCCACCTCAGCCTCCCAGGGTTGGCATTACAGGCGTGAGCCACCATATCTGGCTACCTTGGTAAGTTCTATTAGCGTATGTGAAATAGACTCAACTTTAGCAGCGAGTCAGTGGGAGGACAGAGGGAGGTGCAGAGCAGTCGGCTCTCACATAGACTTGGGGGAGAGACAGGGTGGGGCTGTGCGTACAGGCTGCCCCCATACCTCCAGTGTCTCAGAGTCCAAAGGGCTCAGCTGAGCCACGCTGGCATAGATCTCAACAGCTTTGTCACCGGCCCTTTTGGCCTCCTCATGTACTCGGGCAGCTTGTTTTTCCAGATCTTGTGAGATGTTCTTCGCTTGTTCATACCTAAGACACAAATAATGTGATTTAATGACAACTTAGCTGCTTTTAGCATCTTAATGTTAACCAGATTAACATGATCATGTGATAATATGCCCAAAACCTCAAAGGAAATGCTACATTAAAATGCTTGCATTTTAATAACATTTTGCATATTTACATTTTCTCTTATCATTTCTATTTATAATGTATGGCTTGGCGGGTGCGGTGGCTCACACCTGTAATCCCAGCACTTTCAGAGGCCAAGGTGGGCGGATCACCTGAGGTCAGGAGTTTGAGACCAGCCTGGCCAACATGGTGAAACCCTGTCTCTACTAAAAATACAAAAATTAGCCTGGCGTGGTGGCAGGTGCCTATAATTCCAGCTACCCGGGAGGCCGAGGCAGGAGAATCACTTGAACCCGCGAGGCAGAGGTTGTAGTGAGCCGAGATCACGCCACTGCACTCCAGCCTGGGGGACAAGGGCGAGACTTGGTCTCAAAAAAACAAAACAAAAAAAACAAAACAAAAAAAACAAAAGAAAAGAAAAAGAAAAATTTTTCTATAATGTATGGCTTACCATATATTTTCTTATTTCAGACACCCTTTAAAGATTTGTAGTTCAATTATGTTTCCTCTACACTCTATTATATTTTTTTCTCTTCTTCATTTGTGCAGAATTTTAAGTATCATGGCTCATCTTGTTACTATTCTCTGTAGTTATAACAGTAATTGAATTAAACCAAATCTCTGTGGCTCCACATGCCCTTCTCTACTTACTGTGCCATTTCAAAAGCATGATTAACAAAGGAAATCTTACTGCATGAATGCATGCCCTGAATCCACCAGCATTTAATTTTTCATTGAATTAGTGTTACTTACCAGAACATCTGAAGGGGTGTAAACCACTTTTAAATTATACTCACTTCCTATTAAGCTCTTCAATCTCAAATGCTG